>NW_027397066.1:140088366-140117137 GCF_003265705.2 Callorhinus ursinus | reverse complement strand
AACACTTCCAGTTGTTTCCAGCCCTTCTTAAACTTTCCCCATAAAAAAAGAGAGAGAGAGAGAGAGATCGGCTTATTTGACAGTGAGCTTCAGAGAGAGGGACCCTCCTTTTATCTAATCCACCTGCATGCAGATAGCCTATGTTCTGATTCATTCTCCTTTCCAAAGCCAGAGGAAAGTAAGTATGTCTAACTACTGGGTGAAATTCTCACAAAGGCTCTTGGCCTCAGAAGTAGAGCCATGTTCCCTAATCAACTTTATCAGCAATTAAGGTAATAGTTTCCAACTGTAAGTGTTTGACCCCTTTGTCCAGCTCCACGCTGGTTTCAAACTCTGCAGCAGAAGAGCAATGTTCTATGCTGATCAGCTATAGCCTCAGCACCAGCATGTACCCAAATTCTGTCCTTTCTCCTGCATGCTCAATCTACTACATCAAATTCCATCTCTCTTCTAATGACACAACTGCATATCTACTTCTGGGACAGATCTGCCCTAGCACTTCAAACACCCCCATGTCCTTAATTTGGACTATCCTTATTTCACATACATCATAATCTTCTACTCTTTTGCACTACCACCAATCTCTTTCCTTTCCTCTCCGTTTACCAACTCCTAGGAGAATGATCTTGCTAAAACAACAACAGCAAAAAAAATAAATAAATAAATAAAAATGTAACATAATCTCCTCTAGGAGATAAATCCAATATGCCCTATGTCTTGGCCGTACCATACCTTTTCAAGAATACTGAGATTTATTCACACACCTTATTTGGAGGTTTAAGTAGAAAAAGAATACGTGTTATCAAGATAAAATTAATTTTATCATTACTAAAAATTTCATCCCACAATATGAATAAAGATCTTTGAGTACCTCAAATATGCATTCAAATCATGGTATCTTAAGTGTTGAACAATGCTTTCCTTTATGTCACATCAATTTTAACGTCTCTGTTGTAAGTGAAAATAAATCCAACAAATTACTCTCAAGTCCCATGTCACGCTGTTCTCAATACGGAGCTCACCAGGCTCAAAATTCGGTCTCCCAGGCCTCTAGGCATTACATGGCCTCCCCCCTTTCTCTGACATCTTCTTCACTTCCGTTGTCCTCTAACCTTCTGACCTCAAGTTATAGATATCAGTCCCTTCAAGGAGTCTTTCCTAATCCCTACCATCCCCCAACCATAATCCTCACAGCATCCATTATTGGCTCTATTTGGACCCTAAATTCATGCCCTTGAAATGGCCTTTTTATTTTGCTTGTCTACCCCCTCCAAACTCATTGAACTCAATATCTCATTGACCAGCGAGTCACCAGCATTTATCATTACCCTTGCACGTAGTAGGTGTTCAGTAACAGCTTATTTAAAAAATTAATGAATAAAGTGCTTACATTAGTCTACACATTGTGGTAAATATAGGAAATAGAAGAATGAGGTGGAGGGACACAAAACAAAGTAAAAGATACTATGTTGACTTTAAGAAGCTTACAGTGTACTTTGGAGAACAAAATTCAGTGTTACAGACCAGTTCTTTCAATGGTTTTTCTTTATTCCTCAAAAAATAAATATCAATAATACTTCTTCAATGCATTTGGATATAACAAAAAAAAACTGAAGAATTTACATGTATTGATAACAGGGAATTCAAAGGAAAGTCAATCATTGTGTTTTTGACAGTTTCTTTCAAAATTGTTTACTGTCTCAAATGACTCCTAATTGGGAAAAACTGACCATTCCCTTCAGCAGCCATAGCTACCATTGTCTTTATTTTATGTGAGCAGTATATGTGTGCCAAAGCTAGTTTTATGTGCAATGGGTTTATGTTTCATTAACTTGGACAATAGCTGTTGATCTTTTTCCCTGTGCTCTTAAAATTTCGCTATTGCAAATACCTATAAATAATGTTACCCTGTCTTGGAACATGGACTCTGAAACACGTCATCTTGAAGCTAATCATAGATCATGCTGCTGTCACTGATTCCAGGCTTCAACTCTTAACAGCTTGATAAAACTATGGCTCTGAGTCTACCACGGGTTTAGAACATTACTAGGCCAATGTCACTGATTTTATCCACACTAAAAAGTCATCTTTGAGTCATTTCACTTTTTGAACAGAACATCGTGAGCGTTTTCCACCAAAACTTAATTAATCATATTTTAATCAGGGCCCTGTTATAACATGCATGCCAGACTGTTCTAAGAAAAACAGTAGGTTAGTCAGCCAGCTAATAAAGCTCAACTGGTAAATTGCTGAGTTTACTTCTTGCTGCATGGATGATACAGTCAGACATTTCTGGGTCCTCAGACATGACTCAGAGGCTGCAAATGTCCTGCAGGCACATTCATAGACAACTTACCAAGGACCACTGAGACACTGAGACTCCTTTTTCTTTTCTTTTCTTTTTTTTTTTAACCTATGTCTCTAAACAAGCTGTAAGGATTGAGGGAAATCAGTTGCAAGGCTGTTTTACCTGATGACAGCATGATTGCTTTGTGCTGGTCGTGAGCCAGGAAACAGGAGTGCAGTTATGGTCAACCAGACATGGGGTCCCTAGAGGTTTATGCCTGGACTCTGCAACCAACCCATTAAGTTAATTCAGCATGTCCGACATAACTGTTTAGGTTTTGAGAGTACTAAACATAACCAACTCAGAGAATAGAAGTCTAAACAACATCTAGTTTACTGACAATATTTTCTTACTAAGCATGTCTCCAACTTGTGAGGATTGCTAGTTCATTTTCTATCCTCTCAGAACTTTGAGTCAAGGTAATAATATGTCTTCTTCACAGACATGACTAACATGCCACTATTTTGAAGTCTTCACTGTGCTATGTGTAAGGAGATGGCAAAGAAAGAAGAAAATGGGAAGATCCTGAACATTTATCAGACTAACACACTCTGTAAATTTAAAATGCATATATAAGCTTAAAAATTGTTATAGAGCCTATTTAGGGAACCACTGCATGAAAGACCGTCCTTTGTTACTTAGATAAAGTTTCCCAAATGTCTCAACAAGACATGCTACCTGACTAGATGTGTCTGGAGGGAACATAGAGGCTAGTTGTCAAGAGGCAGTTTGAAAAGTGCAATTGAATGTCCTAATAGAGCCAAGTAACAGTTGCTACAAGGATTATGGTTGGGGAATGGAAAAAGTTAGTAAAGGCTCTTTTAAAGAAGTGATGTTGGGACGCCTGGGTGGCTCAGTCAGTTAAGCATCTGCCTTCGGCTCAGTTCATGATCCCAGTCCTGGGATTGGCCCCACGTCTCTTCTACTCCTCTCCAGCCTGTTTGTCCCTCTCCCTGCTTCTCCCTTTCCCCGCCCCCCTCTTATGCTGTCTCTCACTATCTCTCTCAAATAAACAAATAAATAAAAAAAGAAGTGATGTCTATCTCAAGACCAGAAGGTCAAGAGGACTGTGAAGGTGAAAATTTCAGGGAAAAGAGACAGCCCATGCAATTCCTAGAAGCCAGAAAGATGGTGTTTTGAGGGGGCTCCAAGTTTCTCAGACAGGGTCCCAAAAAAGTCCGCTTACTATATTGACTCTGTTGGGGCTCTGTTGGAGAAATGCGTCTTTTCAAGTCATTGGACAACACAGGAGACCTTGATTAAACTGATTTCCAGTCTCTAAAGCAAAGCTAATGCGGCAGGCTTCAGTATATTGTCTTCCCTTGCCCAAACCTCCCCCTCCCTACCATGCATAAGATTTCCAGAATCACTACTAAGCTTGAATTAAAAAGTAGCCTGTAATAACAATCAAAATTAGCATTTATAGAGAGTGCACTACATGCCAGCTACAATGCTAAAACTTTACAACACTAGCTCAGTGTATTACAACAACCCTGTAAGCTAGGTGCCATTCAAATCTTCACTTCATAGATGAAGAAACAGAAGCTCAGGAGAGATCAGTTCTCTTTCCCAAGTCACACAGCAAATATGTGGCATGGTAAGAATCTAATCTAGCCAGTCTCCACCTCCCACTTAACCACTACACAAAAATATTCTAAAAAAGAAAGACACAATTTTTGGGAAAGGAAACTAACCTCGTTATCCAAATTATTATGTAGTAATCTCACAGCATTCAAATAGATGGCTGGATAGATGATGTGATGCTTGATAAAGGAAGGGATTACTGAAGAAAATATTTTAAATGGGTCTAAAAGTTTAAATTTAATAAAATGAAATGTTTATTAAAAGGAATCAATTTGGGAAGAAATCTCTCATATTGTTCTTTTTTATAGTTTAATATTTGGCACAGTAAAACATATCTAGAGTTTGACCAATAACAAGACAGTTCTCAGAGCTGCCTTCCCCTTTCCTACCTCTGAGTCTATTGTCTCAGGCAACCACTGACAAATCCACTTTTACATTGCTTACTTCTATGTTTCTAATGCTATACTATTATTGTTTTCTATTCTTGACCTTATCAACTGACTTTCTACTGTGTAACATATGTCTTCATGGGGGGTGAGCATCCAGTATAGCTGTTGAGAAAACCAAAGTCATTCTGACTCCTGGTCCTTCATATTTGACCTTACTCCCTGAGTCTCTCTCTTCTTCTCTCCCTCTGAAAGCTTTTAGGACATTTTTTTTCCCCAGGTTCAAAAATTTTAGCAGCTCTTTACCTTCCAAGTGTTCGAATTACTTCCAAATTGTTTCTTGTGATTGAGTTCCAGTTTCAAAACATTGTGTTCTGATAACAGGCAGGGAATAATCTCAATCTTTTGGTATCAGTTGAGACCTGATTTTGACCCAATATGAGGTCTATTCTGGAGAAAGTTCTGTGTGTACTCAAGAAGAATGTGTATTCTGTTTTTTAGGGTGGAATGTTCTGTAAATATCTACAAAGTCCATCTGGTCCAATGTGTCAATCCAAAGCTTTTGTTTCTTTGTTGATCTTCTGTTTAGATGATCTGTCCATTGCTGAGAGTGGAATGTTGAGGTCTCCTACTATTAAAGTATTATTATCAATATGATTCTTTACTTTGGTTAATATTTGGTTTCTGTAGTTGGCCACTCCCATGTTGGGGGCATAGATATTTACAACTGTTAGATTTTCTTGTTGGAAAAACCCTTTAAGTATGATATAGTGTCCCTCTACATCTCTTACTACAGTCTTTGGTTTAAAATCTAATTTGTCTGATATGAGAATTGCTACCCCAAAGGCAAGGGAAACAAAAACAAAAATGGACTTTTGAGACTTCATCAAGATAAAAACTTCTGTACAGCAAAGGAAACAGTCAACAAAACTAAGAGACAACCACAGAATGGGAGCAGATATTTGCAAATGACACTACAGATAAAGGGCTGGTATCCAAGATCTATAAAGAACTTCTCAAACTCAACACCCAAAAACCAAATAATCCGGTCAAAAAATGGTCAGAAGACATGAACAGACACTTCTCCAAAGAAGACATACAAATGGCTAACAGACACATAAAAAAATGTTCAACATCACTAGCCATCAGGGAAATTCAGATCAAAACCACAGTGAGATACCACCTTACACCAGTTAGAATGGAAAAAATTAACAAGGCAGGAAACAACAAACGTTGGCAAGGATGTAGAGAAAGGGGAACCCTCTTACACTGTTGGTGGGAATGCAAGCTCATACAGCCACTCTGGAAAACAGTGTGGAGGTGCCTCAGAAAGTTAAAAATAGAGCTACCCTATGACCCAGCAATTGCACTCCTGGGTATTTACCCCAAAGACACAGATGTAGTGAAAAGAAGGGCCATATGCACCCCAATGTTCATAGCAGCAATGTCCACAATAGCCAAACTGTGGAAAGAGCCGAGATGCCCTTCAACAGATGAATGGATAAAGAAGATGTGATCCATATATAAAATGGAATATTACTCAGCCATCAGAAAGGATGAATACCCAACTTTTACATCAACATGGATGGGACTGGAGGGGATTATGCTAAGTGAAGTAAGTCCAACAGAAAAAGACAATTATCATATGGTTTCACTCACATGTGGAACATAAGGAATAGTGTGGAGGACCACAGGGGAAGGGAGGGAAAACTGAAGGGGAAGATTTCCTCAAGTTCTGCTTCTAAACTTACTGTTTATTGTTCTGTTCTCATTCATGAGTGCTACATTCTTTTATCTCTCTAAAAATAGCTTCTTTATTTTGTGTTGTTTTTCTCCATTTTAGTTCCATTTCATTACTTGCATTATCTCCCTTTTCTGTAAGGCCTATTTTTTTTTTTTTCTGTTGTTTTGGTTCCTGTCTTTCTATAAGAAACTTTACTCAGATCCCTGATACCACTGACAGTCTAGTGAGAATTTACATTTACAAGTGAGATGCTAAAACTCAATAGAAGTTCTTTGGCTTGTCAACAGGTAGACATCACTGAAGGGTTTTCAGGCTAAAATCCCTCTCTTAGTAGGGGGCTCCTGAATATCAGTATCACCAAGACTGTTCCCTTAAGCCAATCAAATTCTCCCAGGAAATTATCTAATCTCCGGCCTGAGGGAGCAGGGGGATGTCAAGGGTTGGCTGATGTCTCTGTACTGTTTCTCTAATTCTCTGCCTAGGAAGGGAAGGGAAGTAAATAAGCACATACAACCCACCATGTTTAACTGGAAGATTCACATGTGAGATTTTATTCTTCATTTCAGGAAAGTAAGTTAATTTAAAGGGAAAAGAAAATAGCTTTTTATTTACCCTGCTTTTCTTAGGCAAAGATTGTTTTGTTTTGTTTTGTTTTGTTTTGTTTTGTTTTGGGGGTTTTTTTTGTTTTTTTTTTAAGCTTTTATTTATTTATTTGACAGAGAGATACACAGTAAGAGAGGGAACACAAGCAGAGGGAATGGGAGAGGGAGAAGCAGGCTTCCCACGGAGCAGGGAGCCCGAGGCGGGGCTCGATCCCAGGACCCTGGGATCATGACCTGAGCGGAAGGCAGACGCTTAACGACTGAGCCACCCAGGCACCCTAGGCAAAGATTATTTATGACAATAAGTCATCATGTGAGCTATTCAAATCAATGCTTTTTAAGATACAAACTTAACAAACCCCATTAGGAATGATGGTTAGGTTCCGCAACTCAAAGAACATAAGAATTGCAAAGATTTATCAGTAGCCCCTTTTAATTGCTGCTGCCCCAAAATATGGAAGCAAAAAGTTTGTTTTTTAAAAAATGAATAAATACATAACAGTTTGCTTTCCTCAGGTTTATGCTGCATTGCCTTCTTTAATTTAAAGTGAAATGTCATGATAGCATTTTTCATATTCCTTCCAAATGTTTTAATAACTGTTTTATATATTCTCTTTCATAGTTAACCAATCATTCTTTCTTTCACATCTGTATTGTCTCTCTTTTGCCCCAGAGTTGTCTTTTCTGTGAAACAGAGGAATAATTCCTAATGTTAGAGCCACGATGTTCAAATAATGCCCCAGAAGTAGTTCTATCTTTAGGAGAATCCTGATCCAGCGGTTCAAATCATGTCAGTGAGGACACAATTTTCTTGATCTCTCCACTCATTTTCTACCATATTAGCATTATCCTAGAGCTTATGCAAGGCTTCTCTCTACATCCACACCTGGACCAGCTCTTTTGGTGCACAATGACTTCCCATCCCAGAGCTCACATTCTGAAATCAGACCATCCAAGAGAATATTGATCTTGTCAGGAAATATCTCCTTGCATCTCTTTAGCTCTGATTGAGTTACAGGTTCATCCCTGAACCATTCAAATGCTATGGTCAAGGACTATGGGAAATGCTGATTGATGAGCTGGTAAGAACCCACTTGAGCTGAAAATGGTGGGTGTTAGTGTCACACAAACCACACAGCTGAGAATGGGGAAGGTGATTCTCCCAAATGAAATTCAAAATACTATTAGGAAGAGGAACACTGAACAGCAAAAAAGCAACAAATGTCTATGGAAGTCTGAGTTTAAATGTGTTCTTTTCACTTGAATACTTGATATTTCAAAATGATAGGCCTTCCTGGGGTGTGTTTTTAATATTATCTTCCATAAATCTGAATATCAATGGAACCCTTAAAAGCAGGGGCAATAGGAAATCTTTACTCACAAAGCTAACTTAGAATGTGATTTGGTTACTTGTTCTTTGAGTATCAGGGGGCCAATTTTACAGAACCATGTGAAAATCAGTATGTAACTATTAAGTATAACATTTTCTAAATTCCAAGGGAAAAGATACATTAGAATACACTTTTGTTTAGGTATAACAATCTTCTCCAATCTCTCCTGCCCATCTTTCCAAACAGCATTCATCAACTTCTTTCACACATTCCCAAAATGTAGGTCAGTGGTAAAGTCTTTATTAAATAGTTGCCTCTATTCTGGGTATCTTTCTAGGTCATTTAAGTCATTTCTCCTTTCCAGTTAGAAGCTGATTACAAAAAGAATTTTTTTAAAAGATCATGTATCATTCAACCTTAAAAAGGAAGAAAATCCTGTCACATGCTACAACATGGATGAAACTTGAGGACATTGTGCTAAGTGCAATAAGCCAGTCACAAAAAGACAAATACTGCATGATTCCACTTAAATGAGGTATCTAGAGTGGTCGAACTCATAGAAACAGAAGTAAAATTTTGGTTGCCAAGGGGAGGGGGAAAGGAGGAGTTGTTTAATGAATGGAGTTTCAATTTTGTAAGACAAAAAAACTTGCAGAGACTGATTACACAACAATGTGAATATACTTAACCCTACAGAACTGTACACATAAAAATGGTTAAATTGGTAAGTTCTTTTATGTGTATCTTACCACAATTTTTTAAAAAGAGAGTTTGAAGCATTGAGAAATTAAGCATTCAAGACTGGAAAATAACTAAAATGTGTTCTTGGGAAAGTAAAGCAATAATCATTCTTTTCTTTGAGCTCCTAGAGCAAACTCCTAAAAAGAGAGTTTGAAGCATTGAGAAATTAAGCATCCAAGACTGGAAAAATAACTAAAATATGTTTTTGGGAAAGTAAAGCAATAATTATTCTTTTCTTTGAGCTCCTAGAGCAATGGACAGAAAAAAATTAATAAGACAGGAGAAAAATCTTAATGTAATAGATCTGTCAAAATTGCAAATATTGATTTTGAGACTCCAAAGCTACTGTCAGGTTAGATTCAGGCTAGAATCATATATTTCATTTATCATTCATTCAGATTGCAGGCTTGTTCAGAGAAAACAATGAAGGCAGGAGAGGGAATTTTGTAGCTTACAATGGCCAGCCCAGTGCCAAACTCATATTAAGAACAAAATTAGTGCCTTTTGAAAAGCCGAAGGAAAAGAAGTTGACAAAGCTGGTATCCAACCACTTGTCACCATTTCACTGCTGTATCATGACCCTAGCCCCTGTCAATTTCACCTAGACTATTGCAGTATCTAACTCATCTCCTTGCTTCTGCCCTTGACTCCCTGAAGGATATTCTTAACAGAAAACCCATAAAGGTCCTGGTAAAAATGAATCCAACCGCATTACTCTTCTGCTCAAAACTCTTCATGGCCTCCCACTCCGAGTAAAAGTCAAAATCTTACCATGACCTGCAAATTCCTGTAGAGTTTAAATCCTCATCACCTCTCTGATGTTGTCTCCTACCACTCTCCTCCTTGTTCATTCCATTCAACCACACTGTCCTCCTCACCATTTCTTGAATATATGAGCTCATTCTATAGCTTTTACCCTATAAATTATGGTGCCCCAATTTGTAGTTGACTCCCAGACTGTTGTACAATCACGTGAGAATAACATTAATGCATGAGATAAAGTATATATATGGATAACCATTACTTTATTTTTTTAAGTAAACTTCACATCCAGTGTAGGCCTCTAACTCACAATCCCAAAATCAAGAGTTGCATGCTCCACTTACTGAGCCAGCCAGGCACCACAACCATTATTTTATGAAAACAGAATGCTTTATTTTTAAGTTATATAGATGACTTTTTTAAATGTTTACCTTTGTTTCACAAACTAAACACAGAACCAGATTTAAAGATGTAAAAATATACATAGATTTTTGTTGTTAAAAGTTCCACTTGTATTTAAGTTTTGAACTCCACATATCTTGAAAAGCACTAGATGTTGGGAGTAGGAAGGGGGTTTTAAAATCTTAGCTTGTATACCTCTATATTGTGTGAGGTTAAAATATTAAAGAAAAGCTTCAGTACCATTGTATTTAATTTGATAAGCTGTACCTACACACACACACACACACACACACACACACACACACACACACACACACAAACTAAAGTACCTATGGAGTAAACAATGCAAAGTAGAACAATTAAAGAAAAACACCTATTTGAAAGAATCAGAAAGAAAAAGGTTATTTCTAAGCACTCTGCATAACTATAGAATCCATGAGAAATGATTTTTTGCTAAAGGTAAAATTAGAGAAATGGTAATTTTTTTAATTTTCAGAGATTTGCAGTGTCTCACTTAAAGCCACAGCTATTAATTTAATTTTCCTCCAGATTAGTTCACCAGTCTGAGAACAGGAACATGTCTTACTTCTTAAGGTCAGAAAGAACTATGATCACTCTGGTTTCAGGGCAGCTGCATTTTAGCTTGGTGGTGAAAATTTATTGCATCAGCAGACTTTTCTGCTTCAGCTTGTTAGAAACCCAAGCAATATCAAGAGCAATTCTATTTATTTGACTGAACTAAAAATAGACATTTGCTCCTGGCTCTAATTTTTAATTTGGTTTTTACCAGATGGATTAAGACTCTTGCTCTGTCACCCCCTCATGTGTGGTTTGAATCATCAAGACATAACCTAACATGCCCTTCTTTCCAGAAAATTCCACTAGTCAAAGTCAGATGTGTTTCTTTTCTACATGATCTTTTGTCCCAAATCATGGGCATCAGTTCCTTTAGGAACTCTGTCACCAGCTTTCTTAGTCCTCCCATGGGAAACTGGGTGTTAAGTTATTTTCACAAAGATACAAATGGTATTTGTGTTAGCCATGGAAGTCTTCTGCTCTGGTGTCCCTTCAAGAGAACCTGCTGGGATGGAGGTAATTGGGCAGACAACCTCCAGCTGCCACATCTTCCAACCAGCTGGAATTGTCACCTGAAGCCACCTTCTCCTCAAGCTGCTATCAGCCAATGATTGAGCATAGCTGGGGCAGTAGAGTTGAGTCTTTACTCTTCAACTCAGGACTCCCCTGACAGCCAATGTTTGCTCTGGAGCTGCCCATCCTCACAGCTAACACTCTGAGAGCTACATTGCTGTCTGAAACTCCACCTACACAAACTTTCTTCCTTCCTTCCTATTGTTACAGGTGTCACATCAGCATTGTGGTCTGAAGACTTCCTCTCCTATTCTTTCAGCTTCCTCTCACCCTTATCCTATAACACCAATGAGCTCAGAAGTATTTGGTAAATTGGGCAATGACATTAGTATAACTGGGATATTATGGTGATTTGTATGCAATTTTTCCTGAGAAATTGGATAACCTTCAAGTGGAAAAGAAAGAGCCATCCACTCTGCTAGTATTTAAAGTCCTTTCTAGCTCTACGGTAAGAAACTTTAAAATGATGCTCAGAGTTGCCTCACCAGGGAGCCTCAGCCCATCTCTTCTCCCCACACTTGTGCAGATTTACTCTTCCTCCTGGGTGCACCTTCCCAGCAGCTCTGCTCTGTGGAACTCCACTTCCATCTCTAGTATCTTGGCACCACAAGCACCACAAACAAGTGTTTACATTTCACCAGTTTTTACCTTCTGAATACCCCTAAAGCAGCCTCCGATTACACTGAATCAGCCAGCTCTGTTGAGGTTATCATCTGAGATTCCAATTTTTTGTGGTGGCTGTTAGTTCTTTGGTTACAAATTGAAGAGGTGTGCGGGTTATTACGCTATTGTCTTTCAGCTCCAGACCCACCTGCATTTGTTTTCTAAAGCAGTGTAACAAATAACCACACACCCAGGGCCTTAAAACATCACTCATTTATTATTTCCCACATACCAGGTGTCTGAGCAGAACTAGACCCTCTCTCAGGATCTCACAAGGCTGTTATCAAGGTGTCGGCACCACTATGGTTCTCACTGGGAGCTCAGAGTATTCTCATTCAGGAAGTTGGCAGGTTGCCTTTGAGAGACTGAGATCCCCCTTTTTTTTTCTAGCTGTTGGCCAGGGAACACTCTTAGCTCCCGTAGGCTGCCCCTAGTTCCTTACTATGTGGCCCCTTTAGGCCCCTCACAGCATGGATGCTGGCTTTCTTCCTGGCCCACAGGAGAGCACCCCTCTGACTTCTAGTCCCTCTCCAGTTGGCGATGACAGAGTCTTTTTTTTTTTTTTTTTTAAGATTCCATTTATCTACTTGACAGAGAGAGAGAGAGAGACAGCGAGAGAGGGAACACAAGCAGGGGGAGTAGAGGAGGGAGAAGCAAGCCTCCCCCTAAGTAGGGAGCCCGATGCGAGGCTCTATCCCGGGACCCCGGTATCATGACCTGAGCCAAAAGCAGATGCTTAAAAGTGAGCCACCCAGGGGCCCCGGCTATGACAGAGTCTTAAATAGTTGTACCACACTCAGAGGAGTGACTATTCTGTCACTATTTGTCATATAACATAACCTAATCAAGGGGCCACTGTCCTGTCATACTCACAGATTCTGCCCACACTCTAAGGTAGTTGTTGTATACAGGTCATGTACACCAGGAAGTGGGAATCTTAGAGCCCATCTTAGAAATCTGCTGATCACACTGTCCTTCTGTACTCTGCTTTGTGATGTTGGAGCTGAAACTCAGCAAACCATATTTCTGCCTTGCCATCTGGCTCTGTTAGTTTCTGCCAGTGAGGGGCAGGAAGGGAGACAGAAAGGCAGGGGAGGAGAAAGGTCTTATTCTTCTTTGTTTGCTCCCTGTTCCTGTCAGCATTGCCTCAGCAACAGCTTTCTTCTCTGAGACAGCAGTTGGGTTCAGTCTTTGGTTTTTCAGCAATAACAACCTCACCATATCCCCCCAGAGATCTGAAACCCTGTTTCATGGGACACCTCCTCTGACCACCTGAGATCCTATCATGAGTGAGCTAGCACCCAAACTCCAAGGTTATAGTACCAGCCTCACTTTGTCCCATCTAGTTTCTGATGAACCCATTTTCCTTTCTTTTCCCCCCAACCTAGGGTCAGAGCAGTGTCTTTCTGTTACTTTTTTGTATAACCTCAATTTCCCTTTCTTACTTTTTCAGTTCTCCAACACTTGTTTAAGCAATTGCTCATAATAAATTCTTCCTGTAAAATAGCTGGTGTGGTTTCTGTATTCCTGATTTGACCTCAGCTGACACAATAAACTTTGAATAGTCTGCCCTGCTGCTACTTTTTCTAAACCCTCTTATTTTGTAAGAGATACTGTAAAATATATGTTGTTCAGAATTGTATATACTGGATAATAACAAAACTGTAATCTTCTATATTTTTAATGACTAAGTTTTGTCTATCATATGTATATACAATAATTTATTCATCCAGTTCCCTATCTTATTTAGATTATTTCATACATTTTGCTATTACATATAATCCCATCATAAACACCCATATATACAAACATTTGTCCACGTATCAGTTTATTCCTTAGAATGAATTCCTAGAAGTGAAACTATGAGACTAAATGGTAAAAGCATTTTTAGAGCTTTTGATACCAAATTTTCCTTCTGAAAAGTTATGATAACTTAAACTCTATCAGCCATGAATGAGAATGCCCATCCCTCTATGCTCTTACCAATCCATTACTTTCTTTATCTGGCAAAATTGTTGACATTTTGAGAGATGGAAAATGGCATCTCATTTTAACTCATCATCAATAATCAAAATTTTTCCATATGTGTGTTTGGACTGTTCACTTCTTTTGTGAATTGACAATCATTGTGCCTTTTCTAACCCCTTCAACCAGAATTCATATTATGCTCCTCTCAACCTCAAAATATTTTATTTGCATTTGCCATTTACCATAGTCGGCTACTAGTCCACCATTTCTTATGGGACATTCTCTGTTTCTTTTGGTCATTATCACAGTCTATTATTTTTCACCAATGGCATACTCTTCATACTCTTGAATCTTTCTTACATTTTCTATGGATATAAATCTACACAGCAGAATTTATGTTGTACAAGTAACCCCTTCTTATGTCAGGACAAATTTAGAAGTTGACCAATGGTTGTTAGACTAGAAGATCCCTTAGACTTCCTCCAGCACTTATATTTTATGTTTCTCTGGTCATACTTCAGGCTGTGCTCTGGTAAGCTGCTTTCTTCAAACAATTGGATAGTTTCTAAATATATATTATGCATAATTTTTAGAGATCAGATCATTCTGATAAATTTGGATGAAGTTAAGGGACAGTCTTATAAATGAATCATATGATACTGAATTACTTCCATGATATGACAATAAAAGTCAAATATTTAGTAATAACACTCTGATGTAAAATATACTTATAACCAAACAGAGTTTTTGTTGCTTACTAGCTTCATGATTGTAGATAAATCATTTAACATCTTTAATTCTCAATTTTCCCATCTGAGAGATGGATATAACAATAATTAACCAATATTAATTGAATAAACAAAGCACTATTCAGAAAATTAAATGATGAAATGTATGTCAAACCTTTAGCACAATTCCAACATTAGTCAACAAACATTTATTGAGTCCGTATTATGCTTCAGGTACTCTACTAGACTATGGGGATATAAAATTCATTAAAGCATAGGAAGTATTTGCCCTCATGGAGCTCAAATTCTAATAAGAAGAGATAATCAACAAATAAATAATAAAATATGTAATGTACTCAATGGAATAAATAAAATGAAGAAAAACAAAACAGTTATCAAGTTCTATTATAAAACTATAGTAACTGAGATAGGCAAACTGACCACATTAAAGGGTTATATAATGCAGAAACAGTCCCACAAGTAGAAGTAAATTTAATTTATGAAAGAGCATACTTTGTAAATTAGTGCAGAAAGGATCGACTTTTCAATAAAGATTCTAGATTAATTGGTTATCACATGGAAAATAAAGAAATTTGATCCATACTTCCCAACACTTATAAAAATTTATTTGAGCCAGATTAAAATCTTCTTTTAAAAGGAAAAACTATAAAACTTTTAAAAGGCATTATAGAAAACTATCTGCAAGACCTTGAGAGAACAAATAATTTCTTAAAACAAAACAAAGGTTAATTGCATTAGTCAGTGTTCTCCAGAGAAACAGAACCAATAGGATGTATATATACAAAGAGAGAGAGAGAGAGATTATAAGGAATTGGCTCATGCAATTAAGGAGGCCAACAAGTTCCAAGATTTGCAATCAGCAAACTGGGTCCCCAGGAGAACTGATCGTGTAAGTTCCAGTATGAATGTCAGTAGGCATGAGACCCAGAAAGAGCTAATGTTTCAGTTCAAGTTGATAGGCAGGAAAGAACCAATGTGCCGTCCCAAGGCAATCAGGCAGGAGTTCCTTCTTACTTATGGGAGCGTCAACCTTTTGTTCTATTCAAACCTTCAACTAATTAGATAAAGCCCATTAACATTAGGGAGGGCAATCCACTTTACTCAGTCTACTTATTCAAACGTTCATGCCATCCAAAAACATCCCACAGACACACCCAGAATAATCCTTGGTCAAATGTTTGGGCACCCTGTTGCCAGTCAAATTGATACATAAACTTAACTATTATAAGTCCACCCCTTTTCGACCTGGCACCTATATACATCTACTTAAATCATACTTAATCTCCAAATAAAGACAAAAACAAGGTTATAATTCAACTTAACATAATACAACTGGCCTGCCTACAACCAAAAATACACTAACCTCTTCCCAAAAGAGGAGGTAAAATCCTTGAGTGATGTGTACTCTTCTTGGTATTCTAGAACTTAAATACTATGATAAAAAATTAACAGTGCTTAAATACTATGATATAGAGTCATCTTATGTTACATAATGAGGGAATAAGACAGGGAACAAAACAAAAATATTATATGATATTATGTATATATTAATGTATCATATGTAGTACACACACATAAACATATTCATAAGAAAATAAGGAGGGAATATTCTTACAAGTTTTGTTTCTGTAAATGGACACATGGTTGTAGCGGGTATTAATAGCAAATTTCTTCCACTACTCATCCCATATTCCCTTTGACCTCAGAACAAACATCTCAGCCAGTTACAGCTCTTTACCTGGTGGGGTGACCCAAGCCTTCATTCCTGAAGGGTCTGGGCCATGAGTAGTCCTACCTGGATTGGGTGGTTGTACTTTTCCATTGACCCTAATCACAGGGCAAGGTAATACAAAGAGATACTCTAGGGAATCTCTGTATTCCAGACATGCTCTTCCTATAGGTCAACAGAGCTTAAGGTCATGGGAACAGGTCACTAGGAGTAATAATAAGTGGTGCCACTCTGATTTTTACCATACCTAGACCTATGAATCCTGGCTCTAAGACAAAAATGTCATGCATTGGGTGCTGATTCAAGGTATATACAGCCTTCTGGAGAACCTTGCCCCCACCATAACAGTAAACCCTCTAGATGGGATTTCATCCTGTGTTATAATTCAGCTAGCTGCAAGATGAGATTGTAGGTTTGATATTCAGTAGTCCCAGCCCTGTGGCTACAGAAAATAAGGGTCTATTTCAAGGCACACATAGAAGCCGTCAAGTCATTTATGTGGTTCTTGAGCTGAGGTTTCAAATCTCTGAGCTCTTTTTTTTTTCACTACTTTATCCAGTGACATTAGTAACAATGAGCCAATCTCGTTATATTCATTAGTATGACAAAAATATTTGAAAGCATTATATACACAGTCACTCAGCTCCTTGCTTTTTATAAGTGTCTGATTAGGAGCATCCAATGGTGATATTTTGAGTATCTATATTGCCAGATTATGTCATGGACTATCTGTACTCTCATTACTGCTAGAAATAGAGCCATTAGCATCTCTAAATCTAATCAGATTAGAGAGCCAATTCCAGAAACCAATTCAAGGAAGCTTGAATTTTTACCAGAACCAATTCAGGAAACTCATCCTTAAAATTCCATTCTTCTAGAACCACTCTTGGTACCAACGTCTCTATTAGTCAGGACATCCCACAGCCCAGTCAAGTTGATATATAAAATTAACCATCACATAACCACAAAGCAAAAGCTTGATAAATTCAACCACATTAAAATTAAGAACTTCTGCTCATCAAAAGATACCATAAACAATTTGAGAAACAAGCCACAAATTAGGAAAGGACAATTGAAACATAAGTGAAAATAAAGGATTACTATCCAGAATGTATAAACAACTCCTATGAATCAATCTCACTTATAATCAAAGAAATGAAATGAAAACCAAAAAGAGATAGCATTTCACATCAGAAATTGGCAAGACAAATCCATGTAATGGTAAAGATATGAAGCAACTCTTACACACTCTAGTGGGAGAGTAAATTGCTATGATCACTTCCGAAAATTATTTCACATTATCTAGTAAAGCTGAATGTGCACATATCCTATGAACTAGCAATTCTCTTAGGAATATGTCCTAAAATCCTAGAGCAACTCTTGCTCTTGTGTAATAAGACCTGTACAGAAATATTCTTACCAGTAATATCCCAAATGTCCATCAGCATTAAAATGAACACATCAGTTATGGTATATGGTATATATAGTTGAATACTGTATGTCAGTGACAGTAAACTACAGCTACATGCATCACCATTACATGGGGTATTGAGTCACTGAAGAATATAATAACAATAATAATAATAATAATGATAGTGGCTAATATGTAAGTTTTTTATTATTACCAAGTTCTTCTCTAAGTGCCATTTATATACCTCTGAGGCATACCTCAGAGATATTATGGGTTTTGTTCCAGACCACTGCCATAAAGCAAATATTGCAATAAAGTGAGTCCAATGAATTTTTTAGTTTTCAGTGCATAAAAAGTTATGTTTATACTCTATTGCAGTCTTTCAAGTGTTCAAAAGCCTTATGTCTAAAAAACAATATATATACCTTCATTTAAAACTACTTTACTGCTAAAAAATATAGTAAATCATCTCGTTTCAGTGGGTTGCAATCTGTATGCTGGTGGAGGGTCTTGTCTCGTTATCGATGGCTGCTGACTCCTCAGAGAGGTGGTTGCTGAAGGTTAAGGTGGCTGTGGCAACTTCTTAGATTAAGACAATGAAGTTTTTCACATCAATTGACTTTTCCTTTCACAAATGATTTCTCTATAGTGTGCAATGCTGTTAGATAACATTTGACCCACAGTGGAACCTCTTTCCAAATTGGAGTTAATCCTCTCAATTCCTGCTGTGTTTCATCAATTAAGTTTATGTCATATTCTAAATCCTTTGTTGTCATTTCAATAATCTTCACAGCATCTTCACCAGGAGTAGATTCCATCTCGAGAAACCACTTTCTCTGCACAGCTGTAATGAGTGACTTCTCATCAGTTCAAGTCTGATCATGAGATTGCAGCATTTCAGCTACTTCAGGCTCCACTTCTAATTCTAGTTCTCTTGCTATTCCCACCACATCTGCAGTTACTTCCTCCACTGAAGTTTTGAACCCCTCAAAGTATCGGTGAGGATTGGAATCAACTTCTTCCAAACTCCTGTTCATGTTGATATTTTGACCTCTTCTCATGAGTCATGAATGTTGTTAATGGCATCTAGAATGGTGAATTCCTTCCAGAAGGTTTTCAATTTTCTTTGCCCAGGTCCATCAGAGGAATCAACCATCTATGGCAGCTACAGCCTTATGAAATGTATGTCTTAAATAAGATTTGAAAATAAAAGTGACTCCTTGACCCATGGGCTGCAGAATGGATATTATCTTAGCAGGCATGAAAACATTAGTTTCATTGTCCATCTCCATCAGAGCTCTTGGGTGACCAGGAGCATTGTCAATGACCAATAATATTGTGAAAGGAATCTTTCAACAGATCTGAATAGATCTCAGCAGTGGGCCAAAAATATTCAGTAAACATGTTATAAACAGATGTGCTGTCATCCAGTCTTTGCTATTCCACCGATAGAACATAAGCAGAGAACGTAGCATACTTGTTAAGGACCCTAGGATTTGGGGAATGGTAAATGAGTGTTGGCTTCATCTTAAAGTCACCAGCTGCATTAGCCCCTAACAAGAGAGTCAACTTGTCTTTTAAAGCTTTGAAACCAGGAATTGACTTTCTCTCTAGCTATGAAAGTCTTCCAACAGAAGGCTTTTTTATCTACATTGAAAATCTGTTGCTTAATGTAGCCACCTTCATTAATTCTCTGAGCTAGATCTTCTGAGTAACTTGCTACAGCTTCTCCATCAGCACTTGCTGCTTCACCTCGCACCCTTCTGTAATGGAGCCAGCTTCCTTCCATCTTTAAACCTCATAACCTAACCTCTGATAGCTTCCAGCTTTTCTTCTGCAGCTTCTTTACCTCTCCCAGCCTTCAGAGAATTGAAGACGGTTAGGGCTCTGGATCAGGTTTTGGCTTAAGGGAATGTTGTGGCTGGTTTGATCTTCTATCCAGACCACTCAAACTTTCTCCACATTAGCAGTAAGACTATTTTGCTTTTCTATTGTTTGTGTGTTCACTGGAGTAGAGTTTTAACTTCCTTCAAGAACTTTTCCTTTGCATTCATAACTTGGCTGTTTGGTGCAAGAGGCCTAGCTTTCAGCCTATCTTGACTTTTAACATGCTTTCTTCCCTAAGCTTAATCATTTCTAGCTTTTGATTTAAAGTTAGAGATGTGTGATTCTTCCTTTCACCTGAATACATAGACACCATTATAGGATTCCTACTGGCCTAATTTTAATATTGTTGTGTCTCAGGGAATAGGGAAGTGTGAGGAAAGGCATAGAGACTGAAAAACAGCCAGTCAGTGGAGCAGTCAGAAAACATACAACATTTATCAATTAAGTTTGCATTTTCTATGGACATGGTTCTTGGCACTCCAAGACTATTACAATAGTAATGTGAAAGATCATTGGTCACAGGTCACCATAACAAACATAATAACAATGACGAAATTTCAAATGTTGCTAGAATTACCAAAATGTGACACAAGAGACACAAGGTGAGCAAATGCTATTGGGAAAATGGGGACAAAAGAGTTTCTCAATGCAGGGTTGCCACAAACTCTCAATTTGTAAAAAATAAAAATAAATTAAAAAAATAAAATAAACAGCATCTGTGGAACACAATAAAATGAGGTATGTCTGTGTAATTTAACCCTGCAAGAATGCTGTGAGTTACATACAATTATTGTTCTCATTTTACAGATGATGAAATTGCAATCAGAAGGATAAAATAATTCGCTCAAGTTGACCCAGCTACTCAGTGAAGAGGTGAAGCAGGACTTCAAGCTTAGCAAATATGAATACAGTCCATTGAGTGTAGTTAGGTATGTTCAAAAATTGGCATTACTAAGCACTGCATTTGGGGATACACATATACATGTTTATTAAATGAAGAAATATATGAGGGGAGCTTCTGGGTGGCTCTGTTGGTTAAGCATCGAACTCTTGGTTTTGGCTCAGGTCATAATCTCAGGTTTGTGAGATCATGTCCCACATAGGGCTCCGTGCTCAGCGGAGAATCTGCTTGAGATTCTCTCTCTCCCTCTGCACCTCCCCCCACTCGTTCTCTCTCTCTCTCTCTCTCCCCCTCACTCCTTCTCTCAAGTAAATAAATAAATCTTAAATCATTCTCTCTCTCCCTCCCTCTCTCAAATAGATAAATAAATCTTAAATATATATATATGGGAATGATTCACATAATCTTTTTCCTCTAGGTGAAGCAGAAGAGGGGATAATTTGATCGTTTCAGAATTACTAGAATTCTTTCATTTCTTAAGCTGAGTGATGGCTATGTTGTTCATTTTATTATAATTCTTTAATCTATACCTCTATATTTAATCTACATTTATAATCTATACATATAGGTGTGTGCATGTGCACC
Source organism: Callorhinus ursinus (assembly GCF_003265705.2). Lineage (NCBI taxonomy): Eukaryota > Metazoa > Chordata > Mammalia > Carnivora > Otariidae > Callorhinus > Callorhinus ursinus. Next base: position 140,096,196 of record NW_027397066.1, on the reverse strand, counting down.
CTCTATTTGATGACTGAATATGCTTTCCTGCAACTCATATACTTTTATCTCAGATCTAAACAAGATTTCTCCTTAGCACCTGTCTGAAACTCAAAGCCAGGAGGAAACTCCTTTCTTACCACATCCCTTCCCAACTAAAGTGAGTCAGAATAACCTTGTCCATAAATAGGGATAGAGGAAAAACAAAAAGAAAAACATGGAGGGAATATTAGTTAATATTTTTGAAAATTATATTATCATTATCATAATAATGAACAATGGAAAGAAATGTCCAACTACATGGCATTAAGTAGTGGCATACTTACTGAGTGGAATGATACTATTTTAAGTTATAATAAAGAATAGAAAGTAACATCAAAAATTAAAATATGCTGCATGGAAAAATATTTTTTTATTAATCCATACAAACATATTGTCAGATAGTTGGCTTAAAATAAAGGTTTGAAGGAATGAAGCAAGAAGGAAATAAGATTTGAAATATGGTTGACAAAGAAAATGGAAAGCCTCACCAATTGCCTGCGTCCAGTCTTAGTTGAATGGCTCAAAATAAAGTCTAACTTCTTTTTCCAAAAAAATTTCTTAATGAAAGATAAATTATGTTCCCATAAAGTGCATACAATTGAGTAATAAATGATAAAAATATTCAATAACCTTGGGTCATTGATAACAGAAGGAGAAATTTAATGAGAATGTACTTTGTATGCGATCCCATCCAGACCTTCTGAGCATGGCCAAAATAAAAGACTAAAATGATCAATAATGCTGAATCCCACAGGGTGAGCAAAATCCTGGGATGGCCACAACTCTGTAATCACAGATGATCATTCATGAAAATGCCACTAGCCAATCTCCATAAGTGATGCATTAGCATCTGAGTGATTGATCTAGAACTTTGTGTAGGGTAATTCTAAATATTTATGCATTTTATTCAAAGGAAAGAAAAGTTTCTCTCGCTTGCTTCCTAATGGAAGTTTGCACATTCTTTTCCAAAGAAAACAGGGTTGGGATGGAAAGCTAACAGTATTCAGGATTGTCAAACCCTCTCACACATGTGTAAAGAGAAAATTATCATGGACTAAGAAGGCAAAGATTTTCACATCTGAAAGACAGAATGGTTGAAGAGGTGCTCTGTGTTAAAAAAGACATTAAAGTCATGAAGAGCATGAATTTGTTGACCATAAACACAAACCACGAAATCCCAAAATAATAAAAATGAGCCAGAAAGGAGGTAGTTCTGGAACAGTTTACTAAACATATGGAACTCATTTCCCCCCCCAATAAATAGTGTGAAACAAAAATGGAATAGCCTAGGAAAAGATTCATTAGAGCTCTTTTGTCCATTGATATAATATATTATTTTAAAGAGGGTAGTAATGTCAGTCCATGAAGACCATCGGAGCAGGAAACAGTCAAGCTCCTCCCAACACATATTCTTGTGCCACTAACAGTCATAAAATAGCCTCAATGTAATGCCATCTTTTGTGTTTTTACCCGTACTGGCATAGTACCTGGTACATGGTGGTTACCCAAATGTATATATTTGCTCAATGACTTGAAACGCAATCTGTATGTCCCAGCACCCTCTGAACCATCATTCAATTTCAATCTGCTGTGTCATTGCTCTTAGGGAGAAAAAACCTGAAAGCCAAAGATCTTATCAGAATTGCAATCCCCCAAATACTTCTTAAACTCGGTAATAAAATTAAAGTCAGACATTCTCCCTTTAAAGAAACACTTAAAAGGTCAAGATAGAGTCATTAAAATACTCTTGGTAAAGAAAGGTAGTAAAGTAATGCCAAATTCTGGTATTAAAAGGAAGCACAATAGCAGATATTCAATTAAGGTCATTCATAATTTGTAACTGGTATTTTAATATGAAAACTCCATTTAGCAAAGAATGCCATCACGACACATCTCCTGCTTCATCCAGATAATGAAATTCTGTAACTTACCAGTCAGTTTTTCACAAGATCTATGACAACTGTAAAGCCGTGATTTGAGTTCCATCTTAGCTTTGGAGAAATAAAATTCATGAGAAAATAACCCCCCTTTCTTCTTCTGTCTACCATCTTTTCTTATACGAAAGGCACCCAACAACATCCCTTGCAAGTATCCCAAGCAAGTTCAAAATGCCTGACTACCTTTGTAAGGCTGCCAAAATCTGTCAACGAAAGGAGACAGACAAAATGCAGTAAAAGGCACTAACATGATGGCTTTAGCAGACATGCATGTAAAAAGTCTCAAGGTATTTCTCTCCTACCCGTTCCAGAGATCTTTCAAGTCTTCCCCTGAACCATATGAAATGTGCCATGTATTTTATCGCATTTCTTCACTGGCCTTTTGGAACCCACTCCTGCAGGGATTAACAAGAAGCAAGGCCTTCTCAAGGTCCTTTGCTGTCATTCTGTATATTAATCAAAGAAGAGTCCCTAAAGAAAGTGTATCCTAGAAATCTAAACTCTCTGTCTCTGCAACATCCTCATCACTGCTGGGAAGTAGGGTGAGTGTAAGTCCTCAGAGCGAAATTCCACACTAGGGACAAAACTAACAAATCAAAGCAGAATTTTTACTTCCTGGAATGATAACTAAGTGTAGGGGGACAAGAGGCATGAAAAGTGGATGGAAAAAATATTTCCTCCCAATGACTCCCATATATAATGTCATTTTTACTGTGGAAAAAATCCAAGTCCACACAAAAATTAAAAAACAGCACAATCAACATTGGTCTACCCCTTACCTGTATAGACCAACCATTAGTCATCTTGTTGCACCTGCTTCGTGTTCCCACACAGATATGTACAGACACAGCCTTCTGCCAACCCATCCAAAAGTAGGTTGTGAACAACAAGACGCCTCACCCCTAAATACTCTAGCACATATCTCCCACGAGCGAGGGCATTCTCCCACACAACCTGACACCCTTAACAGGCCTTCAAAAAATGAATTTAATAAGATCATCCAATAACTAAGCCATACTCAAATTGTCCCTAAAAATGTCTTTTATACTTTTTTTTAATTCAGAATCAAATCAAACTCCAATTACATTTGGCTGTCATATCTCTCTGGTCTCCCATTAACCCCTCTGATGTTCACATCCAGGCCAGTTGTTCTACAGAACATCCCACCTTCTGAATGTGTTTAACAGTTTCCTCATGATTCGACTGAGACAAAACATGTCTGGCAAGAATCCCACTTAAGTGATGCTGGATACCTCCGACTGCATCACATTTGGAGGCAACTAATGTCAGGCTGACCATTGTTGGAATGCAGAGCTCAACCACCTGATACCGTGGTCACTGCCAGACCTCTTCATTGTAAACACATATTTTCCCAAAAAACAAACTGAGGGTTTCAGAGGCGAGGGAGTGGGGGGGATGGGTGAGCCCGGGGATGAGTATTAAGGAGGGCACGTGTCGCATGGAGCACTGGGTGTTATACGCAAACAATGAATCATGGAACACTACATCAAAAACTAATAATGTACTGTATGGTGACTAACATAACATAATAATAGTAAAAATAAATAAATAAAGATGTATTTTCCTTCCATTGTAATCAGTAGGCAATGTGTGGTGTGACGCTTTGCAACCACGTGAATACTCTGTCTCTCAATAACCAGGCACCCAATGGTTCTGGTACTCAGAGATGTTCTTCTCTGAGGCCAATTATGACCCTGGAAGTTTATAAAACAGAAATGTTCTGTCATTCTTTCTGCATGTATTAGCTGGCATTCGGCTTTAAAGAAGAGATTTTATTTTCTCGATTTCTCTCTCTCCCTCTTTTTCTAATATTATGGAATCAGGGATTTTGATATTTGTTATGCTTCATTGTCATTATTGTTGTTTTTGAAGCTCATTTTGTTCCAAATTTATTTGGTTAGTGGATTCCTTTCCAGGCAGCTCACGGATTTGTTAACATGTCTCCATCATTTTGTGAGCATTTTCATGTTTTCTGGCCTATAAGATATTCCAGGTTAAACCCAGACTTTTCCTACTCCAGACCTGGAACTGGCCATTTCGCCAAAGAACCCTAATTCATTTCACTGGATAATGGGCACTGGAGGTGTTCACACTGAGGGCTTTCAGTTCACACATCCAGTGTGAACTGAAAGCCCAATGGCTAGAATTCCACTAGGACGTCAAGCAATTTTAACATTTAAAAGAAGGTAATGATTCTGGCCCAAGTTCCTGAAGAAATAAAATTAACAATGAATTCCCTTTATTTTCACTCCTAACATGCAAAACATGCCCAAACAATGTTTAGGACTGTGTGTGCCCGGTAACTGAAAATTATTCTTGTTAAAAAGAAGTATCAATAATATGAATCCATGAATTTATATTACAGATTACACAGATTATATTTTGACACTGACTTTATCATCCAAGTTATATTTTACTTAAGCCCATTATAAAATTGACTCACCTTCTTGGAGTTCACAGTGACCAATATGAGGCAAAATGTATCAGAATTTTATCAAGATACAAGGACAACCACCTCAAGTTGAATATCTTCTGAAGGTAATTTTCCAATAAGTGGACCTCTCTTACTTCACTCTTTTTTGTGTTGCCACTACCCTAACTTATAGGTGCTCACTACCTCTCACTCGGACTTTAACATAACCTCCTGGAATGTTTTTGTTTTGAGGATTCATGTGTTGAAATATTTGGAAAGGAAAAGTTATGATGCCTGAAAATCTCCTTCAAATGGTTTAGGGGGAAAAAAGGCATAAAACAAATACAGCAAAATGTTAGCAATTGAATCTGGGGGCTAAGTATACAGGCTTTCACTGTACCAGTCTCTCAACTTTTCTGTTTGGAAATTTTCACAGTAAAACAAGAAAAATAACTCCCTAATGGACTTAACCTATTCATCCTCTAAGTCTTTGCAAGGCAATCAGCATTGTCTTCTTTATTTTTGTTTTATTTGAGCATAGTTGATACACAATGTGACATTAGTTTCTGGTGTACAACAAAGTGAGGCAGCTTCTTTCTACGCTGTGCTCCGCACAAGTGTAGCCACCATCTGTCACCATACAACCTATTACAATACCATTGACCATATTCCTTTCCATGTCTTCTTTAAACCTAATGGCGAGCATGTCTGTCTCCTGCTCAAAACTTACAAGAGCTCCCATTCAGCTCCCTGCGCTGCCAGGGCTGTGCTTACACTAATTAAAAACAGACCTGCAGTCAGACCACTTGGGTTCAAGTCCCAGAGTTACTACTTACTAGCTTGTGACGTATTTCTTTCTTTTTTTTTCTTTTTAAAGATTCCATTTATTTATTTGACAGAAAGAGACACAGCGAGAGAAGGAACACAAGTAGGGGGAGTGGGAGAGGGAGAAGCAGGCTCCCCGCGGAGCAGGGATCCCTATGTGGGGCTCGATCCCAGGACCCTGAGATCATGACCTGAGCCGAAAGTAGATGCTTAACATCTGAGCCACCCAGGCGCCCCTTGTGACGTATTTCTTAATTTCCTTGTGCCTCAATTTCCACATCTATGAAATGAGGACAATAACTGTACCTACCTCACAAAGTGTTATAAAGATTAAATGAGCAAATGCATGTAACACACATAAAGCTGTGCCTAGCAGATGTTACGCTGTATCAGTGTTAACTCTGTAAACCCAGGGCACTTCTTTCCATATTATTATTATTATTTTAAAGGATTCTCTAGGTCAAAAGCCTTTAGAAAATGCCAGGTTAAGTGAAGTAAAGCAGGAATTCCTGTTAGATTATTAGATATTCTAATGTCTATAATGAATCTTCCCACTCAGTGCATCTCACGGGACCAGTACTTTGCAGATCTGACTGGGAGGAACTGCTGACCTAGAGAATAAAATCTCAGCTCCTCTGCTTGATTTTATAGGGCTTCCATAACAAGGCTTTGCCCACCTGTCAACGTTGCATTCTCCTGCTTTCAACCACTCTACTCTTGGCCCAGCTTCAAATTCTGCTACCTCCTAGCGCATCCTCAAGGTCCCCACATGCACTTCACTTTCTACCGACAGGGATTTTTCCCCCATCCCCACCCATCAAGCCAGTTCAGATGGTGCTGCCTCTATAAAGACCACCCAGACGCTCCCAGGTAGAATCTATTTTTCTATTCCTGCTCTCTCTGAATATTTTGTTTAAAAAGTCTATGAAAACACATGACATTCTGCCTTACATCGTGGAAATATTTGTTTGTTTTTGGAAGCTATTTATTTGGGTTATTTGTAATTACATAAGAAAAAAAGCACATTCGAGTTACAGAAACAATGCTTCCCTGAAAGCATTGTTTCATTCTTTGCGACACAGACCGGTAGTGTTATATTCTGTTCTGAATGTATCTGCTTTTGTACAAAATCATAAATTCCTCGAGAGTAGAATTACATCTTGTCCATTTATATATCTCTCACAATAGCCAACAAAGTTCAATAAACATAGTACATGTTAAATAAATGTGTGGGGAGTTATTCCTGGTACAAGAATCTGTCTCACAGCTCAGATTCAGAATTTGATTTTATTTAATTCAGAATAAGGGGGAAAAGAGAAGGATGAGGTAACTTCAGAAATAATAGATACATGAAAGGTTTAACTGTGTTCTTTCTATTTGAAGAGTCCTTCATTTTGAACAATGTAAATTTAGAGAACCTTCTCTGCTTCTTCCTTTGAATACTACAAACTAAATGAAGGCAAGAATTTGGTAAACAAGCTGAATGTTGTTATTTCCTTTTAGTAAGTGGCAATGGGTAAGATGCAGGAACCAGAACTTAGTAGGGGGAAAGTCGATGTCATCTGGGCAGAAGCTCAGCCCCTAGTTGGCCTGGATTCTAGCAGGAAATGGTAATTAGATATGTTCGGATTCTGACCATCTGGAACTATAGGAAGCTTCTAAATTTGATTTGTGTTGGAGGAGTTGTGGTCGAGAAAGGAACATGTGCATGGTGATTTGGATATACTCCAAAATGTGACTTTTTGGACACCAAAACATGTATTTCTAGAAGAAAAATGTGAGCAATGCTCCCTTTTGCCCTAAAACTGTTGCTTAGAAACCTGTCTGGAGAACACACAAAGTTAACCAATAAGTGTCTACCCAGAATTTCTAATCTCATAAGAATAAACACTTAGGCATTTTGTCTTTACATGAGAACCAGGATGCTCCACCAAATACAAACAGTGTCTCTCGGTAAATTCTGTAAGCTTTAGGCAATGGGAGTGCAGCTGAAACAAAGAGAAACAGCTAAGTAGTGTACAGACATTTCACTTCTACATGGTAGTAATATCAACAGAGCCTACTTTAAACCAGTTTCCAACAGTGCCTGGGAGGGCTTAGAGATGCGACTTTTGGCTGGTTTCAGAATGGAGCTAATAGCATTTGTAGAAAATAATAATATAGAAGTCCAGTGGAGCTATATAGATTGCATCCCAAGCCAACGTTTCTGAAACATAATATTAAAAGAGTTCCTCTTGCCTTTATTCAATACCACCCTGGTATGCAAATAACCGGACTGGCTGTATGAGTGAAGCAGAGAAGGAAGGATCTGGTTCAGCTTCTCCGGCCATCACTGAGCTCATCTCAATGGCTCCAGCCAAATAGTCAGCTGAGTTCTCATATCTTAGCAATCTTAAAGGTTTGTCTGTGTTTAGAAATCCAGGTGGATATGACAGAATTGCCCAGGTTTCAAAATCTTTATGAAAACATAATTACCTTGTTTTCTGCAAGAAGAAGAAGGGGAAGGAGAAGAAGGGGAAGGAGGAGGAGGAGGGAAAGAAAGAAGAAGAAGAAAGAAGAAGAAGAGGAAGAAGAAGAAGAAGAAGAAGAAGAAGAAGAAGAAGAAGAAGAAGA
>NW_027397066.1:139961286-140088356 GCF_003265705.2 Callorhinus ursinus | reverse complement strand
AAGAAGAAGAAGAAGAAGAAGAAGAAGAAGAAGAAGAAGAAGAAGAAAGAGAAAACAAAGAAAAAAGTAATGTATCCATCGAGATTAGCATTTGAAAGAACAGGAGAACAGGCATGTTCTTCATGTGGTTCTCTTCTTCCTACACCTCAAAGGTGAATGGCTGTGTTAAAGCCTTGAATTCTGAGCAATAGACTTCCGGTGTGATCTGCCACAAGCAATAGCCTCTGTAGCGGGCGAAAGCAAGGAGAGCAGTTTGAAGAACTTGAAAGATGACAACTTCTTCCACATCCTGGATCTGCCATTCACTAGGTTTGCACCCTTAGTTAAAAATCCAGACCTCAGTTTCCTGATCTGTAAAACAGGGTAAATTCTGCCTACCACCCAGGATGGTAAAGATAAAGGAAGATGATACATGGACTGCACTGTGGTGATAAGTAAATGTAGTAAACGTCTGCCACTATTTTTCAGGCTTTCTCTTTGAGGGTCTAGGTTAAATGATAAATGATAAATAGCAAATAGGTATTTTATTTTCCAATATGGTCATTTTTCCCAACCTGAAATATATCTGACTGCTTCTGTATTCACCATCTTTAAAACCGATTCTGTGGTGATTCACAGCCATAAAAAATGTAATTACCCACTATTATTGAAACCTGACTATGTTCCAAGCACTTTGAATAAGTTACCATATTCTCATCGGATCCTTATGGCAAAACTAGCTTTCTGTTTGTTTTACTAAGGCAGAAACTAAAGTACAAAAAGTTTAAACCACCTGCTTAAAGCTGCACAGCTAATTAAGTGGCAGCCCCAGATCTCAATCCCAGGCAGTCTGGCACAAGGGTCCATGCTCTCCAGGACTATTGCCTCCCTACCTACCCGCTATGACAACCACACATTAAGTTTCCAGAATACTTTTGTTCCAAATGAGGGAGACAGTGTATGCTGTTACCACTTGGTGACATGTACCCTAAGAACTCTACCGCATCAACACAGGTATCACAAAGTCATGTTCAATGATAAAGATCACACCTCATTTTTATATGGGATTTTTTAGACACTATCAGGAACTAGTCTAGGCTTCCACCTACTTTAATAATTGCATTTGAGAGTTCACAGAACTATTAAAAGAAAGCTACCTTCTTAGCCCGAAGATCTTGTCCAGCATCTAATAAAGAGTCTCCATAATTAATCTGTGCCTCCAAGGGTGCCTGGGTGGTTCAGTTGGTTAAGCGACTGCCTTTGGCTCAGGTCATGATCCTCGAGTCCCGGGATCAAGTCCCACATTGGACTCCCTGCTCAGTGGGGAGTCTGCTTCTCCCTCTGACCCTACCCCCTCTCGTGTACTCTCTCACTCTCTCTCTCTCAAATAAATAAATAAAATCTTTAAAAAAAATAGACTGTGCCTCCATTTTTCACTGCATCAGTGGATTAGTGGATCAGTGGTACCATTGAGGCGAGAGAGTTCTTCCTCCCGCTGTCCAAGCAGCTAACTTGCTCATCCTTCGAATCCCTGCTGGAATGGCACTTCTTCAGAGAAGACCTCACACATCCCTGACTAAGTCACTCATTCATTGATCAAGCCTTGTAGGTTTCAGGACCATCTAAATGTCAGTTCCCAAATGTATACCTCCAACCCAGACCAAATGAAACAAAACATTCATCTTCAGATGACTAACGAACACTCCAAGTTTGACATATCCTAAACTGAACTCCTGGTCTTTGCCCCAAAACCTGCTCCACTCTCAGCCTTCCCCAGCTCAATCAGTAGCTCCTCTACCCTTCAGTTGGTCAGACCAAATGCCTGGCAGCCATCCACAAGTCCTGTCTTTATCTCTTTAAATTGAATCTAATTTATCAGGAAATCCTGTTGACTCTACCTTCAAAATCCAGCCTGACTGACTGCTACCACTTCTTAATACCCCCACTACTACCAACCAGGTCGAACCTATTATCTTCTCCTGGATTGTTGGTCTCCTGCCTTCCCTGTTTGCCCCCCTAAAAGGTCTTTTAACACAACAGCCAGAATGATCTTCTCATAAATAAGATGATGTTTTATCTCTGCTAAAAACCCTCCATTGCTCCCTGACTTAGTCCAAGTCAATGTTACAATGGCTTCCAAGACCCCACATGATCTTCTGTTCGTTACCTCTAACCAAGTCCTCTAAACCAGTGTACATTCCCTTCCAGCCATGTTAGCCTCCGTGCAGTTCCCTGAACTCACCAGATATGTGTCTGCCCCAGGGCCTTTGCACTTGCTACCCTCGGCCTACAGCTCTTTCCCTCATTTCTTTCAAGCTTTCAGCATATGTCACCCTGTTAGTAAGGCTTTCTATGACCGCACTATTCAAATTTGTCGATTCCTCCTCAGTGCTGTTTTTTTCTTTTCCCTGCTGTATATTTCTCCATAACACTTACCTTCCAGTGTCCTATAAAGTTACCTTATTTTGTTTGTTATCTATGTCCCTCAACAAAAAAAAAATTTTTGCCACGTAGACATGAATCGTTTTCTGTTTAGTTCACTAATGAATCCCGAGCATGAAGAACAGTGCCAGGCACTGAGTAAGCGGTCAACATGTATTTGCTGAGTGAATCAAATCAGACCACCCTTTATATGATCGCTTAGCATTGCATCTTTTTGTAACCTTTCTCATAGTTATAATTGATTTGGCTAATTGTGAGCTTGTTTACTTAATGTCTCTCTCCTCTGCTAGTTTATAAGTAATATGAGGTCTGAGACTGTGTCTTCATGCCCAGCAGTTAACAGACAGCCCGTTACTTAGTAGATGCTGACTAGTATTTGTTGAATTAATGAACAGGACGAGGCAGCAGTTAGCATTAGTTCTGTGCAGACTCCGTGTTCCTGACAGTATTACAAACAGATCACCGACTCCAAGAAGGGCCTTGCTGAGACAATAGAGGGTTTCTATGTATTTTTTTTTAAGATTTTATTTATTTATTTGACAGAGGGAGAGAGAGCACAAGCAGGAAAATTGGCAGGCAGAGGGAAAAGGAGAAGCAGGCCCCCAGCTGAGCAGGGAGCCTGATGCGGGCCTCGATCCCAGGACCCTGGAATCATGACCTGAGCCGCAGGCAGACACTCAACTGACTGAGCCACCCAGACGCCCCGGTTTCTATGTGTGTTAGGAAGAGACTGAACACCTGGATGAGAACCCAGTAGGTAACAAGATATGTAAGGCAACTATGCAGATGGTTCTACCTAAGTATAGTTGAGTAGCATTGTTTATGTGTAGGGGATTGTTTGGGTTGGGGTGCAGGGCTTTTTTTTCTTTGTTTCTTTGTGATGACTAAAACAGTATCATCTTTCTTCAAAGGCTTGTATCTTGGAGGTATCAAAACTTCTGGGAATAAGAAAGAAGAGTGTTACAAGATTATGTCAGGTTATTTCAAACCTGAATTGTCTGAGGGCTAAAAGAAGAGAAATAAAACAATTTTTCACTCTTAAGAGTAACCTGGTTTTGTATACTTTTTTTTTACTTTTTGTACACAATTACCTCTCTCTTGAGAGTTTTCTTTAAACTATCATAGCATAAAAATACATTAAACTTGGTTAGAAAAGTGGATTTTACTTGGTATTTTAATTGGTATTATACTGCCATCTAGTGACCATAAAAATGTATGACTCACCTGTACAACTGAAAGGCTCTATCACCCAAGGCCTATCACCACGTAGCTGATTCGGGTTGTCAAAGTCCCTTTCCATGGGGCACCCCTTCCCAGACAGCCCACTGTATCAGAGTGCCCCTCTAGACTAGTGCTTGCTCCTGACGGGTCCCAGCATGAAAATGATTTTTTTATGTTTATTCTCTTCTGTGTACCAAATAGGCAACTTTTATGTACTTTATAAATCACTTTAGTTGGACTCATGAAAGAAATGCCCTATTGGGGGATATAACCCATTAACGTCCCTTCCACTTCTGACTTCATAACAATCAGGAGATGTTTCAGATCAGGTGAACCTCAAACACTTTCCTAACCACTTCAATATAGAGAAGTTATGAGACCATTGTGGCAAAAGTGGTAGCCTCTTTCTAGCTAGATGTATGTGAACACAAATATTTCTGCATATATTTCTGACAGCAATTATAATGATAAAATGCCTGAGCTCTATAAAATTATTTATCTTCTAAAAAATGTATATTATTGCACTCAACCAACAAAGTCTCCGGAAATGACTATTTGGCTTTTGTGGATTAAAAAAATCTTTAGGATTACAATATACTGTAGCACACTCCAAAGACCATAAAATCTTTAAAGAACTATTCTCGATCTGTCAAATCAGCCCAAGCTGCTGGTTTATTTGCCATTCGTTCTTCACCACACTCACTTTGTATAATAAAGGTGACTTGTCATTTGATTGGCTTTATGTTTTTCTCAACAGTTTCCATTTCTAAAGATAACTTAGAAAAAAACATATGACACAGAAGTTGGAATATATTTACTTACTCCATTTTCATATAAACAAAAAGGAATTAGTGAGCAGTGATAGGACGATCTTGTCTGACTAACATCTGGCATGAATATATCTAGAACATAAGGAGGCCTCCAACTTTGAACCTCCAAGGGAAACCTCCCCAGAAAAATGGAAGCACATTTACAAGATGGAACAGAGAATGGTGGTGTAAGCCTTATAACCTAACAATCCATTGCCATCAAAGAAACAAGGACTTCTTGTGTTTATTCAAGGGGATGGAATGCATGTTTCTCATGAAAGGGGTCATTAGAATTATAGATGCTGCTTACTATCTCAGTCCAATCAGGCTGCTATAACAAAATACCATACATGAGGTAACTTATAAACAACAGACATTTATTTCTCACAGTTCTGGAGGCTTGAGGTCCAAGATCAAGATACCAGGAGGTTGAGTGTCTGGTGGGAGCCCCTTCCTGTTTCAGAGATGGCCATCTTCCCACCGTGTCCTCGCAAGACAGAAGGCACAAGGGACTTCTCTGGGGCCTCTTTCATAAAGGCACTAATCCTATTTATGAAGGCTCTACCCTCATGACCTAATCACCTCCCAAAGACCCCACCTCCTAATAGAACGACATTGGGCATTAGGATTTCACATATAAATGCTGGAGACAAACATTCAGTCTCCAGCACATGTGTACAAGATATTTTCATTAGAAGAGACAGTGAGCAAGGTGTTAACAGAAACTCCAAAAGCAGAAATTAAACCTTTTGTACTTAAAGAAATAATTCATTAAAAAAGAATGTATTTATTAGTAAATAAGAAGTAACTAACTGATTTTATTTTGTCTTGTCTTGATAACAAAATTTGGTCCATCAAAATCCTAAAGGAGAACACAGGTAGCAACCTCTTCGACCTCAGCCGCAGCAACTTCTTCCTAGAAACATCGCCAAAGGCACGGGAAGCCAGGGCAAAAATGAACTATTGGGATTTCATCAAGATAAAAAGCTTTTGCACAGCAAAAGAAACAGTCCACAAAACCAAAAGACAACCGACAGAATGGGAGAAAATATTTGCAAATGACATATCAGATAAAGGGCTAGTATCCAAAATCTATAAAGAACTTATCAAACTCAACACCCAAAGAACAAATAATCCAATCAAGAAATGGGCAGAAGACATGAACAGACATTTTTCCAAAGAAGACATCCAAATGGCCAACAGGCACATGAAAAAGTGCTCAACATCGCTCGGAATCAGGGAAATCCAAATCAAAACCTCAATGAGATACCACCTCACACCCGTCAGAATGGCTAAAATTAACAAGTCAGGGAACAACAGATGTTGGCGGGGATGTGGAGAAAGGGGAACCCTCCTACACTGTTGGTGGGAATGCAAGCTGGTGCAACCACTCTGGAAAACAGTATGGAGGTTCCTCAAACAGTTGAAATTAGAGCTACCATTCGATCCAGCAATTGCACTACTGGGTATTTACCCCAAAGATACAAATGTAGGGACCTGAAGGGGTACGTGCACCCCAGTGTTTATAGCAGCAATGTCCACAATAGCCAAACTGTGGAAAGAGCCAAGATGTCCATCGACAGATGAATGGATAAAGAAGAAGTGGTATATATACACAATGGAATATTATGCAGCCATCAAAAGGAATGAGATCTTGCCATTTGCAACGACGTGGATGGAACTGGAGGGTGTTATGCTTAGTGAAATAAGTCAATCAGAGAAAGACATGTATCATATGACCTCACTGATATGAGGAATTCTTAATCTCAGGAACAAACTGAGGGTTACTGGAGTGGTCGGGGGTGGGAGGGATGGGGTGGCTGGGTGATAGACATTGGGGAGGGTATGTGCTACGGTGAGCGCTGTGAATTGTGTAAGACTGTTGAATCACAGATCTGTACTTCTGAAACAAATAACGCAACATATTTTAAGAAAAAAGAAAAAGAAGAAGATAGCAGGAGAGGAAGAATGAAGGGGAGTAAGTCAGAGGGGGAGACGAACCAGGAGAGATGATGGACTCTGAAAAATAAACTGAGGGTTCTAGAGGGGAAGAGGGTAGGGGGATGGGTTAGCCTGGTGATGGGTATTAAAGAGGGCACATTCTGCATGGAGCACTGGGTGTTATGAACAAACAATGAATCATGGAACACTACATCAAAACAAATGATGTAATATATGGTGATTAACATAACAATAAAAATTTTTAAAAAATTTAAAATAAAATTGATCTTAAGTGTTTACTAAGGATACCGTCATAGTATGATTAGCCTCCATATCCTTTTTCATTGTGTGTGAGAACATGGGTTTTTTAAAAATTTGTTTCCTCCCTGTTTTATTCCCTGCTATGACTAAATCAGTAGGGAGATCTTTCCTACACTCCTGCAATCTATGTCCTCACTTCAGAGCCTCTTCAATCCATCCGTGGTGTGTCCTCTAACATGGATCACATTTAAAAGGCCATCCTAGTCAAATGGAGTTCACTATAGGAGCCTTTTTTCTCAATTCTATGCCCAGCATGCACACTCCAGCGCACACAGACAGACACACAAATCCCCAAATAAAAAAGTCAATTCATTATTCCAGACTAGCATTTCCCGAAGAGTGCTATGGATGTTAATAGGTGTTATGTGAACAAAAGGTACAAGATCAAATAAGTTTGGGAAATACAGTATTAAAATGTTAAATAGCTATATAGAATATGCATCTTCAGAGCACTGCTTTACCACTATCTCCACAGAGACAAAAGAGGGTTGTAAAATTAAAAATATGGTCAAATTTAGGCATTTAATTTTGATTCTTCGGGTCCAAATACATGCAAGGATTAATCCCATATTGTACTTAGTATAGAATATATGATTCTTTATTAACCACATTTTTGCAGCAATGTTAAAATCTCTTCAGGTATTAAAAGTCAGGAAAAATGGGAAGAGAAGCACGCAGTGGCCAGTTTCCTCATCAAAGAAATGTAATAACCTTTTGGACTATCCAATTTGGCCTCAGATAGTGGAGAAAATATTAACTCTATTTCCACTCTCAGTAGAGCAATCACTGTCCCCCCAGTGAATGACCAGTCCTGTGTGCTCCCACAGCTCACTGCACAAATATCACCTACAGAAACTGCCAGCCAGTATCATTCCTGGCTTGAGGCCTGTATGCCCCACGACCTCCCAGAGGCCACCGATGGTGTCTCGCACATGGACATACCTAACACAAGTTCACCACCTAATAAATGTTTCTGGGATGAAAAAAGGAGAGATTAAAATCAACTGGGATGACTTAGTTTTCACATCAAGGGGATCTTTCCAAGAAAGAAGACTGTTAAAACAGAAATAGATGCTGTCCAGTAGGATGATGAAATCGTGAAATAGGAAGCCTGACTCTTAAACCTAGAAAACAGATGTATGAAAGGCTGGATAGAATGAGCCTTTTCCACCAAAACGGAATACACCAGAAAATGTGCAGGTAATGTGTAATTTTATCAGCGGTTTCTCCCCTGAGCATAACAGAAAAAAATAAATAAATAAATAACAACAAAAGGCCTGAAATGCTGTCATTGAGCTTCCTTGAAAATAAAGTCTGCAGAAGTACTATTTAACTTATGGGTAAAAAAATAGGTGGCTAAAAACCTAACTTTATACCGTAAGGTACTAGAAAAAGAAGAACAAATTAAGACCAAAGTTAATAGAAGGAAGGAAATAACAAAAATCAGAGTAGAAACAAAATGAAAATAGAGTAAAAAGATGATAGAAAAGATAAACTAAGAGCTATGCTTTTTTGGAAAGATAAACAAAATAGACAAAACTTTAACTAGACTCACCAAGAAAAAAAGAGAAAGGATTCAAATAAATAAAATTAGAAATGAAAGAAGAGACATTGCAACTGCTACCACACTAACATAAAGGATCATAAGAGATGTCTAAAGACAATCATACACTAAATTATTAACAAATTAGACAACCTACAAGAAATGGATCAATTCCAAAAAATATACAACCTACCAAGACTGAATCATGAAGAAATGGAAAATGTGAACAGACCAATGACTAGTAAGGAGATTAAAGCAATACTCAAAAACCTCCCAACAAGCAAAATTCCAGGAACAGATGGCTTCACAGGTTGAATTCTACCAAACACTTAAAGAATTAATACCAAAAAAAGAAAGAGAAAAGAATTCATACCAATCCTTCTCAAACTCTCCCAAAAAATAAGAAAGGATAGAACACTTAAAAACTCATTTTTTTCAGGCCAACATTACCCAAATACCAGGCAAGGACACTACAAAAAAGAAAATTATAGGCCAATAGCCCTGACAAATGTAAATGTAAAAATCCTCAGCAAAATATTAGCAAACCAAATTCAACAATATATTTAAAGGATCATAAACCATGATCAAGTGGCATTTATTCCAAGCATGCAGGGATGGGTCAACATCCACAAATCAATCAATGGGATATACCACATTAACAAAATGAAGGATAAAAATCATGATCATCTCAATAGATGCAGAAAAAGCATTTGATAATAAATCCATTCATGACTTAAAAGAACCCTCTCCACAAATTGGGCACAGAGGGAATATACCTCTACATAGTAAAGGCTATATATGACAAACCCATAGCTAACATCATTCTCAATGGTGAAAAGCTGAAAGGTTTTCCTCTAAGATCAAGAGCAAGAGAAGGATGCCCATCTTGCCACTTCTATTCAACATAGTATTGGTAGTTCTAGTCAGAGCAATTAGACAAGAAAAAGAAAAGCCATCTAAATTGGAAATAAAGAAGTCAAATTGTCTCTTTTTGCATATGACATGACCATATATATATATATATATATATATATATATATATATATACACTTAAACATATATATATACACTTACATATATATATATATATATATATATATATACACTTAAACACTCAACCAAAAAAACTGTTGGAACCAATAAACAAATTCATTAAAATTTTGGGATACAAATCAATATACAAAAATCAGTGTGTTTCACATTATTTACAATAACCAAGTTATGGAAGCAACCTAAGTGTCCATCAATAAATGAATGGATAAAGAAGAGCTGGTATACATATATGGAGTGGAATATTACTCAGCCATAAAAAAGAATGAGATCTTGCCACTTGCAACAACATATGGACCTAGAGAATATTATTTTAAATGAAATTAAGTCAGAGAAAGACAAATACCATGACTGCACTTATATGTGGAATCTAAACAGCAAAACAAATGAAGAAACAAAAAGCAAGCAAACAAACAAACAAAATGACTCTTAAATTACAAAGAACAAACTGGTGGTTGCCACAGAGGAGATGGATGGGGAGATGGCCGAAATAAAGGGGATTAAGAGGTACAAACTTTCAGTTATAAAATAAATAAGTCACAGAGATGAAAAGTACAGCATAAAGAATAAAGTCAAAAATATTGTAATAATGTTGTGTAGCAACAGATGGTGAAAATACTTACCATGGTGAGCACTGAGTAATACATCAAGTTGTTGAATCATAATGTACACCTAAAACTAATATAATACTCTATGTTAATGATACTTCAATAAAAAAATAAGTTGTATTTCTATTTACTAACAATAAACTATCAGAAAGAGAAATAAGAAAATAATCCCATTTACAATTATATCAAAAAGAATACAATACCCAGGAATAAATTTAACCAAGCAGGTGAAGATCTGTACACTGAAAACTATAAGACACTGATGAAAGAAACTGAAAAAGAGAAATAAATAAGAAGACAGTCCATGTTCATGGATTGGAAGAATTGATATTGTTAAATGGTCATACCACCCAAGGCAATCTATAGATTCGATGCAATCCCAATCAAAATTCTAATGGCATTTCGCATTTCTCACAGAAAGAATAAACAATCTTAAAATTTATATGGAACCACAAAAGATTCCAAACAGCTAAAGCAATTGAGAAAGACCAAAGCTGGAGGCATCATGCTTTGTTTTTTTTAAAGATTTCATTTATTTGACAGAGAGAGACACAGCAAGAGAGGGAACACAAGCAGGGGGAGTGGGAGAGGGAGAAGCACGCTCTCTGCCAAGCAGGGAGCCTGATGCGGGGCTTGATCCCAGGACCCTGGGATCATGACCTGAGCTGAAGACAGATGCTTAACTGACTGAGCCACCCAGGCGCCCCAGCATCATGCTTTCTAATTTCAAACTGTGTTACAAAGATATAGTAATCAACAGTATGTTATTGGCATAAAAACAGACACATAGATCATGGAACCGAACTGAGAACCCAGAAATAAAACCCTTGCATATATGGTCAATTAATTTATGACAAAGGAGCCAAGAATATCCAATGGGGAAAAGGCTGTCTCTTCAATTAAGGTATTAGGAAAACTGGACAGCCACATGAAACTGGACCAGTATCTTACACCATACACAAATATTAACTCAAAATGGATTAAAGACTTGAACCTAAAACCTAAAATCATAAATGGAATAAAACATAAGGGATAATCTCCTTGACATCAGTCTTGGCAATGATCTTTTGCATTTGACACCAAACTCAAAGGCAATAAAAGCCAAAATAAACAAGTGGGACTACATAAACTAAAAAGCTTCTGCACAGCAAAAGAAATCATCAACAAAATGCAAAGGCAACCTACTGAATGGGAGAAAATATTTGCAAATCATATATGAGATAAGGGGTTAATATCCAAAATATATTAAGAACTTACACACCTCAATAGCAAAACAAAACAATATGATTTAAAAATGGGCAGAGAATTTGAATGGACACTTCTTCAAGAAAACATACAGATGGCCAACAGGCACATGAAAAGGTGGTCAACATCACTAATCATAAGGAAACGTAAATCAAAACCACAATGAGATATCACTTCACACCTACTAGGATGGCTATCATCAAAAGACAAGTGATAAACGAGTGTTGCAAATGATATCAGGAAAATGGAGCTGAGCCTTGTGCACTGTTGATGACGATGTAAATTGATGCAGCCACTATAGGAGAGTATGGAGGTTTCTCAAAAAATTAAAATAAGAACTACCATATGATTTAGCAATCCCATTTCTGGATCTATATCTGGAGGATAAAGATTTGAGATATGTATACGCGCGCGCGCGCACACACACACACACAGACACACACACACACACACTGGAGTGTCCCTCAGCCACGAGAAAGAAGGAAATCCTTCCATTTGCAACAACATGGATGGATCTTGAGGACATTATGCTTAACTGAAATAAGCCAGACAAAGTAAGACAAATACTGCACGGTATCACTTATATGTGGAATCTAAAAAAAGTCAAATTGATAGAAACGACGATCTAATGTATTAGCATGATGATGATGGTTGATAATACTGTATTGTACAACTGAAATTTGCTAAAAGAGTAGAACATAAATGCTCCCACAAAAAAAATAATAAAGAAGAAAAGGAAGAAAGAAAGAAAAATAAGTGAGGCAATAGATGTTAATTAACTAGACGGGGGGATTCTTCCACAATGCGTATGTCTGTCAAATCATCATGCTGTACACATTAAATGTCTTACAATTTTATTTGCCAATTATATTTTAATAAAGCCGAAAATAAAAAAGAGTAGGTGACTTTAGGATCCTTTACTGACCGCTAAATGGTAAGATGTGGGAAGGATTCAAGATAGTCAGAAGGACACTTTGAAATATGATATCATAAAGAATAAAGTGTTAAATACAATCAAAGCAATATTTTCAATACCACTCAGATCACACACTCTCTCATTCCAAACTCTCCCTTGTTACCTTCTATATCCATACTTTGTCTTATTTTCTTCCTATCACCCATCACTGCCTGAAATGATTGATAATTTTCATTCTTTTATATTTTCATTCCTTTTATAATTTTCATTCTTCCCTCCATATTATGTGGTCTCTGGAGCTTAGAAGATTGTCTAATGTATTACAAGCGTTTAATTAATAATAGTTGAATCACAGATGATGTTTTATTATAGATTTGAGCAGTTAGATACAAAGTTACATCCAGAAGCTATTTTTGTAGATAATAAAACAGACTTACATGTACATACAGTGTAAAGAACCATTGGTCATTTCAGCCCACACCTGTTACCACTGTTACTACCACTTCAATTCCTACTACCTCTATCTTACTACTACTATTACTGATTAGTGATAATAACAATAGGAAATCTCTTTTTTTTTCAGTACTAAACCTCTTAAGCACTTAATATATACTAGGTGTTATTCTAAGTACTTGACATGTGTTAAATCATTTAATCCTCACAAGAATTCCATGAGGAAGTATGCGAATATAAAAGATGACATTATTGAATCAGAGTCATATGACTCAGAGAACTCACCCAATGTGAACTTTACTAATAACTTCAAGGATACAAGCAATCAAATGACACAAGCAAAGCAGGGAATGGTCTGGGACATCCCAAATAAAAATATAAATGAAAATTTAATGAACTGTAATACATTCAATGAGAGAGCTGCAGGGCTGGGAGAATACAAACATTTGGAGTAACTCAGAAAGAGGAGGGGAGGAGGAATGGCTTCATAACAAGCCATGGCAATGGAATACTCATGCATGTGCACACACATGGACAATACATATCCTCACAAACACACATGTTCAAGAGAGAAACAACCACCAAATGCAAGTGTGCTGTGGTACTCTGTTTGCCTTTCAGAGAGAACTCTCCAGATCTTGAATACCAACTCAAAGGCCCAGTTGGACAGCAGTTCTTTTGGAAGGCCAGGGGATCCCAGAGTGCAGCCCAAAGCGGTGCAAATCAAGTAACCATAACTGCATTTACATGAATCTTGCAAGTTTTCAGAACACACTCAATTTGTGTAAACAGATGAGAAATTTCAGCAGAGAGATGGAAACTCAAAATACATACATACATACATACATACATACATACATAATAGCCCAGTGGAAACGCAATGAGTGAAAAATGCCATTCCAAAGATGAAGAATTCCTTCAGTAGGCTGGACATAACATAAGAAAAAGAAAATGTACCTGAAGATAGGTCAGTAAAAATGATCCAAACTGAAACAGAATAAAGTAAAAAAGAAAGTTAAAAGGAAAAGAGCATGTAAGGTTTGTGAAACAACATTAAATGGTCTAAAAGAGATAAGTGATTGGAGTCTCAGAAAAGGAAGAGAAGAAATCAGGCAGCATTATTTGAAAACATAATGACCAGTAATTTTCCAAAATTAGTAAAAGACAAACACACGTCAGAAGAAGCTCAGAGGACTCCAAGCAAGATAATACAAAAAAATACCAACCAAAAGAGATAGTAAACACTGCTCTCTTTCTCTTTCTCACAGGTTTGTTTTAAAACATAATTTGTGTGTATATATCTATATATATAGTAAAACTTTTCAATGTTTTTTTTTAAAGATTTTATTTATTTGACAGAGAGAGACACAGCAAAGGAAGGAACACAAGCAGGGGGAATGGGAGAGGGAGAAGCAGGCTTCCCGCTGAGCAGGGAGCCTGATGCAGGGTTCGATCATGACCTGAGCCGAAGGCAGACGCCTAAGGACTGAGCCACCCAGGCGCCCCAACTTTTCAATGGTTAATGGCTATTGTTGGGATTACAACCAAAGTCAACTCTTCATGTGTGGTTAAAGACTGTTTCAGAATCACTGAACATTAAAGAAACTAATAACTCAGGAGCCCCTACTGTTTGTCAAACATTCCTTTATATTCTTCAGAATATTCTTCATATATATTCTTGCAGCCACCACAAATCATTCATTCATTTTCTAAACATTTATCAGATGCTTACATTTTGCTCCAGGCCTGGCATCTCTGAGAAAGTAACATAAAACTGAAATCTAAAGGACGCGGAAAAACCCCACACAAAGACAAAAGTGACTATTGAGGAAAGGCGGAGCCTGTTTCTAGCCAGAGGAATCAGCAATCCCAAATGTCCCCAGGTGGGAAGCAGCCTGGTATATTCTAGGAGCTGAGAGGATGGAGTGGTGGCAATGCAGCCAGCCAGGGAAAGAATGACTAAAGATGAGGCCTGATAATGCAGAGGGTCACCAGTGCCTTGTGGAATGAAACAGACATTGAGCAGAACCGGAACTTAAGTTCGGAGCTTCTTGACTCCCTAGCCTCTTTCCACTTCCTGGGACAGTTCCAAACTTTTGTAGAGCTTTATATTTTCCAGAACACTTCCACAGTCCTTATGTCTTCAAGAGCTCTTAAATTGGACAGCTGATATGCAGAGCTCTAGCCTTTTTCCTCCACTAAAACCACTGTCTTTGGGGCACCTGGGTGACTCAGTCAGTTAAGCAGTTGACTCTTGATTTTGGCTCAGGTCATGATCTCAGGGTCCTGGAATAGAGCCCTGAGTCAGGCTCCGTGGTCAGCAGGGAGTCTGCTTGAGATTTTCTCTCTCCCTCTCCCTCTGCCCCTCCCTGCTCTCTTTCTTTGTGAAATAAATAAATAATTTTTTAAAAATTAAATAAATAGGGACACCTGGGTGGCTTAGTCGGTTAAGCAGCTGCCTTCAGCTCAGGTCATGATCCCAGGGTCCTGGAATCAAATCCCGCATTGGGCTCTCTGCTCAGTGGGGAGCCTGCTTCTCCCTCTGCCTGCTGCTCCCCCTGCTTGTGCTGTCTCTCTCTCTCTCTGACAAATAAATAAATAAATAATCTTTTTTAAAATAAATAAATGAGTAAGTTAAACCATTGTTTTGCTGCTAAACTCTAAGTAACAGCAAGAGGCATATGCTAAGGAATCTTTCAACTTTGAGTGAATCAAATGCTTGACTTATTAAGGTCACGGATGATGGGGATTTTACAGACCCATTGGCTACTTTTGCATGGTCCTATTTCCTACCCCCAACACACCTCATGACCAGAACTTATGTAACTAAAGGATTCTAAATCAAATGTTTACCACAAAGGATACAGTGAAAGATCAGTTTTACTTCCCCTTTTCTGTATTTATCAATAAGGTAATAATGAAGCTTATAGAGCACAGACATACAGGCAGCTAATGGCTGAGAGTTGGCACACATCTTTGGAGAGGATTTATTACCATAAGCTCATACTCTAGAGGGAGAAATGCGAGCTGTCATAGAAAACATACACTGATCGGTGGAAAAAGGGGAACGCTCCTACACTGTTGGTGGGAATGCAAGCTGGTGCAGCCACTCTGGAAAACTATGGAGGTTCCTCAAAAAGTTGAAAATAGAGCTACCCTACAACCCAGCAATTACACTACTGGCTATTTACCCCAAAGATACAAATGTAGTGATCCAAAGGGGTACGTGCACCCCAATGTTTATAGCAGCAATGTCCACAATAGCCAAACTGTGGAAAGAACCAAGATGTCCATCAACAGATGAATGGATAAAGAAGAAGTGGTATATATATACAATGGAATATTATGCAGCCATCAAAAAATGAACTCTTACCATTTGCTACAACATGGATGGAACTAGAGGGTATTATGCTAAGCGAAATAAGTCAATCAGAGAAAGACAAGTATCATATGACCTCACTGATATAAGGAATTCTTAATCTCAGGAAACAAACTGAGGGTTGCTGGAGTGGTGGGGGGTGGAAAGGATAGGGTGGCTGCGTGATAGACACTGGGGAGGGTATGTGCTATGGTGAGTGCTGTGAATTGTGTAAGACTGTTGAATCACAGACCTGTACCTTGAAACAAATAATACATTATATGTTAAAAAAAATGAAAAAGATAGTAGGAAGGGAAGAATGAAGAGGGGGATATCAGAGGGGGAGACGAACCATGAGACTATGGACTCTGAGAAACAAACTGAGGTTTCTAGAGGGGAGGAGGGTAGGGGGATGGGTTAGCCTGGTGATGGCTATTAAAGAGGGCACGTATTGCATGGAGCACTGGGTGTTATAAGAAAACAATGAATCATGGAACACTACATCAAAAACTAATGATGTAATGTATGGTGATTTACATAATAAAATAAAATTTTAAAAAATGCAAAAAAAAAGAAAAAGAAAAAGAAAACGTACACTGAAGGGTTTCCCTTGACCTGTGACTTTCTTAGGTACAGAAGGGGAAGGAAACACTATCAAGTGTTATAAGCATTTGTGAATGCTCCCCAACAGCTGACACCATGTTAATGAAATGCCTTTACAAGCCTGTTTGTTACAATCTCGGAGCCTGTACTCAGGGACTGTTCTCACACCTGCCTCCTCAGATCTTATCTTTAGCCTTCCAAACAAACTGAGCTCTGCCGAATTTCTCATCATTCTTTCAAGTGTGTTGCTTCTGCTACAGCCCACAAAATGAAATATCATAATTTCTGATGCCAGCGTGGACATTTGACTCTTGAGTCCTGACTTTACTGATGATTGGTTTGACAAGCTGTTCAGAAAACACCTATGTGCAAACACAGAGGTCAGCTTATATTTGGGCCCAGACTGGACGCTGACTCTTATTTACCCCGCTGCAGCTGCTTGGCAGGTAGGAACCAAGTCCCTTTGCTAAAGTCCTCTGTCCTAGAGATTCTTCCTTCTCTTCCCTCGCTCTTGCTTTAATATCTTCATTTTGATTCCCACTGTGGCCATCCCCCAACAGATGGTGACCACACTGTACATAACTTGCTACCAACTCCTAACAAGTCTGCCTGATGTGATCCCTGCCCATTCCCATACCCGTTTTCTCAGTGTTTCTCACCCCACAGTCCATGAGGGTCCTCAGTAGGTGACCGTGAGGACCCTCCGTGAGGGTCCCCAAGTCCTACATTGTGATATTTAAGGCACAAATGAAGACATCCTGATCTATGAACAGTGGTATGAGACCTAGTGAGATAATTAGGAAGATGGGAATTCGCCACCCAAGGCCCCTTCAAATTTTAAGAAAAGGAAAGAATTGTAAGATTGAAGCCCATGGAGTTGCACTTAGAAAGTAGTGAATAAGAGAACTCTTTCAGTTACGGTCCAGCCAGAAAGCGGAAACTGTACCGGATGTTTGAACAGAGATAATTTAATATACAGAATAGTTTGCAAGGATGAAAAACTGTTAACTAGGTAACTGAAAGCGTAAAAAGAAACATCATAGAGGTAGTAACTGCAGGAAACAATTTACTCTCTGTAAGACTGAAGGGAAAATGTTGAAATTATTAAAAGAATTAGGGGAGGGACCCTATGGATGATGTTTACAACTTCCTTCTTTTATTTCTAATGACATGATTTTCTTTTTTGCGCTCAGCTGGCACCTCAGTTAGTTGCGGTTCTTAACTGATAGGGTGGCCAAGCCTCCATGGGCAAAGGATATGAATCCTCAGTATCCCGCTTTAATTTTTGTAGTTTTCCATTAACTTTTATAAATGAACGTGGAAATGCTAAGACATACCCCAGAGAGTCCTGTGAGTTCCAGAGAGTCCTCCCTGTCCCCTCTGTATAACACCAACCAATTTCCCCTGCCTTCCCAGATAAAAAGTCCAGAATATCTCTCTTCTCACGTGTGCCATTTAAGTGTTCTGCTGATGATGAACATTATGATTAAGACAATGATGCTAAAATGTTACATATATTAGAGCAAATAGGAAATGTGAGAATAATTATTAATAGAGTGAGTGTTTTAAAAATGAGAAGAAAAAGTAGAAATGGAGTTTGCCTCAGTAAGTTAACACACATTATATCATGCATGGAAATTGGTTACTGGTTTGTTTAATTATTACACAGTTTAGTTATATATCATTAATATAACATTTTTATCACAAGTTTCACTTAGCCAGAATATTAAACTATATAAGTATGTTCACACCTCGTAGTCTGGGTTTATCCACAAAAACCAGTAGTTTATAATGCCAGCACGAAGTAGAGGAGCATGTTGTGAATCCACATGTCAATCCATGGAGAAGCAACACTGTCGGTTGCAAATTCCAGGCTAGAGTGGAAATTCTGGTTTGTTTTGCCCATGGCCATTTGATAGCCATGCCAAATTTCCTTTACCTGAACATCTGTGTGGGTAACCTTCCCCAGGAAAATGTGGGATATGTTGCCCCAATTCCTTTTTCGATTTGTAATTTTTAGGCAAGTTATGACAGAGTGTTTCTTCAATTAAAATATTTAGAAACAGATGATAAAAATCTGCTAACAATTTCCAAACTCAGTAAAAGGACAGTGAGAGGTTCTAAGACCACTTCAATAAGAGAAAACATACCTATGCTCACCTAATCTCTTCTGTTGATTATTTGTAAATTTGCCAACAGCAATTTTAAAGAGATTGTTTTATTTCTTAATAAGATTAGAAGAGCACGGAAACATACAAAAACAAATTGTAGTAATTTATTAAGTTGTCCCTAAGGCTTTAGCTTTCTCTCTTTGAAATGTACAGCTATGCAAAGATTTGCATTTGGCATCAGCGGAACTGCCCAACTACCTCTGGATGCCAATTCATATGTCTAATTCAGTAAAAAGTTAAAGCAACAGAGATTGTGTGTGTGTGTGTGTGTGTGTGTGTGTGTGTGTGTGTGTGTGATGCCAAATGCTAACAGAAGTAGAGAGGAGATATTTCCAAAGAGAATTCTATTCTAAGCAGCAACATCCGGACTGATTTGCTCTTTGACTTGTGAACAGCTAACATCTAGCTAGCAACAAGTACAAAGAGTCTTCATGTGAACCACAGAGATATATTTTAAATGTGTATAAACCCCTATCAGGCCATCTCCATTTTAGACTGACAATGACATTGAAATCTCTCTTTTGTATTCTCCTTTCTTGCCATTGCAAGTTTCAAAACAAGACAGTCCAAGTTTCAGGGTTTTATGTCAATGGTAATGGTTGTGTTAAAACTATGCATAGTTGTATAGAAAGGGAGCCAGAGTTTAGAGAATTGAACACTGATCTTAGAATCAAATTAGGTTGGATTTGAGTTTCCACTCACTCACTTGCTGGCTACATGAATGGGAGCAACTATCTTTACCCCCAGTGCTATCCACAAGAAACATACAAAGTACCTAAATAAAGGGAAAATGAAAAACATTCTTGAGAATAGCCTTTAATTTTAGAATTTACAATGTAACAGTTTAATTTTAAATACCCCTGTAAAACATTTTTTCTATAACTCATTATTGATAAGTTAAAAGAATCCATTTCACAGGAGGGGAAAGGGGGAAAGGTGGGTATATATCTCTTCCATGTTATGCATCAGAGGGATATTTAAATTAATAGTTGTTTTTTTCAAGCAAAAACTCTCTCCCATCCTATCTTGGCATCTTATAATATGATAATCAAATTGCCTCACACCCAACCAAGATATTCAACAACAGAAGTTTTGATGGGGACGGGTTCCACTAGAGCAGAAGCTCCTTGAGGGCAGGATTTGGGTTCATTGGGTTCAGTGTTGTGCACTTATATGGGAAACAGTTCCTAAGATGTACAATAAATAGTTGAAGTCTCCAACATTTGAGAAAGGGGTTTTGCAGCCAGAAGATAGTAGGAGATACATTAGGTACCTATTAGGTGAGAGAAGGGGTAAGGGGAGGTTCAGGAATGGAGGTTGGAGGGTAAATCTACCACCTTTAAGATCCAGGTGGTCAAATTATTGAGTGCCAAATCTCACATGCCACTCTGGATTGCTAATTAATATATAACACAAATATCACAAAGCAGAAACCACTTCAAAGTGAAACACTGAGCATATTATAATATGTATATATTCAAGAGATAGTGCAACATACTTCTGGGTGTAAACTATATAACATTAAAGGAAATATAAGTGAATGTATTGATATCTTTCACCAAAGTTTATAAACTGGAATTGATCTTTCCTAAGAAAAGGAAAAAAGAATGATTGGATAAATTATATTTAGTGAGTAGATGTTGAACTTACTAAATTCTACACATTTGGACAAGATTAGGGGGAAAGATACACACACACACACACACACCATAACTCAGAGATAAATTTAGAGCATATCTTAGAATTTCTTACTTAGACTCCTAAGCTAATATTTCCCTGGAATATTAACCTGAGGGCGTAAAATATTTCAGAATTATATTTCTAATAGGCAGACAGTGTAGAATAATGGGAAGCAGTTCAAAACTTGGTAGCAGAAAGGTCTGGGTTTCAGTGCTGTCTCTGCAATTTTTTTAATAACCTTTGGCAAGTTGCTTAAACTCTCTGAGCCTTGATTTGTCATCTGTAAAACAGGGATATGAATACATTCTTAGCAGGTTGGTGTGAGGATAAAGTAGGAAAAGTGGCTGGTATAAAGTGGGCACCCAGTGATCCATTTTTCCTTCATCGTTTCCATAGTCCCCACGACTACATACCCAGCCACCTTCATAGTTTTTTAAAATGCCCTTCACCTGAGAATATAGTCAAATAACTCATTCAGATGTTTGCTTTTAACAGAGCCAGATTGTTGGATTAAATTTTCTCTTGACATTGGTCAAAATGATTAAACTGATAGCTTTATCAAAAAGCCTTAAAGTTAAACAGAACATTAGAGCAGATTTTACAGAGGATTGTGATGGTTTCTGTCATTCTCTGAAGAGCAAAGATGTCATGACTGAACACAAACCCTCCCGAGGCTCCTGGGCACTGTGCAATAGGAAGCTTGTTGAAGGTGATTGCTTCATTGTACTTCACTGTGTAAATCCTACACTACCTTCAAGGTAGGAGCTCTGTTATTCTTGCAGTCGTTCTCCTTTTCTGGAATATTGACGTTTCAGGAAGAAAGCAGCAATAATTTACGGTCTACAGAGAAAAGGCACATGTGATACTTTAATCTCATAATTTATCCCTCTGGTTTAACCGAAGCCTATATAAATGCATATTAAAATCCAAAGCTGAAGTCTCTGACTTCCCTATCTTGTCCTAAGAGCTCTTGCATAAAAGGCTAAAGAGGCTTAGCCACCTCCACTTTTGATGTATGGAAGCACCACCTCACTAAACCTAAGGGGCTGCCCAGAAGTGTATAAATGTTAGGACTTGTGAGCCATCACGTTGCCTCCTGCCACATGCCAAGTGATGCAATTCCAAAATCTCCCAATTACTTCCTCTCAGTGCTGCTTGCCTTATCCACCTGGTGAACTGATTCCTCCATGTTTCCTCCCACTTTCTAGATGCCCTGGTTGCCACTGTTGGTACTACAAAATGATTTGGTAATTTCTGCACTCGTTGAAATATTCCTGGTAGGACACACTGTAGTAAGTGATTAACAGCATTAACACTTACGTATATGGTTATATGTATTCGTGTTATAAACATTTGAGTTCCATTTCTGGTTCTGGCTCTTGTGACTTTGGACAGGTTACTTTAGTGGAGTTAGCCGAAATGCCAGTTTCAAGGGCACAATCTTGCAGGCTTCTAAGTCTGCTCAAGACTTCTGACACCAACGGCAAGAAGTTAGAGTCCAACTACAAACTTAGAGGGGCAAGTCCATACAGGATCATCCTCGCTTCTGACACCAACTACAAGTTTGGGGGGTTCCCAAAACTACCTCAAGTATGACAATTCCTGAGAAGGACTCAGAACTCACCAAAACCTGTTATATTCATAGTAATGGTTTATTATAGGGCAAGGACACAAATTAAATCAACAAAGCAATTGATGCATAGGGCAGAGTCCAGAAGGATTCCAAGTGGGAGGTTTCCATTGTCCTCGGGACAAGTTACCCTCTCAGCAACAATATGTGAAAATATACATGGAGTTCTGCCACCAGGGAAGCTCACGCTCACTCAAGCTTCCATGTTCAGAGTTTTTATTGAGCCTCTATTACACAGACAGGATTGATTGACTGGCCTCATGATTGAACTCAGCCTCCAAGCTGACTAATACTCTGTAACCCTATGACTTCCACCCTAAACCACGTGGTTGGTCTCTTTGGCATGGCCGACCACCACTCTAAGACTATCAGGCCTGGTCAGCCTCTACCCTAAACAAAGACATTCTATCAGGTATGAGATAGATCACATCCCAGAAGTCAAGAGCAAAGGCCAGACCTCTCTTTGGGCAAGGCCAAATGCTTTACTACACATTACTTAACATCTCTGAGAGCCAGTTTTCTCATCTATAAAATGAGAATAATGATGTCTGCCCCATGATTTGTAAGCTTTAATTCATAAAAAAATACAACTATTCTCTAGATTTAAAAACCCTACCTTACAGAAGAATCCTTTGAATTTTCTGCTCAACTGGAGTGATTTTTCTATGTCTGGTTCAAATATTATCAAATAGCTTCTGCCATTAAACCCTACTTTCCAAAAAGATCTTGGTAATTCTGACTGCACAGTATCCTCAGGAACATACACTCCCTCCATTGTCAGAGGAAATAGTACACTGTGGTGGGAAGTGCCCTGGGTCAAGCACTGGTGAAGAACCTGGTTCAAGCACTCATTAGCTGTATGATTAACATCTCTAAGTCTCAATATCCTCATCTAAAAATGGAGATGTCTGGCACCTCATCCATCCACAGAGCCAAATAGACATGAGAGGGGGAGGGAGGGCGCACTCAAAGGTCCCCCAGATACTATCAAACCAAAAATCTATGAGCAAACATTCCACAGCCAACAAAGCTTCAGCAAAGCTCCCCAACCCCACTGCTCCCCTCTCCATCTCCAAGACCTATGACGTTTTCACTCCTCCCTCCAAAGTTCTCCCTTTCCAGCTCTGCCCCAGCTCCCTTCTCCCACTTGCCTTTAAAATTAGGGAAAACGAGGAGAGAAGGAAAAAAACAGAAAGTGAATATTTATTATGTGCTGTCTTTACCATCAGCAGGGCAACATTCCTGCTTGCCAGTACTTCGAAAAGGTGCCAATGAGTGGGGTCAGAAGTTGTCCAGACCTGGTCCATTCACAGAGGAAGGTATGTCTGTCCGCAATGTCCATTCACAGAGGAAGGGATGTCCATCCACAATGTCTATTCATGGAGGAAGGGAGAGAGGGAGCCCCAGAGCCTCAGCTCTCACATTACAGTATCCTCCATGGAGAGCTGCTTCGTGGCACCTAACTTGGCGCAGGCTGTGATGGGCCAACCCAGAAATCCAATTTCTTTCCATTTTAATGAATGATTTATAAGCTTTGAATGGTTTGGTTCCAAATTACAAGGAGACCAATTTTCTTCACCTGTGCTCTCCTGCAGCCAAGAGTAAATGAGATTTCATGAGCGAAAACGAGGGGACAGATACAAATAATGAACTGTTCCCAAAAGGGAAGACTGTTCCCCTGCAAAGGCCAGTTGCTGCTTTACTACAATTATTCCAGAAGACTAAACAGAGGAGACTGTATGTCTTCATCTGATGTGGCCCAGAGCCAACCTGTCAGAAACTTCATCTGCTCATGTAAGAGGTAGGAAAAATATGAATTTGGAACATAGTTTTGGTCTGTAACTTAAAAAAACAAGCACAGACATTACTTCTAAACAAATGATTGCTGTGTTTAGTATTGCAATCAGTCAGCCCTGGCCGAGACCAGAGGACGCGTTCCCTCTGGCTCAGGGGGGCAGTCAACTAGAGTAGAAGATAGACCTGAAGGAAACCAACAAGCATGACTCAGCACTAGAGCCAGAGGTGGCAGAGTCACTTATTCCAGGGCGAGGGGACTGACCCGCAAGAGAGCAGCTGTATGGCAAAGGCCACCTGACAAGATCTGTGGAATTTGGTAGAAGAACACAACCAACCCACAGTGCCAGGGCAGGGAGATAGCCCGGGGAATAAGCGCATTCCTCCTGACCCCCAATCTTCACATCTTCCATTGGTGTCACCCAATCACAAGTCCAAAGGCAAGGGAGTGCATGGATGCTGTCCAGGACCGAGCATGAAAAGTGAAGAGTGGAGCTGGAAGGAGAAACAAAAAAATAGTTAATGCAAGGATCCTTTATATGTTCTATCTTATGTGGGAATATACCATGTGTTGTGTATTGAGCTGGGTCGTCCAAAAATATATGTTCAAGTCCTAACCTCTAGTGACCAGTTGATGTGGCCTTATCCAGAAATAGGGCCTTTGCAGATGTAATCAAGTTACAATGAGGTCCTACTGGATTAGGGTGGGCCCTAACCCAATGATTGGTGTTCTTGTAAGAGGAGAAAACTTTGGACACAGGCCCAGGGAAAATGTTATAGGACTGCAAAGGCAGAAATTGAAGCAATGGGTCTATAAACCAAGAAATGCCAAGGATTTCCAGAAACCACTAGAAGCTAGGAAAAGGCAAGGAGGGATCCTCCCCTAGAGGCTTTGAAGACACCATGGCCCTGCCTCTCTCTTGATTTTGGATGTCTAGTCCTCAGAACTGTGACTTAGTAAATATGTATCATTTTAAGCCATCCATATTTGTAGTAATTTATTACGGCAGTCCTAGAAAACTAGTAGACCATGTATACCATAAATGATAGACCCTGTATCAGCATCAATGTGCTAATGTTACTGTGCTTCAGGGAAAACATGACAAATGAAAAACTAATCCCAGAAGCAGTAATTTCAGGAGGGATGAGTTATCTTTTGAAAATGGAAGGGGCAGTGTCACTAGCATTCACCAGTGTTCATAAACACTATGAACATTTTAGGTGACCTATGTAATGTTCACCATTCTAGATAACCAGTATCTGGGTGATATAAGATGTTCCTATAACTACCTTGTATGTGACATTTTTGTGATTATCTTAGAAGGTTTTCTAAAGACTCTAAAGCAGTGGTTCTCAGTCAGAGCCTGTTTTGCCTCCCAGGAGCCATTCAGCAAGTCTGAGGACACTTTTGCTTGTCACAGTTGGAGGATGCTACTTTTATCTAGTGCATAGAGGCCAGGGATCCTACTAATCATCCTGCAGTGCACCAGCCAGCCCATCGCAACAAAGAATTATCCACTGAAATGTCAATAGTGTTGAGGTTGGGAAGCCCTCATCTAAAGGAATATTCCAGAGTTGTAAAATGGGAAAATGATTTGTACCTACAGAAACAATGAACAAATCCACATTAATCCTAATGGAGATTGTCAGTGGGAGACTTACAAGGGCACATCTCAGAGATGCTAAATCACCAGCAACTGCAAATACAGGCTTCACGATTTACCCCTCACTCATTAATTGACATCATTTTTAACTGTTCTTTGGTTTCCTCGTCTGTGAAATGGGGAGCCAAAATAGTACCTAGATTTGCTAGGGAGAGTAAAGGGAAAAATGTAGGAAATGTGCTGTTGCACAGTAACTTCTCCAATAATGCCAACCATTATTATTATCATCATCACTGATATCATCATGATTATTATTAGGATCCATCCCACCAGAGTCCCAGGGACCATGTCCCATCACCACTTTGCCCCATCTCACTTCTGAGTTGTCTCTGTTTTGACATGACCTGACTCCATGAGATCTCTGGAAAAATGAACCGCTGATCTTCGACAAAAATTCTAAAATCAAACCCAAATCCAATTCCACAAAAACATACCAAACTACCACTAAATGCTAAATGGAAATCTCCTTTTCCTTGAATTACTCTATATCATTCATTATCAAGACAGACTCAGGTGTCTGTTCACCATTTCCTTATTTTGTAAATAAAAAGAAAAAAAACCCTCTCTATATGCGTTTCTTTCTTGGTTAGTCGGAACAATTCTAGCTTTTTCACTTCTCAGTTGTGTCTAAGAAATGATTCTATTCTATTATGTAAATTAAGCTGGTTACATAGTTCTGTAAATATACTTGTTTGTTTATACTTATCATGGTTCTTTTAAAAAGAACATTGCTTCCCCTAGATCCTGAATTTGTCCAGGAAAAAGACATTGATCGGTCTCTATTACCAGAGGTTTTGTGTACTTTATCTCAAATAATTCTCATAAAAACCAGGCAAAGTTGGTATTTTTATTTTTGCTTTTGGATTATGGAACTAAGTCTCTGAACAATTAAATAACTGACCAAACATCACACAGTTTCTAGGGAACTGAGCCCAGATTTGAACCCAGAGATATTCTACTCCAAAACCTGTGCCCTTCCCAGGACTCACCATGCTTCCAATCATCAGTCTGCACCCTAGGCCCTCCCTCATGATGGAGAGAAGAACAACCAGAGATCATTGTAGGGCACTCAGAAAAGTAATTGTAGTGAATGGCCCCACCTACCTGTGTTCCCCTAGGGGAGGCTTCTACCTAACACTTCTGTAGTTAGATCATATCTATTGATCTCACCAAAGTCTCTCAAACAGCTTTAAAAACAATTTTGAAACATCCCAGTCCTTCCCAGGCTACCAAATCTACAACTCTTTTGCCCCTTTATTTCACATGCAATTTGTTTCTTGCACCCACCCTTCAGTCCAGTTACCGTTTGGAGCTCAGAGGACATAAATGCTTGTTGGAGCAAAAGAACTCTGGTTCTCCAAAAGCAGATTACAAAGAAAACTGTGCTAAACCAAACCCAAGTGGGATGGGGAAAGAGTACAAGAATGTCCATTTTCTTTTCCCTGTGCTCTCACAACCTCAACCTGAGTTCATCCTACCCCATTGTAATTTCTTCTAGGCCTTGGATATACAGCCAAGGCTCATTTTCCTGACAGATTCTGTGATGCTTTCTTTCACACATTCTGTAACTCACTGGTAAAGGAAGCCAAAATAAACCAGAGGCAGACTTAATAGGTAGCATTTGTTGAGCACTTATGATGACCGAGGCACTGTGCTAAGTGCCTCTTCAGTGATACATACATATGGAGGGAAAAGAAAAGAGTAGGGGCGCCTGGGTGGCTCAGTCGTTAAGTGTCTGCCCTTGGCTCGGCTTCAGGCTCCCTGCTCCACAGGAAGCCTGCTTCTCCCTCACCCCCTCCGCTGCTTGTGTTCCCTCTATCTCTGTGTGTGTCTCTCTCTCTCTGTCAAATAAATAAATAAAATCTTTAAAAAAAAAAAAAAAAGAAACTCCTCTGAAGTGTGACTTCCAGTAAATGTGAAGCACCAAGAGCTACCTACTAGCAGTGGAGATCCACTCTCAGTTTAAGTTAATATTGGCATCCTGAAATATTTAGTCACTAGCTAACCAGCATGCCCTGGTCTCATTCTTGTATCCTAAATGATGGTCTCTAAAGAGGGGAAGACAAAGGAGAAGGAAGAGAAGGGGAAGGAGAAGAAGGAGAAGAGGAAGAAGAGGGAGAAGAAGAAGGAGGAGGAGGTGGAGGGGGAGGAGGAGGGGGAACAGGAAGGGGAGGAGGGGGAGGAGAGGGGGAGGAAGAAGAAGGGGAAGGGGAGGAGGAAAAGGGGAAGGGGTGCTGGGAGTGGGAGGAAGAGAAGGGGAAAAGGGGGGAGGAGAGGGAGGAAAAAAACATGCCAGACGAGGACAAAGTTTGACATTCAATAATTATCAGAAGTTCACATAAAGTGCAATATTTTAAAATTAAAAGTTTGTGTGATCTGAACTCTACAAAGCAAGTTTATACCTGAGGAATATTTGTGGCTACATGACCCCAAAGCAGCTGGAGGCAGAGTTTCTTTTTCACACTTGGACACTATTGTACACTTGCTTTTGTCTTTTAGCAAAATGACCTCCTGCAAGAAAATAAAGTAATACCCCTCTTAAAACTCAGAAATACTTTTTTCCAAGAAATCATTTACAATTTGCCCACAGTGGCATCTTGACAGCTTTGCCATTACTGGGCACACACACATATGGGGAAAATGACATCATCATAATTGCATACAAGTCCACAGCACCGGGGTTTTGCCAGACAAGCTCAGTGTTCTTCAACAGTATTCTGATAAGGAAGCAAGAAGACTATTTCAAACTGCCCTATGAGCTGTGGAGAGAAGTTTAAAGACAACTTATCTCGGCTCACTTTAAGAGGTGGGCATTTTAACAGCAATCAGACAACAAAAAGAAATAAAAGGCATCCGAATAGGCAAAGAGGAAGTCAAACTCTCACTCTTTGCAGATGATATGATACTTTATGTGGAAAACCCAAAAGATTCCACCCCAAAACTGCTAGAACTCATACGGGAATTCAGTAAAGTGGCAGGATATAAAATCTATGCACAGAAATCAGTGGCATTCCTATACACCAACAACAAGACAGAAGAAAGAGAAATTAAGGAGTCGATCCCATTTACAATCGCACCCAAAACCATAAGATACCTAGGAATAAATCTAACCAAAGAGGCAAAGAATCTATACTCAGAAAACTATAGAATACTCATGAAAGAAATTGAGAAAGACACAAAGAAATGGAAAAACATTCCATGCTCATGGATTGGAAGAACAAATATTGTGAAGACGTCAATGCTACCTAGAGCAATCTACATATTTAATGCAATCCCTATCAAAATACCATCCACTTTTTTCAAAGAAATGGAACAAATAATACTAAAATTTGTATGGAACCAGAAAAGACCCCGAATAGCCAGAGGAATGTTGAAAAGGAAAAGCAAAGCTGGTGGCATCACAATTCCGGACTTCCAGCTCTATTACAAAGCTATAATCATCAAGACAGTATGGTACTGGCACAAAAACAGACACATAGCTCAATGGAACAGAATAGAGAGCCCAGAAATGGACCCTCAACTCTATGGTCAACTAATCTTCGGCAAAGCAGGAAAGAATGTCCAGTGGAAAAAAGACAGTCTCTTCAACAAATGGTGTTTGGAAAATTGGACAGCCACATGAAGAAGAATGAAACTGGACCATTTCCTTACACCACACAAAAAATAGACTCCAAATGGATGAAAGACCTAAATGTGAGAGAGGAATCCATCAAAATCCTAGAGGAGAACACAGGCAGCAACCTCTTTGACCTCAGCCGCAGCAACTTCTTCCTAGAAACATCACCAAAGGCAAGGGAAGCAAGAGCAAAAATGAACTATTGGGACTTCATTAAGATAAAAAGCTTTTGCACAGCAAAGGAAACAGTCCACAAAACCAAAAGACAACCGACAGAATGGGAGAAGATATTTGCAAATGACATATCAGATAAAGGGCTAGTATCCAAAATCTATAAAGAACTTATTAAACTCAACACCCAAAGAACAAATAATCCAATCAAGAAATGGGCAGAAGACATGAACAGACATTTCTGCAAAGAAGACATCCAAATGGCCAAAAGACACATGAAAAAATGCTCAACATCACTCGCCATCAGGGAAATCAAAATCAAAATCTCAATGAGATACCACCTCACATCAGTCAGAATGGCTAAAATTAACAAGTCAGAAAATGACAGATGTTGGTGGGGATGTGGAGAAAGGGGAACTCTCCTACACTGTTGATGGGAATGCAAGCTGGTACAACCACTCTGGAAAACAGTATGGAGGTTCCTCAAAAAGTTGAAAATAGAGCTACCCCATGACCCAGCAATTGCACTACTGGGTATTTACCCCAAAGATACAAATGTAGTGATCCGAAGGGGTATGTGCACCCCAATGTTTATAGCAGCAATGTCCACAATAGTCAAACTATGGAAAGAGCCAAGACATCCACCAACAGATGAATGGATAAAGAAGATGTGGTATATATATACAACAGAATATTAGGAAGCCATCAAAAAAAAAAAAAAAAACCGAAATCTTGCCATTTGCAATGACGTGGATGGAACTACAGGGTATTATGCTAAGCTAAATAAGTCAATCAGAGAAAGACAAGTATCATGTGATCTCACTGATATCAGGAATTCTTAATCTCAGGAAACAAACTGAGGGTTGCTGGAGTGGGGGGGGGTGGGAGGGATGGGGTGGCTGGGTGATGGACACTGGGGAGGGTATGTGCTATGGTGAGTGCTAATGAAGGGGGGAATCGGAGGGGGAGACGAACCATGAGAGACTATGGACTCTGAGAAACAACCTGAGGGTTTTAGAGGGGAGGGGGCGTGGGAGGATGGGTTAGCCCAGTGGTGGGTATTAAAGAGGGCACGTATTGAATGGAGCACTGGGTGTTATATGCAAACAATGAATCATGGAACACTACATCAAAAAAATTAATTAATTAATTATTTTTTTAAAAAGAAGTGGGCATTTTAGCCTGAGGTTCTTTTTTTGTTTTGTTTTGTTTTGTTTGTTTTTAATTTTATTTTATTATGTTATGTTAGTCACCATACAATACATCATTAGTTTTTGATGTAGTGATCCACGATCCATTGTTTTCATATAACACCCACTGCTCCATGCTGTACGTGCCCTCTTTGATACCCATCACCAGGCTAACCCATCCCCCACCCCCCTCCTCTCTAGAACCCTCAGTTTGTTTCTCAGAGTCCATAGTCTCTCATGGTTCGTCTCCCCCTCCGATTTCCCTCCCTTCTTAGCCTGAGGTTCTTAAAAATGAAAATGAGGCAGGTTTGTTGAATACAGAGTAGACAAAGGCAGAAGCGGCACCATCTGCCTACCTGTCTCTTCTCCCACATCTCCAGTTCCAGGACAGGATCCCCTCGGAGTTCTGGTACCCCTCAACCACCAGTGGACATGGCTGATACTGAATGAGGTGCTGACGGCTCCTGGGCACAGCTGGCTAGAGAGGTAGAGACAGGGATGGAGAGGAAGAGGATGGGGGAGGGGCGAGGCAGGGGGAGGGCAGAGAGAGAGAGAGAGAGAGGGAGAGGCTGAGATAGGTCCTGTATCAGAAGGCTATGGTGGGGAAGCCCGGGCAAAAATGAACTATTGGGATTTCATCAAGATAAAAAGCTTTTGCACAGCAAAAGAAACAGTCCACAAAACCAAAAGACAACCGACAGAATGGGAGAAAATATTTGCAAATGACACATCAGATAAAGGGCTAGTATCCAAAATCTATAAAGAACTTATCAAACTCAACACCCAAAGAACAAATAATCCAATCAAGAAATGGGCAGAAGACATGAACAGACATATCTCCAAAGAAGACATCCAAATGGCCAACAGGCACATGAAAAAGTGCTCAACATCGCTCGGCATCAGGGAAATCCAAATCAAAACCTCCATGAGATACCACCTCACACCCATCAGAATGGCTAAAATTAACAAGTCAGGGAACAACAGATGTTGGCGGGGATGTGGAGAAAGGGGAACCCTTCTACACTGTTGGTGGGAATGCAAGCTGGTGCAACCACTCTGGAAAACAGTATGGAGGTTCCTCAAACAGTTGAAATTAGAGCTACCGTTCGATCCAGCAATTGCACTACTGGGTATTTACCCCAAAGATACAAATGTAGGGACCCGAAGGGGTACGTGCACCCCAGTGTTTATAGCAGCAATGTCCACAATAGCCAAACTGTGGAAAGAGCCAAGATGCCCATCGACAGATGAATGGATAAAGAAGAAGTGGTATATATACACAATGGAATATTATGCAGCCATCAAAAGGAATGAGATCTTGCCATTTGCAACGACGTGGATGGAACTGGAGGGTGTTATGCTGAGTGAAATAAGTCAATCAGAGAAAGACATGTATCACATGACCTCACTGATATGAGGAATTCTTAATCTCAGGAAACAAACTGAGTGTTACTGGAGTGGTTGGGGGTGGGAGGGATGGGATGGCTGGGTGATAGACATTGGGGAGGGTATGTGCTACGGTGAGCGCTGTGAATTGTGCAAGACTGTTGAATCACAGATCTGTACTTCTGAAACAAATAACGCAACATATTTTAAGAAAAAAGAAAAAGAAGAAGATAACAGGAGAGGAAGAAAAGGGGAGTATGTCAGAGGGGGAGACGAACCATGAGAGATGATGGACTCTGAAAAACAAACTGAGGGTTCTAGAGGGGAGAGGGTAGGGGGATGGGTTAGCCTGGTGATGGGTATTGAGGAGGGCACGTTCTGCATGGAGCACTGGGTGTTATGAACAAACAATGAATCATGGAACACTGCACCAAAAACTAATGATGTAATATATGGTGATTAACATAACAATAAAAAATTAAAAAAAAAAAAGAAGGCTATGGTGGGAGTCAGAGCAGCCTCCTATAGTTCAGATGTGACCCCAGCTGCAGCATCCCTGCCCCCCGCCCCACTCCCTCTTGCCCCGGCTCCTCTGCCCCATTATCAGCACTAGTGCTCACCGGCCCTCTGACTCACAGGCTTCGGTGCATTCCTCAGACTCACTCTGTGAGGGTGTGGCGGTGCAGAGTAGGACATCTAAGGACTTGAGCGCTTGTCTTGCTCAGGGAGTCAACATTATCAACACCTGAGAGTCATCACATTTTATTGCCAGATCTTGCTGGCCAGTTCAAAGCTATTTCTGAGCATGGCACATTTTAATCGCAACCTAAAGATTTCTGTGTGCCTTCCATTTTGACCTTCCCTTATATTCTGTAGGAAATTTCCTAGTCACAGACTTACGAAATTAGCAGGAAAAGAACTTTAATAAATACCTAAATAGCAATGGGACCGCCCTCTAATTCCGTATGGGGAGACCGCCGTTCTCAGAGGCGCCCGCTCCCTGAGCCTGTCGCTCCACAAGCTGCAGCTGCTTCTCCGGTGGACGAGCCGAGTCCAGGGCTCTGTGTCTCCGCCACACCGCCTGCTTTTCTGAGTTCATCCTTCCCAGTGTTCAACGAGTCTGCGTGCAGTTTCTCCTATCTGTCCATAGTGAAGGAAGCAGCCTAGCTCTTCAAGGAGTCTCTGCGTCATGCAGGAGACCTGGTTTCAGATAAGCCAGGACAGACTCCAGAATTAGGATCTGCGCTCTTGGGGTCAGGGCCAGGGTCGGGGGAGTTAGTTATATGGTAATGGAGAGGGCCAAGGGGGTTTCTCTAGAAGGCAAGCTGCCCTGGGAAGGGCTGAGGCTAAGGAAGGCCCTTTCGGAGGAAGGCCCCTTCCAGAGGAAGGCCCCTTCCAGAGGGAAGGCTTACAGGAAGGAGGAGGAAGAAGACAGTCTAGGCATCTTGCCCTCAGAGGCTTCCTGGCTAAATGCAGTCGTGACTCTCAGAGGTCCAGAAG
The DNA here is from genome assembly GCF_003265705.2 of Callorhinus ursinus. Classification (NCBI taxonomy): domain Eukaryota; kingdom Metazoa; phylum Chordata; class Mammalia; order Carnivora; family Otariidae; genus Callorhinus; species Callorhinus ursinus. The sequence goes on along the minus strand of NW_027397066.1, from coordinate 140,055,065 downwards.
GCAGAGGGAGAGAGAGAGCAAAGGAGGAAGGATAGGGGAGGCAGAGGAGAAGGAAAGTCAACAGGCAAAGGGAAATTATGGAAGCTTATGACAGAGAAAATGTATCTGGGAGACAGAAGATCAGGAAAACAGAAAAGTAGAAATGCAAGAGAAATGGGCACCATATTTTAGGTTGCAAAAACTCAAAGTGATCCTGGGTTTGAAGGTGAGTCCTAAGTGGGAAAAAAAAATACTTTCTGTCCTTCTATTTTTTATTTGTTTGTTGAGCTACCGTCCCAAGAAATCTGTCGTGACAAGCACGCTATCCAAGCACCTAAGTAGGCCACGCACAGCTTCTGTGGAGGGGTGGTTCACAACTGCCCCAGTTACGAAGGCCGAGCCCCATGCTGTGATTGCCCAGGGCCGTATTCTCGCTGCCGCGTGGGTGAATAAGAGGAAGAGGAGATAACACCACCAAGTTTGTGCGGGCACGAGCCCGCAGGCCTGTTCAACTTGGCAAAGAACTCAACCAAAAATCCAGCATCTAATCCCTCTTTTCACGTCTGCCTGTCAGTTCTGCGGATCTGTCGGCGCCTCCCACGGATTGACAAAGAGCACGTATGGCGATCGGGACCCTGAGGTGTGCACAGAAAGCTGGCGTTTTCTTACTTTAATTACACACATACTTGGCTTTGAAATACCTCTGTGTATTTAACACCTAAGAAAATATATTTTAGGCTTAAAGCGAAGAATGCTGCACCACCCACCGCTTTAATCTTCCCTCACCAGACCCCAAATCCCACAGCAGTGGTTCATGCAGCCAGAGAAGCCGAGGCAACAAATTTATGAAGCTCTGGTTAGACTCACTGCGATTTTCTCACCATCTTGCTCTTCAACTCTAAGGTTTAAAATAAACACCAAGGAAAAGCTGCCGCGAAATTTCTGGAGCAAAGGGTAGCTGTAGGCAAGTGACTGTGGCTGGCTGCTTCGAGATTGTTGCATTGCAAGGGCAGGGAAGGGAAGTGCACCTGGTAGTGTCAGGCCTGATTTTTTTTTAGGAATTTCTAGAATAAATATTAGTGTAAATGTGGGTAAGAAGAAATAGCAGTTTTAGCCAGAGGGTTCACTGAAAAAAATTGTAAGTCATGTAATCAGGACAATCAGAAGAATGTATTATTATGATATTCAAACTCATGAAACTTGGCTAATCAACCCCTGATTCAGCTATTCAAAAAAGTCATTGTATCATTTTCTGGTTTACAGATTTTATACACGTGTTATGCTTGTCTCATAATAATCAACCGTGCTGTCTTAGTAATTCATCAAATATCCTATTCATGCGTCAGTTTTCTTAGGTCTATGAGTAGGATTCCAGCCAGATCAACTTGAAGACCCAGAGCCAGTAAGTTTATTTTGAAGAACTGTACAGAAAAAAAGTAGGAGAAAAAGATTGTATTTCTTCCTGTTTTATAGCAACTGCCATAGGTAAATGGGTGAGTGTTTATAAAGTTTACAGAGTAACAGCGCAGGGTTATTCATGTTGATGTCTTCATGACGTGTTTTCTTCCCGCTACATTTCTAACCGTGTCAGGTTGCTTGCTATTGACAAGGCTCTGGTTTTATTTCTAGGTTAATGTTGGAACATCTTAGTTCAAGTGTGTGCTGCCCACCTGCCCCTGTGCTCCCTCCTCTTTGAGCATGCATTCATTCCTCCAGCAAGGACCTGCAGATAGACGTGCACATCCAATCACCCAGAACTTCCGGGCAGTCTCTCCATCTTCCGTCACTGCATCACCAGATGGATGCCTGGGTGATAACATTTCAGAAACACTAAGTTTTCACACTGCAAGTTGGACACTAACCTCACAAATCCTGAAGTATAAATTCATTATGGTTTTATCTTTCTCATTGTATCATCTGAACTTCATATTGCTGATTAAACACAGCAGTGAGTAGAAACAATACAAATAATTTTTTAAAATCATTTTTCAGTTAATCAAACACACGACTAGAGTTGATACTAACATTATAGCTAAAGAATACCCTATTGCAGGAGGTCCAACCAGTTTTATGCCTCTTTATTTCTGCTCTCGACTGAATACCATCAGCAGACTCGGGTGAACTGCGGGTGCCGAGACCAATCTTGATCTAACACAGGCATATTTATGTCTTATCTACGCCCTTATATTACACCATCACTCTTATAAAAACTCGGTTTTCACCTCATTTCCAAGCACTGGTCCCACCTGTGGGTCTTCTACCTGGGTTTCTTCCATGGTCCCAGTTTCCAAGTAGCAAATCTCATAACTTAATCTTGCAACAATAGTAATAGTAATAAAAATAACCACACATTTCTTTAAGATTTATTTATTTGAGAGAGAGAGCGAGAAAGAGAGACAGAGTGGGGGAAGAGGCAGAGGGAAAGAATCTATCAAGCAGACTCTCTGCTGAGCGTGGAACCCAACATGGGGCTGGATCCCGCAACCCATGAGATCCTGACCTGAGCCGAAACCAAGAGTTGGATGTTCAACTGATTGAGCCACTTAGGCGCCCCTAACCACACTTTTGTGAATAATAATAATGTGTTGTCGCGTAATAGTAATTATATTTTTGAGCACTTGCTACATGCCAGGCAGTTTTCTAAGTGCTTTACATATATTAATTAATTTAATATGTGCACCGCAGGCCCCTTCTTGCCAGGATTACAGACTGGCTTATAGACTAACCAGGAACCCCTGACCAGGAGCAGAAGCCTCACTATCGACGGATAGCCTCCTTGAAGCTAAGGGCCTGTGTCCTTTAATTTATTCCTTTATTAAAGCATCGTATTCATCAATTTTCTATCTGATTTCAGGAACCCTAATACTTCATTTTATACCCTCCCGCTCCACCTCTGCAACCAGAACCTGCTCTGGTCAGCTTCTCAGGAATCTCTGCCCCCATGGAGGAAGTGAGAGACAAGGAGGCAGTTATAATGCTTCATCCTCCTCTCTACCTGCCCTGTTCTGCTGTAGGTTACTGGCCATGCCCGGTAAATCCTGCAATGTGTCTCTTTGCAGCATTAATTTGTGGTCAAGCATAGTATCTGTGCCAAACAACACCAGGTCCACTGGGAACGGGATCACACTAACTGGATTCATAGTAATCCCTCCTAGCAAGAAGCTATAAAACAGGAGCTTGTTATATTTACTTGCAGGATGTTTTAAAATTATCTTTAAAGGGTAGGTAATAAATCCTGCCCAGAAACCCCAACGATAGTGATCAGCATATGTGAAGTAGTCAAAGGAATATAAAACAAAGATATGTTTAATCAAGAATGCGACCCTTGGGACACCTGGGTGGCTCAGTCGGTTAAGCATCTGCCTTCGGCTCAGGTCATGATCCCAGGGTCCTGGGTTCGAGTCTCAAATCAGGCTCCTTGCTCAGCTGGGAGCCTGCTTCTCCCTGTGCCTGCCACTCCCCCTGCTTGTGCGCTCTCTCTCTGACAAATAAATTTTAAAAAAATCTTAAAAAAAAAAAGAATACAACCCTTTCTGGATCATGCTAAAGAAGTGAGGTGAGGTAAAAACAGATAGACTTGAGGCAAGACAGACATGAGTTTTACTCTTGGTCTGCCACTTACCACTTACTCTTAGCTCTGTGAGGTAAGGAATTTAACATAAATTCTGAATCCGTTTCTTCATCCGTTAAACAGGAATGCTGCAACACTTCCTATCTCACAGTTTCATGGTGGGGTTTCAAAATACTACGTTTCATTCAAATGCCCAGCACAAAGTGTATCACATGCTTGATAATGGTGGTGAGTACCATGGTAACGGCCGTGGCCATAGACCATGGAGATGTGCTATTTTAATCTCTGGTCGAGATCACAGAATGAGCATTTAGTAATTGCTGAATGAATCCTCAAAGGAAAAGAATGGAGAAAGGAAAAGGAGGGAAAAGTTTAAAAAAAAAAGAGCTAAGATGGGTTAAAAATTAGGAGTAGAAGAAAGTACAGCAACCTATAAAACTAGCCTTGTGGCCCCTGGCATCGTGAAAATTTCCAATAGGGTGATTTTTCTTTCCTGAGCCATTACAGACCATATTCACTGATGACTCAACCCAGGTAAGCCACATCTTTGCTCTGTTTTTAAAACTGATTCTCAGGGAATTTTGCAATGATTTAAATTAATCACATAAGACTAAAGTTATGAACTACACTAGAAACCCAGGTTATAATTGAACTGATTCACTGGCTGACTCTCTGGTAGAAAGAAACAAAGGGTACAGAATCAGAGCATTTGTAAGTACCTAGAATGATGTTTACCTAAGAACAGCAAAACCAGGATGGAGTATAAGAGAGTACATTCTATCTTGACATTTCTGAGGCAGAACCTCCAAATGCTGTCCAGTTCTATCCACAGAAGAATTCCTCATGAGAATTTTGAAAAGAGAAGTTGAGTCATACGTTGGAACAAATGATGATTTTTTAGCCTCCCACAACACCAAATCATGGAAAGATTTCAGATCCTGTGCAAATAAAATATGAATATCAAAGTTCATGGTTCCCTTTCTACAAATAATGTTTATCTTTGTTTATGTAAAGAATTGAAAATCAAAATGTGAGTGGAGATTAGCTTTCATAATAATGTGTCTAATTTTCACTGTCAATGAGGGGGGAAAAAAAAGCCAAGTTTAAAATGTGTTCATTATTTCATGAAAATCAACTCCCCAGTCCCCTCCCTTTCTGATTTTTGTTACCTACAACAATTTAGCCCTGTTGTTCATAACACAGACTTGTTTAATCTTCAACCCTCAGATCCTCCACTCTCTTGCCTGCTCTAACATTTACTTTCAAACCAAATGAAAAACTTTAATGCACAGTTTTCATTTATGCTAAGTTTATATGAGGCAACAATGTGACATGAAACCTCCAAAAAATGTCAGTCCATCTTAGATTGTATTAAGAGAAGTGCGATATTCAAAATGAGAGAGGGACTGGTCCCACTTGACCTTTGGGGAAAAAAACGACAACACCTGAAGTATTATACCTTTTGAAGATTCAACATATAATACCCATTTCTTCCATTCTTGAGCTCAGGACCAGCTGAAAAGCAAAACATGGGAACCAGAAGACAGAAGTTAAACTGTCAGCTTTATTATTGATAAACTAATTGGAGAAAGTGACATTAGATCTGTGATGCAAAGAGTCTGTTAATATTCTAGGCCCACAAGTTCTTCCTCTGTCCCCACACACACACCCAGAGTCTACCTCGGTACCCCAGGGAGAGTCTGGAGCTGCCTCTGCCTAGGGTAGAGAAGAAAGGGAAAGAGGAAGCTTACAGTCCGTTGACAGATTTGTCCCACCCCATTAGATCAGCTCCCCTGTCATCACCTAACAATTAAGTGACTGACTTCTCTGTAGGAAGGAGTCAGTGAGAAACAGGACTAGAGACCAGGAGTTTTACTCCAGTGGAAGTCTTTGAACACAGAAACACTGACCAGGAGGAATTTCCCTCCCAACAGCACTCGATTCTAGACATTTCATTTGATAAAATCAGAGCATGTTGAGAGCAGGACCAGGAAAGTGGGGACCTTTGAAACCCTGCATCATGACAAATGGATGCAAGGGCAAGACTACATGGAATTAACACCTGTCTTCCAGTAGCTGCATAAGTAGCCAACTTGATCTGTATAGCCTTGTGGCAGAGAGATATTCTACTTGCGCCTCCATATTTCCTGCATCCTGCTCAGTTAGGCAAACCCATATGACTAGTGCTGGCCAACAGATTGTGAGAAGAACGGACAAGTGTCATTCGCAGGCTAAGTATAAAAGGTTCATTCTTGATTCTTCGGTCTCTCCTTCAGTTCCCTGCAATGACCAAGGGAGGTCCCACATTCCAAATGGTACACCTCCATCCACCTACGTCCTGAATAAATGACAGTGAAGGAGTTCAAGAGCACCATGTCATGGCCTTGCAGAATGAGAACAGGAAGCACTTTCCACAGTCCAGAATCAATTCTGGAACCAGGACCATTCTCCATCCCCAAAAGAGGAGGCCTATAGAATATCCACTTCCCAAGATTTCAGAATTGCTGCAGACCAGTGAATACTGTGCACCTCTTATTTCTCACCATTCTGAGGAGTGTTTACTGACATTATATTGACCCTATTCTGTTGTATGTTGGGTGAGAAAGATGTATATAAACTGTCTTTTTGGTTTGTAGATTTGGGGAGCAAGAGAGGTCACATTCTGATCTGATATAGAGGCCATTGTGGGGTCACTCAAAATCCCAGACTTGAGGCTCAAAGCCTTGATTTAAGTTGCCTCACTTGTGGAGGGGTCAAGTGAATTCTCTATTTGGAAAAAAGGTAGCAAACCTATGTTGGCAGCCAGAAGGGAGAACTATAATAGTGACAGTGTTGCTCACCAAAGATGGTGATTCAACAGAGCTGTGTGACTAGCCCTGGGCAATGAGCCATGTACAGAAGTGACTTCAGGTATGTCTTACAGATATCTGAGTCAAAAATACACTTTTCTTGTGCTTAAGCCATTATGTATTTGGGGGTTTGGTATTACAACAGTTAACGTTACATTAACAAAAACCTATACCTGCATATTGATCAACCATACCATCATCACCACCACCACCACCACCACACACACATGCATGCACGCATGCACTCACACACCCCTACACTCGGTCACTGCACTGCCCATACCTGCTCCTATTTTAGGCATGGGCTTACATGCATTGAGAGGCTATTTCTGAGTCCCCTCAGCCAGTCTAATTCAAGTTTCTCTGTCATTCTCTTTTTCTGAACACCCTATTCTTTCCTACCATTTTACTCATGATAGATAATTACATACTCACTTCTGTGTAATTTATTTAAAGTCTATGTCCACAACTGATCCATAAAATCCATGGAGTCAGAACCTTTTGTCCACCAATAACACGCACAGAGTCTGCACTATGCTTGGCAAACAGCAGTCACTGGATAAATTTTAAAATGGCAAAGATAGCGGTACCTGGTTGGCTCAGTCAGTTAAGGGGCTGACTTTGGCTTACATTGTGATCTCGTGGTCTGGGAATCGAGCCCCATGTCAGGCTCCCTGCTCGGTGGGAAGTCTGCTTCTCCCTCTCCCTCTGCTGCTCCCCCAGCTCATGCACGTGCTCGCTCGCTCTCTCACTCTCTCTCTCAAATAAATAAATACAATCTTAATTAACTAATTAATTTTAAAATGGCGAGGATTAACAAGTGAGAGGGCATTACAGGAAATACACTTTTCATCACAAGACCACAACTCTAGACCAAAAATCATAGAGAATTAAAATAAAATAAAGACCATGGGGATATATTTTTTTTTACCTTTATTCGTTCAGAATGCAATTCTAGACCAATCTACAACCAAGAGAAAACCCTTAAACTTTTAAGTGGCGTTAACAGGCTGAATAATATAACAGTAGAGCCCCCATATGTACAAGCAAGAAGTCGATTTCCATTCCCATCATAAAACCTCTTTCTAAACATTTACATTTCCTTCCCATCCAAAAAAATGCATTAACATGATCATGCTTATATAGCTATTCAGCACAAGACAAATGACAATTTATACTGAACTATTGAAGTCTTGCAGTATAGTGCTCACAATTCCACGCTGTAGCTGTTGACCTTTTCAGTGCATTCACCATGTGGCATTGTCACCAATTACATTAAAAGCACTTCATTAATTTTTAAAGGCTAGAATCACTCAAAAATTTCTGTATCGTAAATAACGTGGAATATTGCATTTAAGTCTAAAGTGGCAAGATCACTTATACCTTTTCTACAGTCCTCCATGTAATATGTGTAGGAAAATGAATGTTATATGAGAAGAAACAGACCAAGTTCTTATATTTTTACCTAAAAGTCTAGTTATTTATTTTAAGTAGTGTCTATTGATACTTAAATGATTACAAAATAAATCAGTGTTAAATATTGCACAAAATCTAAAGGAAAATGGCCACGTTACATCATACTATATTGTATAGATAATGATTAAAAGCAGCTAATTAGAAGCTTTTTTTAAAAATTTAAAGTTTCTGACATCATTTTCCACCATTCCATCAATTCTTCCTTTTCCTCTTCTTTCCTTTCAGAAAATGACTCCAGTTCAAAATCAACCTAAAGGAGAAAATCAAGAATATATTGTTACCAAACTGCATGTGTATCTTTAAAAGCTAAAATTTTAAAAATGAGCGCAGTTCTAGAGCTTATAGAATAAGCTCAGTATAGCCACCTGAATTAAAGTATATCCTAAAAATCTCTTGTGATAAACAAAAGATATTTTCAGAGGAAAAAAAAAAAAACAATCAAAAGCCACTATGTGTGAAATGTGCTTTGATCTTATAGTCTTGTAGGATTATTTAAAAGCAGATTATTTAAAGTCAATCAGAGAAAGACGTATCATATGACTTCACTGATAGGAGGAATTCTTAATCTCAGGAAACAAACTGAGGGTTGCTGGAGTGGTGGGGGGTGGGAGGGATGGGGTGACTGGGTGATAGACATTGGGGAGGGTATGTGCTATAGTGAGCGCTGTGCATTGTGCAAGACTGTTCAATCACAGACCTGTACCTCTGAAACAAATAATGCAACATATGTTAAGAAAAAAGAAAAAGAAGAAGCTAGCAGGAGGGGAAGAATGAAGGGGGGGAATCGGAGGGGGAGACGAACCATGAGAGACGATGGACTCTGAAAAACAAACTGAGGGTTCTAGAGGGGAGGGGGTGGGGGGATGGGTTAGCCTGGTGATGGGTATTAAAGAGGGCACGTTCTGCGTGGAGCACTGGGTGTTATGCACAAACAATGAATCATGGAACACTACATCAAAAACTAATGATGTCATATATGGTGATTAACATAACAATAAAAAAATTTTTTTAAAAAGCAGCTTGTTTAAAGGCAGCTTGTTTAAAGGCAATCTTTCCCTGCCAATAAGAAGATGTAATTTATAATTAATTTTTTTTCCTTTGAGTATTCACTGAGTGTCTATAAGCCTTGAATTTTCTCCTAATAGCTGGGAAAATATGGCAGAATGTAGTTCAGTGTCCTGGTGTCCCAAACCACAGGTTCTGTTTTCCAGAATCTTGGATCTGTTAGGAAACTGATGGAAACATATACATCTCCAAACCACTACAGAGGCCAGTGGCCCAGGAACTCAACTCTGTGTGGACTGGGAGTTCTCAGTAGGTCTATGGAAATCCAAGCACTTTGGCATAAAAGGCTATTCAAAATCTGTACTTCCCAACTTCAGTCCTCCTCGGGCCCTTTAGATACCCCTGCTCTCATTGCAAAGAGAAATAAGAGTTCCTCGATCTGGCCACTTAATTAAGCCCCTAGTTATTTAGGAATATAACACTCACTACCTCCTTGAAGTAACACTGGCCAGAAAGGCTAAGATCAAATAATTGAACATTTAACAACCTGTTTCTGGGGCTACTTTTTCCTAGGTTTCACTTGCCCAAATTTACCTCCTGATTTTAAAACACATACAGTCTAATGTACACATACATGCAATGAAAACCAAAGCACTAGTTAAGAATTCAAGATACTCTGTCTGCAAAACTAAGCACTTATACTTCAAACTTTGAGGCATGCACAAAAATGCAGTAAATTCTTTTTAAGTAAGCCTTTCAGTTGGAAATCCTGCAGGCCATTCCCTGGTTGCAAAAATGTAATGCAAAGATTGCAGAATGCAGTAGAATCCTGCTGCAAGAGAAGTTTTGGTCTCATCACCATCACCTTCTTAGCGAAGTAAGTGGTACCTACTTAAATAAGATGCACTTTTTGATACCTCTTAGCAGGGGGTCTTTCTCATAATATGCACTTAATAAATATTTGGTTAATGCCTAAGATCACCCGACAGGCATAATTAATTTTTCCAAATACTCACTGAGTATTGTACTAGATGCTAGAAATACAAAGATAAATGGAACAGAAATCTCATCTTAGATTGAAATCAATGTGGCAAATAAAAGTTTAATTTTTTTAAGTTGTATTTATTTTCTTGTGGATGTCTTCAAAAACTGAGAAACGACAAGGGAGCTTCACACTGAGTGGTATAAAATCAACCAGGGAGCCCTTGGTCGAGTCAGCTGACTTTGCTAGGCCTCAGGTTTCTCATCTGTTAAATGGAGGTAATAGCAGTAACTACCTCAAGAGGGTTATTATGAAGACTAAATATAAATCATTTGAATATCTGTGACACAGATGAAATGCTCAATAAATCTTAGCAATTACGATTTCTTACCCCAACAGCAGGGCTATAAGGAACTGCTACTTTCTTTGTTATTGCCAGATAGCCCGGAGCGGAGGCTGTGAGTTTATAGTTTCCAGGCGCAAGCAATCTCCAGTAATCACCATCCTTTGCTGTAGTGAAACAAAATATCAAATCACATAATTATGCCATTTTAGGAATACCTAGTATACCTCAGTTCAACTTCTTTGATTCCCTATTTTTAAAGTAGATGTTTATGGAATTTGATAAAACTCCACTGAAATGAGTGTTACACTCTCTTAGAGGAAGAAATTTCTAATAGCAATTTTACAGATATTAATGTCAAATTGTCAATAAATCTTCTAAGATAATGGATTCTCATAATCACGTCAGGAGTGACACAGGTAAAAAGATATATAAAGCCCCCAATCATGGTGGCAGAGCATCTGGTGCTGTCTTTTGATTCTGGCCAACTATCTCGCCATGAAGACCTGATGGGCTGAGTCTAATCAGTGCTTCACAAAGTGTGACCCAAGACAGCCTCACTGGAAACCCTAAGGCACTAGCTAGAAATTTCTATTTCTGAAGATTCAGAATAGGTTGGTCTGAAGTGCTGGTCTGGAGGGACTGCATTTTCAACAAATTCTCTGGAGAATTCCTAAGCAGAGGTAAGGCTCATACGCCTTCTCATCCCACATGTCCACAGCTCCCTCCTCATCTCGGTTAGGATCCCTGGCCACCCCTATATAATCAGTCTCATGCATGTGCCTTCAACTCATCTGCTTTTGCCTCTTGGTTATACATGCCTGGCAAGCCACCAACCCTGGATCATTTCTGGCTCTCCACCTGTCCCCATGGAGCTGGGGGAAACACATTGCCTTGCTCATCAGTCTCTGACTCATATACACCCACCTAACCTCGGGCATGGAACTGCCCTGTCTTCCTTCTAGTCCCTTCCTCCCTGGTCCTTCCACGCTCTCATCTTCCTAGATCAGTGAACATCAATCACTTGAGAAACTTGGTACAGTGCAAACTCTAGTTCGCTAGCCCTAGGGTGAGGCCTAAGATTCTGCATTCCTAACCAGCTCCAGGGCAGTGCTGAATTCAGCTGCTGGGCGGGGCACACTTTGAGCAGCCAGGCCCCAGTGAACATTGCACACTTTCTCCTTTTTCCTAACACCCCTGACACATCCTCTTCATCCTCACTCTCAGTTGATGCTTTCCATCTTACTTCACTGTGAAAATAAAACCAGAAAAAAGAAAAGCCCCCGTGACCATCTCTTCCAATCTTCCTCTGACTCCTACATCTCCTTTCAGGTGGTGCATCACTGATCACCTTTGCTTTATAGCAAAATATCTGAAGAGATTTGTCAATACTCTATTTCTAACGTCTCTCCTATTCTCTCTTAGACCCTCCAATGAGGCTCCCACCGGCCCGTGAAAACGGATTCTATAGGGATTCTCCACACTGGTTCATTCACAAGGTTCATCCTACTTGGCACTCCTGATCACTCCCTCTTTCTTGAAACACTTCCGGGTTTCCAGGACAATGCATTCAGTTCCCTCTCTACCTCGGGCTCCATTCCTCCTTCCTACCCTGCCCTCGAAAAGATCTCAGATTTCATTCCTTTCTACCTGTATGTATTTCCTATGTTAGATTTTCCTAAAATGCCTGCATCATGGAATGCAGAAAAAATCGCATCTCTCTGGCACTCAGGTTAACAGACAGAGGAGGCTCCATGTGGCCAGAGGGGACCAAGGCCTGGGTGCCCTCTCTGAGCTCCCCGAGGGCTAAGGGAGCAATGTCTTGGCACAGATTCTGGTATATTGGTTGGCAAGATGTGCTGGCATTAGTGGGGTGTTGATAAATATTTGTTGAAGAGATAAATAAATGGAACTTTAGGGGGGCATGTTAAGGATTTTTAAAAATACCCAAGTTAGAAATAAGGAGGTTGAGAAAGACGTGATGGTAGAGAGTAGGAAATAAGGTAAATGTTCATTAATTATAAGGCCTGGAAATATGTGAATAGTTCATAACTAAAAATATATTGTTGCTGAAAAGACCCCAACAAATGACAGTTAAAACTAAAATGAGCTGGATAAATGTTGATTAACAGGAGTATGTAGGTTTGCCAGGAAAATACATCCTTGTCCCCAAACAGGGAAAACTGAAATGGGGTTTTGAAGTTAGAAATTACTAACATCCACCTCAAAGCTGTTAACATCTTGTTTGACCCTAAGTAAGTCTGCATTTATCGTACAGATTAAATAAAGAAATGTGTGAGAAATCCTAGACACACAATACACTGGCATTTTTCTTTCTTATTCTTTCCACTCTCTCCTGAGGTCCTCCAATTAACAGCTTGTCAGCACTTCAGAGTGATCAGAAAGATGCTGATACTTCCAACTCCAGCGAGTTCATTTGCTTTTGCCTCAAGAACTACACGGAACGTGATGGAATGAGCACTGGGTGTTGTATGCAACCGATGAATCACTGAACTCTACCTCTAAAACTAATAATACACTATATTGTTAATTAATTGAACTTAAAATTTTAAAAAAAGGAAACCCCCCCCAAAAAAAGAACTACACGGAACCTCCAGTGGATGGCACCACCTGTGAGCTCCGGGCTGAGAGAGTGAGGAAAGGGCGCCATCTGCTGCACCCCAAGTTCTAAGCCAGCAACCATCCCGAGTAACTGCCTGACCTGCTCCCAAAAAAGGAAATTTAACTAGATCAAAGCTGGAGGAAAGACAGGTAAAGAGACAGAAGGCATTCAATTGTTTTGCTTAGAATAACGTTAAGAACTCTAACTAGGATAACAAGTAATCATGCTCTGTATTACACTAGAGCCTCCAGATCACGGCAGAGAACACCCACCAGATGTAACATCATGGTCTATTCCTTCCACAGAGATGGTTGCATTGGCAATCGGGTTCCCTTGAAGGTCTCGGACAAAGCCTTTAACTCCTCGGTGTATCTGTGAAGGTCAAGAACCAAAAAAATCAAATTAGAAATTATCTAAGAACACGTTTCATGTCAAGAATCTCCTTATTTTCGGGGCGCCTGAGTGGCTCAGTCGGTTAAGCATCTGCCTTTGACTCAGGTCGTGATCCCAGGGTCCTGGGATCTAGCCCCACATTGGGCTCCTTGCTCAGCGGGAAGCCTGTTTCTCCCTCTCCCACTCCCCTGCTTGTGTTCCCTCTCTCGCTGTGTGTCTCTCTGTGTCAAATAAATAAATAAAAAATCTTTAAAAAAAAATCTCCTTATTTTCGAGCAGAATACTGTAGATCTTCATTGTTTAAGGATCAAAATATGCTCAAATTGTTTTGAACATTCTCTACACTGTTCTTTCTCAAATGGACAAATGGGAAGTAATCCCTTGAAAATTGACATCTCGTTCTGCATCAAAGAAAGACAACAAAGTACCTTCCAAATCACCAAAATAAAACAAACAAGCAAAAAGTCTGTCATATCTGTAAAGTAGATCTGGGCTTAGCATATTTCATCAGTTTCTCCCTCTTACATTTGGTCACCTGTGTATAGACTGTATGACCCCTGCCAGCTAGCAAGAATCACATTCCAGCCCTTTACTCCTTGTTCATGTTGCGTAGAAAGATACACTGTGACTACTCTTGCAGTAAACCCATTAACAACATTCTTTTGGTTGAAAATAAGTGACATGAAAGATCTGTGAACTTCAAAACTGAAGACTGGATTTAGAAAGGAAATGGAAGAGGCGCTATCAAGAATAATGCCCCTGAACTAAGCTGTAGTTGATAACTAATGCAATGCAAACTACAAAAGCAGCTTTTTCCTTCGTTTTTAAACAGAACTAAGTCAATATGTGTTTCAAGTGACAGAGAGTCACTTCAGGTTCCTGAGAAAGAGCTGCTTCTGGAAATACCAAATGGTGATTCATTAAGCTTAATTACTTAACAGAAGATGCCTAAACTTCCCAGAGGCTCAGCTTGCTCCTCACTCCATCTAGCCCTAGAAAGCAAATTTTCTTTTGCTCCTGAGGATACTGAAATATTTCCTACAGAAGGTATAATAAGTTTCAGGTCTGCCTTTGTCATCAGAGAATAAATCTGGCAGTAGTACAATGTTTTATCAAAGAGATGCCCTGGGTTATCAATCAACAAATCTTTTTGCATTTGCTATTTTTTAAAAAAAAGTACAGAATCTCTAAAACCCTACAAAAATTACATGTAATTCATGGAACACTACAACCAAAACTAATGATGTAATGTATGGTGGTTAACATAACAATTAAAAAATTTAAAAATTACATGTATTTCCTTCCTCTAAAGGCAATTTGGAGATCCGAAAAAATTTAGAGAAAAGGAAGAGAGATACACAGCAGAAAATCAGAGGAAAAATACAAACTTTAAATTTCTTAATATGAGGGCTCTTCAAGGAAATTTAGAAGGCTTGTAAACAAGCCATTATTTACCCACATGTACTTTATGCTCACTGAGGCACTATAATCCTGGTATTATCAATATTATAAACCTTAGAGAAATGAAAGTTTTAAATTTCCTTGCCATTCGAAAATAAGTCAATCACTTCAAAAACACATAGTTCGCCTGCATTAGGCACAAATATACCCAGTTAATATTCATGACTACTTTTTTCTGCCTCTGCAACCCAAGACTTATAGTATGCCATTTAAGAAATAGTGAAATAAGTAGATATCTGTCTCTGATATGGCAATTTTGGAGCAAACCTCTCTGAAAAATTCCACTGTAGTAATAAATCTCAATGGAAGTGTTATGGGCTCTCACAACTCCACGTGAATGCAGATCAGAAAATGCTGTCATTTTATGGCTTTTGCAAAGGAAATCATAGAAGTTCAAATTTCACTCATGCCTGAAGAAGCTATTTACTACACTTGTCCCTCCTATAATGCTCTCTCCTCAGATTCCAGGACATCAATCAACCAACGCTGGAAAAAAAAAAAAAAAAAACAGAGCTTCCATTGTTACTAGAACTGTTCATATCACTGACCCTTAAGCCCTCCTGTACATTAGGTATCAGCCAGAGTTTGTTGAAATGGAGACTCTGGGATCCTACCATGCAGGAAGTGGGATTCAGTGGTGGGCCAGGAAAGTCATTTTTAACAAGAACCTAGGTGATTCTGATGCCGGTGCCCACAAACCATTCTTTGGGAATTTCTTTGGAAATTTTAAGAACTAGACTGTTCCAAAGCTATTGAGAGGCTCTCCACCACAGCAAATTATTTATCTTAATTAACTTTACAATTCCAGTTCCTGCAAACATCCCTTTAAAGCCCTGCAAGGGATTTCCTTTCAACCAATTACAGAATTAGACCTCCTAATCACCTGTTTTCCATGAGTTGTAAACTAGTCCACACTTAGACTTTAGGTCCAGGTGTTCAATTACTAAGCCCCACCACACTCTGTCCCACTGTCAATAAAATAATTTCAACACAGAACTTCTGGCAGTCTTCACTGACCTGTCATCAGCCTTTGATTCCCTAAACTAAGTGTTCTATGAAGCAAGCTGGATGAGCCCATTGTAAATATCACTCTCACTGCTTCTACACAGCTGGTACCATAACACTGAGGTCCTATCAGGGTGGATCCTATGGGTCTGTGGACAGATCAAATTCTGATTCCAAGTGGCATAAAACAGGACTGTAAGACCTATTCCCTCTTCTTTCCAGCTTATTTCTATATAGATTGATGAGTTGATACATGCCTACTTGCCACCATAAATATAACACATATTCTCCTCTTTCCTAATGGTACACATTTGTGGGTTTTGTATTGTCTTGAGTTTTTTCTTAATAACTAAGACCTAAGCAGCAGCTGAACCTCTTTTTTTAATTAATGAGCAGGACTGGTTTAGGGACCCAGTGTGCTGCCATGGCTTTTTGTAACTAACCTTTATTTTAGCATTTATCATCCTCTTGTGTGATTCGGTACTGACATTTCTGAACTCACTAATATAAAGACTTCTATCCCCAGTGCTTCACAGTGTGCCTAAGACACTAGAGTAGCTGAATAAATTTTTGTTGAAAAAACTATATAAATAGAATGAAAAGCACTGTTATAAAGGAAGCATTATTTGACATCTAAGTGGAGGACTTTTCAAATAGCCCCATCTTACTTCCTCTACCCAAAAAATATATTTATAGCTCTCCTCAAAGGAGATACTATTCGGGGGTTCTTATCAGGGTCGCTCTAGGGTCAGCATGGCTAATTATCGTTAGCTTTTGTTGTAAAAAATACCTTTTTATATTAACATGCAGCAGGATTCCACTGATTGAAAAAATCCTGTGTAATGTAATTTTTAATCTTTGTAATTGGTGGTTCCATTCCATGAGAATCACTTTTAGTAAGGTATTTTTTTAAATTTTTTTTTATTTATTTATTTGAGAGAGAGAGAGAGCACATGAGAGGGGGGAGGGTCAGAGGGAGAAGCAGACTCCCCACTGAGCAGGGAGCCCGATACGGGACTCGATCCCAGGACTCCAGGATCATGACCTGAGCCGAAGGCAGTCGCTTAACCAACTGAGCCACCCAGGTGCCCTTAGTAAGGTATTATGTGGATACCTGACACGTGTAAAAGAATACTTAAGCTGATTTTACATTTTTTTAAATGCACTGGTTTCCTATGTATATGTTGTCCACATATATGCAAATAGCTTCATGTTTATTTAACATCATTTGTTCATATCGAATTAGTTTTTAAATTAGTCTCGACTATCTGCTGGCGTGTGAAACTGACATCACTCTACCTGGCTTTGGGTGTAAATAGCCACATACCGAATGGAATTTGAAGACCATCAAGGCACCGCAGGCAAGGATCAGAGTCTTTAGGTCTGTTTCACCAGCGTGGCCCCTGGTGCCAATGTCAACATAGTATAGAGATGTGGGGTGGGCAGGGAACTGGCCTGGGTTCAATCTCAGTAGGTAAGTTATCTTACTCTTGCAGATAGTGAGATTCCCCTCAAATTCTGTAGAGACCCCACTGGAATGGCTACATAAGTGCCTCCCTAGCACAGATCTAGGCTTGTGTGTCATCAGAGGCAATGTGGCATGGTGATTCTGGAAGGACACAGCCTGGATTCAAATTCTGCCCAAGTGATTTCAGGCAAGCTGTTTGATTTATCTGTGTCTCTGATCTCTCATTTTTTTTTAAAGATTTTATTTATTTATTTGAGAGAGAGAGAGAGAGAGAGAGAGAATGAGAGAGAGCACGAGAGGGAAGAGGGTCAGAGGGAGAAGCAGACTCCCCGCTGAGCAGGGAGCCCGATGCGGGACTCGATCCCGGGACCCCAGGATCATGACCTGAGCCGAAGGCAGTCGCTTAACCAACTGAGCCACCCAGGCGCCCTGATCTCTCATTTTTAATTCAGGGATGATGATGATGATGACAACGATGATACAACTTCCATCATAAGGTTGTCGTGAAGATTAAATGCATTAATGATTACATGTAAGGCATTCAGAAGAATGCCTGGGAAACAGTAAACACCCAATAAAGGAAAGCTATAGGTATTGTGATTAACTCAGATCCTGCTCATTGGAGGGTGAAACAAGTGGGGCACATGGGGCACAGAATTTAAGAAGGCACTCACACTCGGGTGCTGATCCTATACCTACATGCCCTGGAGAATAAGTGCCTCCTTAAGTTTTAGACCCTAGGCGCCTCACTTACCTCACCCTTGTCATGGTCCTGCCTGGGATGCCCGAAAGGCCCAAGACAATCAGGGAGGAGAGTCCTAGGACTGCCTGGCTTAGAGCAACATGAATGAACACAGGATGTCACCTCGCTTTACCACAAATCTCAGTTTAGTTCTCAGTGAATATTCATGAGCCACAAAACCTATGACAAATGAAAGCCTGTTTGGACTACTACCGACATGTTTTCCAAATGCAGCGTCCTCATTCTGAGTCAGATGGACTCCCCTGGACTGGACTCCTCGTAGGAAACGATTGTATGCCAGGTTTAAATGCTCTGAGATCTCCCATTTTATGCTGGAGGTGGTGTTTACCTGCTCGAGGTAGCTAATAAGGGAGTTTTTGTTATCCTCCCAGTAGCTCTTCAGAGTCTCTTCAGGTGGAAACTTTTCACAGCTAAGCTCCACGGTGATCTCGAAACAGTTGCTGCTGAGATAATTGAAGTCTTGCATTCCTGCCAAGGCACCAAATGGAAAGTCAAAATATACATGTGGAGATGAAAACTCTACACAAGCCGTTCTGCTGAATTGGGAGCCAAGCAAAAGATACACCAACTGGTGCATTTTGAGTAGCCTGTGGGAAACCACAAGGAAAATCATCTACCATAAGGGACAGAACAACATAATTGGGAGGCTGTTACTGCCTTAGAGCAGAAACTCTCTTGGATTCTTAAGCAATCACTTAGCTTAATGCATTGCTGTTGTTGGGTGCTAAAGCAGGCATTGACCATGTTCCGCATTGCTGGAATTGGCTTTAAAGAAGATAACAGGGAACAATGACATCAAAATGACAGAAAAGGCGTTTTCTACCATCTTCCTAGAAGAAGAACGCTGATCTTGACAATCACCCATGGGACAGAGTGCCTTTGTGGAAGGCCATGAGTCCAGGGCAGAAGTTCCAGCACACCATTGGAGGGAAAAATCAGAGACTGGATGCACTGAAGAAAGTAAGAGTAATGGTTTTGCTTTACTTGCATCACCCCTTCCCTGATGTGACACAGCTCAGTGCCAAGAGAGAACTTTTTGGTCCATGATTTCTCTCATGAGGGAAAGTGAGAACGTGAGTGAGTTGTGCTGGACACAGCTTCTTTCTCACCCCATCCAGAAAACTTAAGTATACTACATGACTGGGGCAGGGAATGGTTGGGAGAACAGTAGCCAAGACTTCCAGAGTGTATCAAAGGGACGTGGATCTTACTAACCATGTCACAGACTCCATCAGGAAGCCTACCCACTAGTCACTGGGGACACCTTACCTGCAGATCCTTTCAACTGGCCCACAGGCACCCCTAACATTCTGCACACCCCATCCACACACCTCACCCTGTGGCCAGCTCCCTCTGCATGCCACTGACAGTAGCAACAGCAAGCCTTTGCAGATGCCTAATGAGCATACACAGAAAGCTGGCCCAACTCTACAGGGTTGAGAGAAATTTGAGCATTTAGCACTGCCCTAGAGAAAGCACACAGGAGGCTATCAGCAATTGGCCTGACCTTGCAGGATCAAAAGAAGGCACACAATTTTAAGAATTCTCCCCCTAAGAAGTAAGGAGGAGGTATTCCATAGAAAAGGTCTGGAAAGCCTCAGAATTCCTAACAGGACTAAGAGAAGTTATTACTCTACCAAAGCCAGTTGGTAAAGACAGAAGAGGTGACCTTCTTCTTCAAATGGGAAGTCAATAACACAAGACTTCAACGAACGTGAAAAATCAAGGAAACATGACACCACCAAAGGAACACAATAATTTTCTAGTAACCAACCCCAAAGAAATGGAGATCTGTGATTTTCCCAATAAAAAGTTCAAAATAGTTGTTTTAAGGAAGCTCAGTGACCTACAAGAAAAAACAGAAACACAATTCATGAAATCAGAAAAATTATATATGAGCAAAATGAGTTTAACAGAAAGACATCATAACAAGAACCAAACAGAAGTTCAAGAACTAAACAACAACAACAACAACAAAAATACAAAGAATTAAAAGGAGGAAAATGCAATAGGGAGCATTAACATCAGACTGGATCAAGCAGAAGAAAGAATCAGGAGGCAGATACAGGTCATTTAAAATTATCAAGCCATAGGAAAACCAAGAAAAAAGAATGAAAAAGAGTGAAGAAAGCTTACATGACTACAGGATACCATTAAGAAAACAATCTACAAGGGAGGGGGGATAGATGGCAGAGGAGTAGGGGACCCTATTGCAACCAGTCCCCGGAATTGAGCTGGATATCTACCAGACCACTCTGAACACCCACAAAATCAGCCTGCGATGTAAGAAGATAGATCTGGATATCTACAAACAGAATATCGCAGGCGGTTGGTTTCGAGGTACGAAGCAGGGAGCCATGATTCCACAGGCACATATCAGAGGATAAACGGCAGCGGGAAGGAGCCTAGCTGCCGGGATCCTATACTGCTGGTGAGTGATAGCCTCCAGTGCCGGGGACCGGGCACACACTCGAAGACTGGTAGCGGCGGGGAAAGGACTTTAAGGTAGCCCCTGCACGGAAACCCAGAGCTGCAGGGCCACATGTGCGAACTGGAGGTGGCTGGCGGTTTTAGCAGCCCAAAGAGCAGAGACGTGCCTCGACCTGGAGGCGAGGACTGGGAGCACTGCTGAGGGGTGCACAACCCAGGACCGCTGCAGTTTTAAGCAGTACAGATGGAAACGGAGATAGTGTGGCCTGGAGAGCTCAATGAAGAACAGACTGTGATCTCTCTGCTCTGAGGCAGAGGACTGGAAAGGGTCTTTTCTGTCTGAATCTTGGAAGAGACATTGAAAGCCACCAGGGAAAGCCACCAGAGAAAAAAAGCCCCCCAAAAACGGTTTTCACTGAGCCCATCCCCCACCACAGGGGGCAGGGCAAATCTGCCCAAACAGGGTTCCCTGAGTAACAGCACTGTAGGCCCCTCCCCCATGAGACAGGCTGGGAAAACAAGAGGCCAGCAACCCTAAGGTCCCTAGAAAATAGGTGAATCTTGCTTGGGTTGTGGTCAATAATTTGGACTCTGTACTTTCCCTCAACCACCCCTCAACAGAATGACTAGGAGGAGGAACCCACAAAATAGGAAAGACTCAGAGACTCTGGCTTATGCCACAGATTTACAAATGGTTGCAGATATAACCAAGATGTCGGAGATTGAATTCAGGCTAGCAATTGTGAAGACAATAGCTAGAATGGAGAAATCGATTAATGGCAACATAGAGTCTCTAAGGGCAGAAATGAAAGCTGAATTGGCAGAACTTAAAAATGCTATCAATGAGATCCAATCTAATCTAGATAATCTAACAGCTAGGGTAAGTGAGGCAGAAGAATGAATTAGTGACCTAGAAGACCAATTAATAGACAAAAAGGGAAATGAGGAGGCCAGGGAAAAACAACTCAGAATCCATGAAAATAGAATCAGAGAAATAAGTGACACCATGAAATGTTCCAATGTCAGAATTATTGGAATCCCTGAGGGGGTGGAGAGAGAGAAAGGACTAGAAGATATATTTGAGCAAATCGTAGCTGAGAACTTCCCTAATCAGGGGAATGAAACAAACATTCGTGTCCTAGAGGCAGAGAGGACCCCTCCCAAGATCAAGGAAAACAGGCCAACAACCCCGCATGTAATAGTAAAACTCGCAAACCTTAGAACCAAGGAAACCATCTTAAGGGCAGTTAGGGGGAAGAGATTCCTTATGTACAGAGGGAGGAACATCAGAATGATGTCAGACCTATCCACAGAGACCTGGCAAGCCAGAAAGGCCTGGCAAGACATATTCAGGGTACTGAATGAGAAGAACATGCAGCCAAGAATACTTTATCCAGCAAGGCTGTCATTTAGAATAGATGGAGAGATGCAGAGCTTCCAAGACCGGAAGAAACTGAAAGAATATGTGACCACTAAGCCGGTCCTGCAAGAACTATTAAGGGAGGTTCTATAAAAAGAGAAAGACCCCAAGATTGATACAGAAAAAAAATTTACAGGGACAATCTATAAAAACAAGGTCTTCACAGGCAACATGATGACCATTAATTCATATCTTTCAGTAATAACTCTCAATGTGAAAGGCCTAAATGCTCCCATAAAACAACACAGGGTTGCAGATTGGATAAAAAGACAGGAACCATCTATATGCTGTCTATAAGAGACTCATTTTGAACCTAAAGATACATCCAGACTGAAAGTGAAGGGATGGAGATCCATCTTCCATGCCAACAGACCTCAAAAGAAATCTGGGGTAGCAATTCTTATATCAGACAAATTAGATTTTAAACTAAAGACTGTAGTTAGAGACACAGAAGGACACTATATCATTCTTAAAGGGTCTACCCAACAAGAAGATCTAACAATTGTAAATATCTATGCCCCCAATATGGGAGCACCCATCTACATAAGCCAACTGTTAACTAAAATAAAGAGTCATATTGATAACAATATGTTAATTGTAGGAGACCTCAATACTCCACTCTCAGCAATAGACAGATCATCTAAGCAGAAAATCAACAAAGAAACAAGAGCTTTGGGCGCCTGGGTGGCTCAGTTGGTTAAGCGGCTGCCTTTGGCTCAGGTCATGATCCCAGGGTCCTGGGATCAAGTCCCTCATTGGGCTCCCTGCTCGGCAGAGAACCTGCTTCTCCCTCTCTCTCTGCCTGCCTCTCTGCCTACTTGTGCGCTCTCTATCTCTGTCAAATAAATAAATAAAATCTTTTTAAAAAAACAAAGAAGAAAGAAACAAGAACTTTGAATGACACACTGGACCAGATGGACCTCATAGATATATACAGAACTTTCCACCCTAAAACAAAAGAATACTCATTCTTCTCGAGCGCACATGGAACTTTCTCCAGAATAGACCACATACTGGATCACAAATCAGGTCTCAACTGATAACCAAAAGACTGAGATTATTCCCTGCATATTCTCAGACCATAATGCTTTAAAACTGGAACTCAATCACAAGAAAAAATTTGGCAGAAATTTAAACACTTGGAAGCTAAAGACCACTCTGCTCAAAAATGTTTGGGTCAACCAGGAAATCAAAGAAGAACTTAAACAATTCATGGAAACCAATGAGAACAAAAACACACCAGTTCAAAACCTATGGGATACTGAAAGGCGGTCCTAAGGGGGAAATACATAGCCATCCAAGCCTCACTCAAAAAGATAGAAAAATCCCGAATTCACCAACTAACTCTACACCTTAAAGAACCAGAGAAAAAGCAACAAATGATACCTAAGCCACACATTAGAAGAGAAATAATTAAGATTAGAGCAGAGATCAATGAATTAGAAACCAGAAACACAGTAGATCAGATCAATGAAACTAGAAGCTTGTTCTTTGAAAGAATTAATAAGATCGATAAACCACTGGCCAGACTTATCCAAAAGAAAAGAGAAGGGACCCAAATTAATAAATTTACGAATGAAAGAAGAGAGATCATGACTAACACCTAGGAAATAGAAACAATCATTAGAAATTATTATCAACAACTATATACCAATAAACTGAGCAATCTGGATGAAATGGATGCCTTCCTGGAAACCTATAAACTCCCAAGACCAAAAGAGGAAGAAATTGACAACCTGAATAGGCCAATAAGCAGTAACAAGATTGAAGCAGTAATCAAAAACCTTCCCAAAAAAACAAGAGTCCAGGCCTGATGGATTCCCTGGGGAATTCTACCAAACATTCAAAGAAGAAATAATACCTATTCTCCTGAAGCTGTTTCAAAAAATAGAAACAGAAGGAAAGCTTCCAGATTCATTCTATGAGGCCAGCATTACCTTAATCCCCAAACCAGGCAAAGACCTCATCAAAAAGGAGAATTTCAGACCAATATCCCTGATGCATATGGATTCCAAAATCCTCAACAAAATTCTAGCCAATAGGATCCAACAATACATTAAAAGTATCATCCACCACAACCAAGTGGGATTTATCCCCGGGATGCAAGGGTGGTTCAACATTCACAAATCAGTCAGTGTGATAGAATACGTTAATAAAAGGAGAGAGAAGAACGATATGGTCCTCCCAATTGATGCAGAAAAAGCATTTGACAAAATACAGCATCCTTTCCTGATTAAAACTCTTCAGAGTATGGGGATAGAGGGAACATTCCTCAAGTTCATAAAATCACCTATGAAAAACCCAGAGCAAATACCATCTTCAATGGGGAAAAGCTGAGAGTCTGTCTCCTAAGATCAGGAACTTGCCAAAGATGCCCACTCTTGCCACTGTTGTTCAACATAGTACTAGAAGTCCTAGCAGCAGCAATCAGACAACAAAAAGAAATAAAATATTCAGATTGGCAAAGAAGTCAAACTCTCTCTTTTCGCAGATGACATAATACTTTATGTGGAAAACCCAAAAGACTCCACCCCCAAATTATTAGAACTCATACAGTCATTCAGTAATGTGGCAGGATACAAAATCAATGCACAGAAATCAGTTGCTTTCTTTTTTTTTTAAGATTTTATTTATTTAATTGACAGAGAGAGAGAGAGAGACAGCATGAGAGGGAACACAAGCAGGGAGAGTGGGAGAGGGAGAAGCAGGCCTCCAGCCAAGCAGGGAGCCTGATGTGGGGCTCAATCCCAGGACCCCGGGATCATGACCTGAGCCGAAGGCAGTCGCTCAACCAACTGAGCCACCCAGGCACCCCCCAGTTGCTTTCTTATACACTAAAAAAGCAACTGTAGAAAGAGAAATTAGAGAAACGATTCCATTTACAGTAGCACCAAAAACCATAAGATACCTCAGAATAAACCTAACCAAAGAGGTAAAGAATCTATACTCTAGGAACTATAGAACACTCATGAAAGAAATTGAAGAAGACACAAAAAGATGGAAAAACTTTCCATGTTCATGGATTGGAAGAAAAAACATTGTTAAAATGTCGATGCTACCCAGAGCAATCTATACCTTCAATGCCATCCCAATCAAAATTCCAATGACATTTTTCAAAGTGCTGGAACAAACAAGTCTAAAATTTGTATGGAATCGGAAAAGACCCTGGATTGCCAAGGAAATGTTGAAAAAGAAAAACAAAGCTGGGGGCATCACATTGCCTGATTTCAAGCTATATTACAAAGCAGCGATCACCAAGACAGCATGGTACTGGCACAAAAACAGACATATAGATCAATGGAACAGAATAGAGAGCCCAGATATGGACCCTCAACTCTATGGACAAATAATCTTCGACAAGGCAGGAAAAAATATGCAATGGAAAAAAGACAGTCTCTTCAATAAATGGTGCTGGGATAATTAGACAGCCACATGTAGAAGAATGAAACTCGACCATTCTCAAACACCCTACACAAAGATAAACTCAAAATGGATGAAAGACCTCAATGTGAGATAGGAATCCATCAAAATCCTAGAAGAGAACATAGGCAGTAACCTCTTTGACATTGGCCACAGCAACTTCTTTCAAGATACATCTCCAAAGGCTAGTGAAACAAAAGCAAAAATGAACTTTTGGGACTTCATCAAGATAAAAACCTTCTGCACAGCAAAGGAAACAGTCGACAAAACAAAGAGGCAACCCACAGAATAGAAGAAGATATTTGCAAATGACACTACAGATAAAGGGCTGGTATCCAAGCTCTATAAAGAACTTCTCAAACTCAACACCCAAAAAACAAATAATCAAGTCAAAACAATGGGCAGAAGACATGAACAGACACTTCTCAAAAGAAGACATACAAATAGCTAATAGACACATGAAAAGATGTTCATCATTAGCCATCAGGGAAATTCAAATCAAAACCACATTGAGATACCACCTTACACCAGTTAGAATGGCAAAAATTGACAAGGCAAGAAACAACAAATGTTGGAGAGGTTGTCGAGAAAGGGGAACCCTCTTACACTGTTGGTGGGAATGCAAGTTGGTATAGTCACTTTGGAAAACAGTGTGGAGATTCCTCAAAAAATTAAAAATAGAGCTACCCTATGACCCAGCAATTGCACTCCTGGGTATTTACCCCAAAGACACAGATGTAGTGAAAAGAAGGGCCATATGCACCCCAATGTTCATAGCAGCAATGTCCACAATAGCCAAACTGTGGAAAGAGCCGAGATGCCCTTCAGCAGACGAATGGATAAAGAAGATGTGGTCCATATATACAATGGAATATTAGCCATCAGAAAGGTAAATACTCAACTTTTACATCAACATGGATGGGACTGGAGGAGATTATGCTAAGTGAAATAAGTCAAGCAGAGAAAATCAATTACCATATGGTTTCATTTATTTGTGGAACATAAGGAATAGCATGGAAGACATTAGGAGAAGGAAGGGAAAAATGAAGGGGGGAAATCAGAGGGGGAGATGAACCATGACAGACTATGGACTCTGAGAAACAAATGGAGGGTTTTAAGGGGGGGGTGGGGGGGTTAGCCCAGTGATGGGTATTAAGGAGGGCACGTATTGCATGGAGCACTGGGTGTTGTACAAAAACAATGAATCGTGGATCATTGCATCGGAAACTGGTGATGTATTGTATGGCGACTAACATAACATAATAAAATAAAATTAAAAGAAAAGAAAACAATCTACACATCACTAGAGTCCCAGAAGGAGAAGAGAAAGAGAAGAGGCAGAAAGCTAATATCAAGAAATAATGGCTGAGAGTGTCCTAAATCCAGGAAGAAACTTGGACATCCAAGTTCATAGGTCCCCAAAAATTTCAATTCAAAGAGATCTCCAGGACATATTAGAATAAAGCAGTCAAAAAAATCAAAGACAAAGAGATAATCTTAAAAGGAGCTAAAAGGGGAAAAAAAAAAGCTTTTAACTTACAAAAGAACAGCTCCCACCCCCGCCCATAAGGCTATCAGCAGATTTCTCAGCAGAAACCTTATAGGCCAGGAGACAGTGGGATGATATATTCAAAGTGAAAGAAAAAAACTGCCAACCAAGAAAACTTTACTCAGCAAAGTTGTCCTTCAGAAATGAAGGAGATAAAGATTTTCCCAAACAAACAAAAGCTGAAGGAGTTCATCACCATTAGAACTGTCTTACAAGAAATGCTGCAAGGCATTCTTTTTTTTTTAATTTTTTATTGTTATGTTAATCACCATACATTACATCATTAGTTTTTGATGTAGTGCTCCATGATTCATTGTTTGTGCATAACACCCAGTGCTCCATGCAGAACATTCCCTCTTTAATACCCATCACCAGGCTAACCCATCCTCCCACCCCCTCCCTTCTAGAACCTTCAGTTTGTTTTTCAGAGTCCATCATCTCTCATGGTTCGTCTCCCCCTCCAATTTCCCCCCATTCATTCTTCCCCTCCTGCTATCTTCTTCTTCTTTTTTTTTTCTGATATGAAAGGATACTAATTTGTAACATGGAAACATACAAAAATATGCAGCATACTGGTAAAGGTAGGTATAGAGTCAAATCCAAAAGACTCTAATACTGTATTATGGTAGTGTGTTAATCACTTAACTCTAGTATAAAAATTAGAGGACAAAAGTATTAAAAATAACTGTAGCCACAATAATTTATTAATGAATACATAACATGAAAAATGTAAACTGCTCTCATGCTAACCACAAAGCAAAAACTTATAATAGATTCACAAAAGATAAAGGTATAAGAACCAAAGCAGGGGCGCCTGGGTGGCTCAGTCGTTAAGCATCTGCCTTTGGCTCAGGTCATGATCCCAGGGTCCTGGGATCAAGCCCCGCATCGGGTTCCCTGCTCAGCGGAGGCCTGCTTCTCCCTCTCCCACTCCCCCTGCTTGTGTTCCCTCTCTCACTGTGTCTTTCTCTGTCAACTAAATAAAAACTTAAAAAAAAAAAAAGAACCAAAGCATATCACTAAGGAAAATCATCAATTCACAAAGGAGGTCAGAAAGAGAATAGAAAGGAATAAGAGAACTACAAAACAGCCAGAAAACAATAAGATGGTATTAACATATCTTTTAAATGTTAATGGTTTAAATCCTCCATAAAGACATAGAATATCTGAACAGATTTTAAAACAAGACAAACAAACAAACAAAAAACCAGGATCCAACTCTATGGTGCCTACTAGAGCCTCAGAGCCTCACATCATCTTTAAGGACAATGAAAGCTTGGAGTGAAGGAAAGAAAAAAGATATTCCATGCAATTGGAAACCTAAAAAGAGTAGGGGTAGCTATACTTTTATCAGACAAAATACACTTTAAGCCAAAAAGCTTTAACAAGAGACAAAAACAGTCATTACAAAATGATAGAAGGGTAAATTTCTCAAAGGAACTAGCTCTTGAAAATTATATATGCACTCAACACTGGAGCATCTAAATATATTAAGCCAATACTAATAGACCTGAAGGGAAAAACAGACAACAATTCAATAATAATAGGAGATTTCAATATCCCAGTTTCAACAATGGCTAGATTATCCAGTCAGAAATCTATAAGTAAAAACTGTCCTTGAACTATATGTTAGACCAAATGTACCTAACAGACATAAATGGAACATTCCATCCAACAGCAGAATTACACATTCTTCTCAGGCCCACATGGAATATTATGCAGGATAGATTCACAATTATGTAGAAAATTAAACCAACACACTTTTGAACAACCAATGGGTCAAAAAGGAAATCAAAAGGGAAACCAAAATATTATGAAACAAACAAAATTAGAAACACAGCACACCAAAACTTATGGAATGCAGTAAAAGCAGTTCTAAGAGGAAAGTTTATTACAATAAATGCCTGCATTAAGAAAAAAGAAAAATCTTGAATAAACAAGTGAACTTGATACATCAAGGAACTAGAAAAAGAAGAACCACCTAAGTCCAAAGTTAGCAGAAAGAAGGAAATAAGAAAAATCAGGGCAGATACAAATGAAATACAGACAAGAAAAACAAAAGGAAAGATCAACAAATCTAACAGCTGGATTTTTTTAAAGATAAACAAAACTGACAAACATTTGACTAGACTAAGAATTAAGAGAGAGAAAACTCAACAATCAGAAATGGAAGAGGAGACATTACAACTGATATGACAGAAATGCAAAGGATCTTAAGAGACTATGAATGATTATAGACCAACAATTGGATAAGCTAGATGAAATGGGTTAATTTCTAGAGACATACAGTCCACCAAGCCTGAATTATGAAGAAACAGAAAATCTGAAACAGACCAATTACTAGTAAGAAGATTGAACCAGCAATCAAAAATTTTCCAACAAGGAAAGGCCCAAGATGGTTTCACTGGTGAATTCTACCAAACATTCAAAGAAGAATTAACACCAATCCTTCCTAAACTCTTCCCAAAAACTGAAGAGGAGGATATACTCCCAAACTCATTTTACAGGCCAGCATTACCCTGATACCAAAGCCAGAAAAGGACATTACAAGAAAAGAAAACTACACGCCAATATCCCTGATGAATACAGTTGCAAAAATTCTCAACAAAATACTAGCAAACTGAATTCAACAGCACATTGAAAGGATCATACAAAATGATGAAGTAGACTGTATATTTGGGATATAAAGATGATTCAACATATGCAAATCGACAAATGTGATACACCACATTGATAGAATGAAAGATAAAAATCACAATCATCTCAAAAATTGCATAAAAAGATTTTGACAAAATTCAACATCTTTTCATGATAAAAACTCAACAAATTGGATGTAAAAGGAATGTACCACAACATAATAAAGGCTATATATGGCAAGCCCACAGCTAAGGTCATTAATGGTGAAAGGCTGAAAGCTTTTTCTCTAAGATCAGCAAAAAGAAAGGGGTACCCACTCTCACCACTCCTATTCAACATAGTATTAGAAGTCTTAGTCAAAGCAATCAGGCAAGAAAAAGAAATAAGACATCCAAATTGGAGAAAATGAAGTAAAACTGTCTTTGTTTGCAGATGATATGATCTTATACATAGGAAGTTCTAAAGATTGCACCGAAAAACTCTTGGAACCAATAAATAAATTCATTAAAGTTGCAGGCTGCAAAAACAACATACAAAAATCAGTTGCATTTCTATAAGTAACAATGAGCTATCCAAAAAACAAAGAAAACAATCCCATTTACAACAGTATCAAAAGCAATAAAATACTCAGGAATAAATTTAACTGAGGAGGTGAAAGATCTATAAACTGAACACTATAAGACATTGATGAAAGAAACTGAAGAAGACACAAACAAATGGAAAGATATCCTGTGTTCACAGATCAGAATTAATATTATTAAAATGTCCGTACTACTCAAAATGATCTACAGATTCAATGCAATCCCTATCAAAATTCCAATGGCATTCTTTACAGACAGAAAAAAATCCTAGAATTAAATGGAACCACAAAAGACACCAAACAGCCAAAGCAATCGAGAAATAAGAATATAGCTGGAGACATTACACTTTCTGACTTCGGTCTATACTATAAAGCTATAGTAATCAAAATGGTATGATACTGGCATAAAAACAGACACACAGATCAAAAGTCCAGGATTAAGAGCCCAGATATAAATCCTGGCACATACAGTTAACTAATATTTGACAAGGGAACTGAGAATATTCAATGGGGAAAGGCTAATCTCTTTAGTGAAAGGTACTAGGAAAACTGGATGTCCACACACAAATGAAAGACACTGGAATGTTATTTTATACCATACACAAAAATTAACTCAAAATGGATTGAAAAAGTAAATGTAAGACCTGAAATCATAAAGCCCCTAGAAGAAAACATAGGGCAGGGATGCCTGGGTGGCTCAGCCATTAAGCGTCTGCCTTCGGCTCAAGTCATGATCCCAGGGTCCTGGGATCGAGCCCCACATCAGGCTCCCTGCTCGGCAGGAAGCCTGCTTCTCCCTCTCCCACTCCCCCTGCTTGTGTTCCCTCTCTCACTGTGCCTCTCTGTCAAATAAATAAAATCTTTAAAAAAAGAAAAAAGAAAGAAAGAAAACATAGGGGAAAAACCTTCCTGTCATTGGTCTTGGCAACAGCTTTTGGATATGGCAACAAAACACAAGCAAAAAAAGCAAAAATAAACAAGCAAGACTACATCAAACTAAAAACTTCAGTACAGAAAAAGAAACAGTCAAAAAAAATGAAAAGACAATCAATCTATAGAATGGGAGAAAATATTTGCAAACTATCCAATGAGGGGTTAATATAAAAAATATACAAGGAACTCATACAACTCAATAGCAAAAAAACAAATAATCCAATTAAAAATGGACTAAGAACCTGACTAGACATTTTTCCAAAGAAGACACAGAGATGACCAACTGACATATAAGAAGATGCTCAACATCACTAATCATCTGGGAAATGCAAATCAAAGCCACAATGAGACATCACCTCATACCTGTTAGATTGGTTATTATCAAAAAGATGAGACAATAAGTGCTGACAAAAATGCAAAGAGAAGAGAACTTTTGTGCACTGTTGGTGAGTATGTAAATTGGTATATTCACTATGGAAAATGGTAGGTTCAGAGGTTTCCAAAAGAATTAAAAATAGAACTACCATATGATCTAGCAATCCTAATTCTGGGTATATATCCAAAGAAAATGAAATCATTATCTAGAAGAGATAGATATCTGCACTCCCATGTTCACTGCAGCATTATTCACAGTAGCCAAGACATGGAAACAACCTAAGTGCCCATGGACAGATGAATGGATAAAGAAAATGTGGTATATATAAACAATGGAATATCATTGAGCCATAAAAATTAAGGAAATCCTGCCATTTGCAATACCATGGATGGACCCTGAAGGCATTGTGCTAAGTGAAATAATTCAGACAGAGAAAGACAAATACTGAATGATCTCACTTATGTATGAAATTTTAAAAAGCTAACATAACTGCTTGTTACAAGATGAGTAAGTTCTGTGGAGCTAATGTACAGCATGGTGACTATTAGTTAACAATACTGTATAATATACTTGAAAGCTGCTGAGAGAGTAAATATTAAATGTCCTCACCACAAAAAAAAAAAAAAGAAAAATGGTAATTATGTCGTGATGGATGTCTTAGCTAACCTTATTAGGTAATCATTTATGCAATACATACAAGAAATAAATCACATCATACACCTTAGACTTATACGATGTTACATGCAATTATATGTCCATAAAGCTGGGGAAAATAAAATTTTTAAATAATAATAATTTTTTTAAAAAAGACAATAAGGTCAAACCCTCAACCGTTACTGGGCTACTAAAGAAATGTGCATCCCTCTAAACCTACCTCTCTATCAGGGAAGAGCTTGGATGGTCATTTAAGATGGTCTGACATACTATTTTGTTCTTTAAGTCGAACCAATAGCACAGTAGATTCCTAAGGGCTTGGGAGTCTTAATAATATACTACATACTAATTTAACAGTCACTGAGGATCTACTACATACGAGGCATAATAAGAACACTGCAAACTGCACCAAGAGAGAAGATTCTGCATCCAGAACAATTTTACTTTGAACCTGATTCAAGCTAGTAGTGAATGCTGTTGGTACCCACAGGATTGCTTTTACTGAGCCGGGGAATCCATCCCCAAATTGCTGTTTGAGTGTTGGCTGTTAAGAGCTCAGAGCTGACCGGTGTTTTCTAGAAGAGCAGCTGATAGAAACCACCTGGCTTGGGAGGTTACTCCCTCCTATCTCTCACTCCAAAATGCTCCTGGCAATCCCCAACCAAAGACTGACTTATACGAAGCCACCAAAGGTTGGTCCCCTTCCCCTAGCCTCAGGGCAGGATAACCCTGCCTGTGATTTACACTTGAGGCCTTCCTCCCAATGGCTCAGGCTGAGGTTATGGCTGTCCCTGTGACCACATCCTTGCTCACCTCGACCCCCCTCCCTACCCTGCTTCCCTCACTTCCATACAGGGTTTTTCCTCTAAAGAGCACTTCCTCAATAAATTACAAGCAACCAAATCCCTATCTCAGGCTCTGCTTCTAGAAAACATGGACCTAGGACACTGATTTCATTCACTATCTAGAGAGCTAAAGAAAGTCAAAGCTTTCTTTGATTATTGTGGTTCATAATCACTAAGATTAATATTATTATTATTATTATTGTCATTATTTTACAGATATACATCTCTTGGTATTCTGTAGACAATACACTGTCTATAAACGGAATTCCAAAGGAATCATTAAAGTTTTTATAAAAATTGAATTATGAAATTACTTCCCATCTGACATATTCGACATAGTCTAAATCCTAAATCTGTCTTTATTTCTCAGGCTATAGGGGGACAAAAGTGCTAAATCTGATCTGGTCTGATGCAAAATATAAGTTAAAACAAAACAAACATATATCAGGAAAATATTTTTCTCAGGGCATAATTCAATAAAAGAAGCATATTAAACAAACCCAAACACTATAACTCACTAGTGCTGCCAGTGCCATAATTCTCTTGCATTCCCAGGTGGGTCATAGAAAATCGTTCTTGGGCAAAAAGGGGGGAAAAAAAAACATATCACTATCTTTACATTTCATTCTTTATCCTGGATAGAGTGAGTGTTACACAACTGTTGATGGTCTGGCTAACCATGAAAATAAGAGTTCTATAAAGACTACGTGGTCTATAAAGTCTACGTGGGGCAAAGAGAGCCAGGATTGCTGCCCTGGTCACCTAGAAGATGCTTCCTCCAGCGAACGTGCTGCCTGTGGGCTTTTCCCTTTTCTGACCCCATAAAAGTTGAAGAGCTTCATGATCTAATAGTGCTTATTACAGTAGTGAATATAAACTAATAGTACACATCAAATAGTCCCCATTATCCCATCATTTAAAAGAAAAATAAAAGGTATATGGACCAAGATACACTGCCCTCTAATATATACATTTGACTATAGTAAAAGCTTAACTAATATAATATATAATAAGGACGCTATCTTAAGTAGGATATTTCACAATATCCAATTTATATTTTCCCCATGGACGTCTTTAGTTCATTTCTCATATGTCTTCAATTAGCATCTTGATTTTTTTAAGAATCAACAAAAACAAAACTATACATAGCAACCATTCATGCAGAAGACTAATTTTAATGGATGAGCCATAGGTTCCGTCTATTTCTTAATGTTTGAGGAGGACTGAAAGCTCTCTACATCTAAATGGTAACTATAAATAATTCACCGAGGCTCCGAAGCACAAAGCGAAACGGAAACTCACCGCCAGGTACACTGTACCAAGCAGCACCATTGGTTGTTCCATCTACAAAGCTGCTGTCGTCATCATTCTTGCGACAGGGTGGTCGACTGGGGTCAGACATGGGTGGGTTAAAAGAGGAGTACGCCCGAGCCAAGCTTTGGAAAATGGTATCATCTGGGCAGGAGCTATATTCATGAGCACTACCTAGAAAATAAACCCACAAGGTTAAAGAAATTAATATAGACCAAAGAGCATTGCGTGTTTTCGAAAGAGTGGTTCAGTGTTGTCTCTTGCAGAACTATTTTTTTTTTAAGATTTTATTTATTTGACAGAGCGAGAGAGAACAGCTGAGGGAGAGGCAGAAGCGGACTTCCCGTTGAGCAGGGAGCCCAGTGCGGGACTCCATCCCAGGACTCCAGGATCATGACCTCAGCCGAAAGCTGAGGCTTAACCGACTGAGATACCCAGGTGCCTTCTTGCTGATTTTTTTTTTTTTTTTTTTTTTTAGCAACATCACAATGAGAAAGGAGTGATGGTCTAAGTGCTCAACAATTACACTTAGTGTTTAAGTTATATACCATTCTGTTCCACACCACAATGTAGAAATTGGGTAGAAAGGACATTCTACTTATGCACTGAAAGCTTCATGAGAAAAGGTGATAAAGTCGTGCTAAACTTGACCTGAGAAAACAGAAAGGAGATTTCCATTGTTAAAATTTTTAATTTAAAAAATGTAACCTCTGGGTGCCTGGGTGGCTCAGGCGGTTAAGCAGCTGCCTTCCACTCAGGTCATGATCACCGGGTCCTGGAATCTAGCCGAGTGTGGGGCTTCCCTGCACAGCTGGGAGTCTGCTTCTCCCTCTGCCCCTCCCCACCCCGCTCGTGTGCATACTCTCTCTCTCTCTCTCTATCTCTCTCTCTCACTCTCTCTCTCAAATAAATAAAATCTTTAAAATAATAATAATAAAATAAAAAATGTAACCTCATAGCCACCATGAATCATTCTCACACATACTTTTCAGTATTTGAGTTTTAAAGTTTAAAAAAATCTCCCATGTGTAATATAAAAAGAAATAATATATATTTTGATACACTGTGTCTTCATATATGATAAAATACGCCAGGCTTTTAAATTTCCCAGCTATTGACAAACTACAAAATCTCTAAATTTTAATGTTTCACCAAAGACTCTCTTCAAGGCTCAAAGTTTCCCATATCTAAAATTATCATCGCGTGCTTGCAAAGAATGAATTCTTCAAAGACCCCTGAGAATCCATCCAAAGCAGGAAATTTCTTGGAGCAACAAAAAGTTAAGTTGAAAATAACTATCTAACTAAAGCTTGCTGTGCCTGAAATTTAACTAAAACTAATCTGAGAAAGTCAAAGCACCATTTTCCCTCCCTGACACCACTAGAAACAGTTCCAGATGCAAAAGCATGAGTGTATGGTAAGACGCAGAGAGATCCACATGGGCCCTGATCAAGCTGCAAAAAGACTGCTTTCATTTTTAAGCCATCTTGTACACAAACCTGTATCATTTCCATTATCTCTCAGTTCTACCAGGGTTCAAGAGTGACCCAAGTTCATGACCTCTGTTTTTTCCCTTTCTCTTGCATTCTGTCAAGATCACGGTCCTCTTCAACTAAACTTACTAAAAAGTTACAGTCCTTTTCTGCCAAATATTTATACGAATGCCACATGAAATAAACATATGTCCTTCTACAGGCAAAATCACTTAATGGCCAGTTTCTTAAAAGAATGGTCCACATAGAAATCATCCTATAAACCCTCATAAAACGATTGTAAACCTTGAACCATTAGAGAAGCAGAAAGAACACCTACCACTCCGCGTCTCATCATAGGGGTAATTGGCCACAAGGTCTCCTCCATGGAGATTGGCAGAGAGCACGAAAGGAATATCCATAATCCAATGAATGACTGCCTTAGTCTCAGGAGCAAGCTGTATTAAAGATTAGAGAGTAGAAGGATTATACATTTGGTTATCATTGGTGGGATCACTCGATAGGAAAGACATAAAAAAGGAAAAACAACAACAGTAATCGAAAGCTGGTCATAGGTCATCTTTCAAGTGCTTTGTGGTGGTTGTCATAAAAATAAAAAAGCTTCCAGTAAGAGCAGCATTTCCATCTCTACCTTTCCCACTTATAATAAAACATATTTCAGTAGTGTTAGAATTTCCTTAAAAGTTTTACTTTTGTTAGCTGCCAGCTTTTTTCTCTTTTTTGTTTTTGTTTTTAGCTTTTTTCTCTTTGAAACTTGAAAACCATCATGCAAATCACTGACAAATTCTAGGACACTTCCATCTGATCTTTGTTAATAATAGCTAAGAGTAAGACAAAGAGAAAACAAAATAGTTGGACTGAAGAACAAGATTCTTTCTCTACGGTGGTTAAACTCTAGAAATGTATGATAGATTTTATTTCTTTTATTACTAATTATTATTATTTATTATTTTCTTTTATTGCTTACTATTTTTCCAATTCCCTCCAACTACCTCTGACGCTGTCCCTATAAAAAATATATTAAATTGGGTCTCTTTCAAAACTCACTGTAAAATATCAGCTTACTTTGGGAAAACCATCTTAAACAAAAGCAGAAGTTTCAGAAATTCATGTTGCCTTAATTTAATGACTCACAGCCCCTCTTATCCTGGTAGCAAAACAAAAGAGGAAAGAAATTTATACAAAAGAATTAATCTGGAGCCAGACACGTTTTTCATATGATGAGTTTTTAATAGTAACTAGGAAGACTCTCAAACTCCCAAGTACCTCATTGATTTAAAAAAAAAAAAAAATTCCTGGAGATGTGATCCATACTTTCTTTGGGACAGAAAATCTGACAGCATCAGTAGGGTTTGATGGCTGCAAGACCTTGTATTTCTGTATCTCTGTTCAGTTTATGAATGAGCTTCACAACATCCCCATTGGATAGGCAAAGATATTCATCCCCCTTTCACTGGGAAGAATCTAGGGATTAGGTGTGTTTATAACATGTCCAAGTTCACACAGCTAAGAATTCAAATCCAGTCTATAAAACTATAAACCCACGTTTTTGTCAGTATTGATATATAGTTTGATACTTTAACATATCAAAATTATCCTATTTTTCACGTAGGCAACTTATAATCATGAAAAAGTGTGATTTAGAACAGGGTGTTGTTTTTATTATTTATTTGATTGGTTTATCTCATTCTCCTTATAAAAATGTTTATTGTAGAAAATGTAAAGGAGACAAACAAAAAGAAAGAAGATTAAAATGACCCATAATTTTACCATCTAAAGATACAAACTGCTAACATTTAGATGTATCTTTCTCAGTCTTTACCAATGCACTTATGTAATTTTTTAAATGTGATAATCTATTAAACACTTTCTGTGTGACACATTGAAGTCTCACATCCACCCTATGAGATAGGGACTACACATACTCCCCATTTTACAGATGAGTAAACTGAGACACAGAGGAGTTAGGCAATAGCATGATTCCACTCAGTTGTAGTGGCAGAGCCTGGACTCAAGCTCCAGAGCACGAACACCAGCACTAACAATCTCCAATTGATGGGAGGGGTTGGGTAGAAGGGGGACATGTTGGTCTGAGGGTACAAACTTACAGTCATAAGATGAATAAGCTCTGGGGATCTAATGCACAGCATGTTGACTTAATAATACTGTATTGTCTTTGCTAAGATAGATGATAAGCATTCTCATCACGAAAGAAAACTAAGGTAACTATGTGAGATGATGGATATGTTAATTTGCTTGATTGTGATAATCATTTCATAATGTATATGTATATCAAATCATCATGTCATATACCCAATTTTTATTTGTCAGTTATACTTCAAAAGAGCTGGGGGATAGGATCTCCAATTGTTGGGTGTTGAGTTGTTCACTACAAAAAAAAATTCTATAAACACCCTTGTAACTACTCTTTTTTCAGATCTACACTTTCCTTAGGGAAATTTTCCTAGAAATGGAATGACTTAACCAAAAGCTAAGCACGGTTTTTAATTTTATAAAATGTATTACAAATTGCCTTCTATAAAATACAGCAATAGTATGTTAAGCCTGCCATTTCTCATCACTCTTACCAACATGTGATATGTGGTGTTTTTTAAATCTGTCACTTTGATACATGACAAATTAGATTTTTTGTAAATGTGCATTCTTTGATACACTAATAAAACTGGAACCATTTCTATATGTTTAGTAACAATTTATGTTTTATTCTTTGGTGACATACATGGTTTAGCTGATTTTTCTATTGAAATGTTGATCTCTTACTAATTTGCAAGAGTTGTTTATTTAGTAAAAACACTAACCCTCTATATTACAGATATTTTCTGAGTTTGTCATTTGTCTCTCAAATTCAGTTTTTTTCAAATTTAATAATAGTAATACTTAAAATACAAAATATTAAAATATTTATGTTTTCAAATTTACTGATCTGATCTTTTTTTTAATGGTCTCTTCCTTTGCTTTTGCATTTTATTCGTTCATTCAATAACTAGTAAGTGGCCACCATGTGCCAATTTTTCTATATGAGGGATTTAGAAATACAGAACATCTAATCAAAAACAATCTTTAGGGGCGCCTGGGTGGCTCAGTGATTAAGTGTCTGCCTTCGGCTCAGGTCATGATCCCAGGGTCCTGGGATCGAGCCCCACGTCGGGCTCCCTGCTCAGCAGAAAGCCCGCTTCTCCCTCTCCCACTCCCCCTGCTTGTGTTCCTGCTCTTGCTATCTCTCTCTGTGAAATAAATAAATAAAATCTTCAAAAAAAATCTTTAATCCAAAAACTGCGTATGCTGTTGTTTGCAATGAATTTATGGTTTATTAGCCTCAACTACTCAAAAAATGGCAATAATATTATGTGATATGAGTTTAACACATTCTTTTATATTCTGTTCCAAGTTTTCCTCATAGTACTGAATTTCTTTCCAATCTTCTTCCTTGTACATCCCCTTCATTTCTCCTATTTGCTCAAACCCAATGATTGGTACTGACAAATATTTCGATGAGTTCAGAAGAGACAGAAATCCCTGTGGTTTGGAGAATCATGGAAGACTTTAGGAAGGAGGTGGAACTCCACTATGCCTTGGGGGAAAAAGGCGGATAGGCTTTGGATAGGAGGAAAAGAGTAGTTAAAAAAAAAGAAAGAAAGAAAGAAAAAGAAAGGAGGAGAGTATGTAAGGGGGAAAGGCAAGCAAGGACTGCCTGGGGTGAAGGACTGGTTTGAGTGAGAGCTCAGGAGGCAAAGCCCTACAGTGGCAGACTGTACTTTTGGATTTTTTATTCACCTGAAAGGGTTCAAAACAGTGTGCATGGTATGCTTCCATATATTTATAGATTGATACTTGCATAAAAAATAAATCTAAGGATACATACCAAGATGTGAATGGTGGTCATTTAAGACTATAGGGTAATGGGTTCTTTTTCTCTTCATTTATATTTACTTTATCTTTTTGTTCATAATAACATACTAATTTTTAACATTTTTTTAAGAAACTCTTTTGGAACAAATATAACATACAGTCCTGAATACACAAAGTCATATTCGGCTATTAGGTTTAGCCTATTGCTAATTCCGATACATACACTATTGCTAATGTTACCAATATGTTCAAAAGCAAGCAAGTAAATTCCACAATTTGACAAATTAAACTCAGTTTGTCTCTGTCTACTAATAGAATTTTTTAGGCTGACAAAATGCTGAAATCCCCTGGGTACTATAATTATATATTTAAGTAATCTATAGAGAAGCCTCTGGAACATCTCTAAGATTGAGCCCCAAGAGAATCTAGAACCAATTATGACCTATCTTTAAAATTTCCATTTAAAGACTAAGTATAGCTTAAATGTTATGCTCTATAATTAGATGGCTTTGGCTCTTAAAATACACTAAAGCTATATTTATTTCCCTTTCTTCATGACTCTAGCCATTAGAGATAAGTATACAATTACTAAAATTGTTTGATTTATTTTAACTCACTCCATTTTCAAGCAATCCAGGTCCAGGCTCATGTACTGAGCTCAGATAACAGTGGAGGTGACCAGGCCAAATTGCTCAAGAACAAATGAGAAAAAACAGCAGGAAGAACTCCAGAGGTTCAAAAGAACAAGGAAAGCATCTGGAACATGCGGTAAAAATGCGGATGCCTTTTCATCACCCATTCCCACAGCGTACACACCCCAGACTTCCTGAATCAGCATTCATAAAAGTCTGCCTTTTTCACCCCAAATTCCTACAAAGCTTGAAATTTAAAAACCACTATAAGGACAGATTGGAGGTGGCCAGAGGCAGTGTTGGGTGGGGGAGATGGGGAGGGAAATGGGTAAAGGTGGTCAAAAGGTATGCACTTCCAGTTATAAAAAGAAGTCATAGGGATGTGATGTACAAAATGGTGACTATAGTTCATAATACTGTATTCTATATTTGAAGTTACTAAGAGAGTAGACCTTAAATGTTCTATTACAAGAAAAAAATTACAACTACGTATGGTGACTGATGGTAACTAGACTTATGGTGGTGATCATTTCACAATATATACACATACCAAATCATTATGCTGTATACCTGAAACTAATAGTATGTTATATGTCAATTATATCTCAATAAAAATAAAACAAACATAGAAGCTACAATAAGGAATATAGCTACTGAGAAGGGGGACTAAGAAAAGGCGAGATGTGTGAAAACATTCACAAAATGCCTACTACACGTCTCCTACCCAGCAATGTCTAAACATGGTCTCAGGCTTTTTTTTTTTTTAAGATTTTATTTATTTATTTGAGAGAATGAGAATGAGAGAGAAAGAGCATAAGAGGGGGGAGGGTCAGAGGGAGAAGCAGACTCCCCGCTGAGCAGGGGGCCGATGCAGGACTCGATCCCGGGACTCCAGGATCATGACCTGAGCCGAAGGCAGTTGCTTAACCAACTGGGCCACCCAGGCACCCACGGTCTCAGTCTTAATGACAAAGATGGAAAAAAAGAGAAGATGAACCAGTTATGAATAATACCATCCCCGAATTATTAGGCAGGTTTCCTGAAGATTTAGTCTAATGTAAGCAAACTTTGCTTCTGTTCCAGAAAAGAGACTAAATTTTAATTTTTATGTATTTCTCTTTAATTTACCTTTACCCAGAAAAAGTATTGGCATTGAGATATTTTTAATAAAAGCTCTAATTTTGAGGGGCACCTGGGTGGCTCAGTCGGTTAAGCAGCGGAATCTTGATTTTGGCTCAGGTCATGATGTCAGGGTCCTGGGATCAAGCCCCGCCTCAGGCTCCCTGCTCAGTTGGGAGCCTGCTTGAGATTCTTCTCCTCCCTCTCCCTCTGCCCCTCCCCGCACTTGCTCACTCACATGCTCGCTCTCTCTAAAATAAATAAATAAATACTAAAAAAAGTTCTATTTTTTTAAGTACCATGAGCATATATCTTTTAAATAAGTATTGCTTACATTAAAAATAAGAAAACGCCTAACACCGCGATTCTGCAAATATTACACAGGTTCTCTTGGGGAAGAGGAAGGTCGTGCCGATGGAAAGTGTATCGCACTGCACAAAGGCCGCGCATCAGACATCCTACAGACATGAGTTTATTTCATAGATTCTTCTACACAAAGTGGCAGGCATTACTTGTCCCATTTCTTGGATTTAATGAAGACAGCACAGGCAGCTTAATGTAAGCAATGGTGAGAGTCTGCCGGCTGATAGCAGCACTGGGCTTCCACAGTGGTTTTCCATTTCTGCCTTACCCTTCACAGCTTATCACACAGGACTGTCCTCTTTTTACCTCTGGTTAAAAAAAAAAAAAAAAAAAAAAGACAGTCCTCTGTCTTTCCGACTTTCCCTTCATCCAAGAAAGACGGACCAGGGGCTGAGAAACTACAAATGTATCTGTGACTCAGAAGCAGGAATGTTTAAGTGACTCACTTATCAGGTTCTACTAGAATCCTCAGCCCCTAGCAGCCCTTTTCTGAGACCAGTTTCCACTTGCAGGCTTAGCCTAAGTTTCTGGAATGAATCCTAAATATAGGCAGGAAAGTTATAGGAACTTTACACCAATAATCCGGGACCCTCCCTATGTCCTGGATCCTCTATCTAGTGCCCAACCGCATGATGAATGCTTGTCTCGAACTCCAGCTGTGGATTTTCAGATACTGTGACTTGCTTGTCAGGCTGGATTGCATTCATTCCTAACAGGTTTTAGGCCTACTATGTGTCAGACTCAAATATAAGCCATAATTCTTGCAACCAAAAGATTGAAATCTAGAATTAAAAAGGAAAATAGCTATATAAATTATTATAATATAACAAACACAATGCTCTATATAGCTATAAGCACCATACTGGAAGTATTTCTAAAGAATGTAAGGGAAGTTTAACAGGACCTGTCTGGAAGAGCAGAAGGCTTCACAGAGGAGGTGACAAGGAAGGAAAGGAAAGAGCATTCTAGAAGGTTGGAACAATGCATACAAAGATATAAAATTATTAGAAAATACTTTGCTTAGGGAGCAAAAAGGAATAGGTGGACTGGAGCCCATGGAATATCAGAGCCAGATCAAGGAGTGGGTCAGCCAGCAGCTGCCAGGGGCCAAGGGAAACTTGAAAGGCCGTGGCACTATAATAAAATGCAGAAATTGTACTTTCCACGTTCTCCCTTAGGAAAGGTATAAAAAGGAGTTGATAAACCAGAGCAGAATTGCCTGGAAAAACACAAGAGGAATGGAGAGCTGCCAACCCCAGTTCTTCTCCACCTTCCCTCCACAATGGGATCTACCTCTCTCCAAGTAATTGAAAACAATGTTCAAACAATATTGGTTTGAAGGAGCATCAAACGTGTAGTGGATATGTCGATGCACCCATCTAACTCTGGGGTACATAACAAAGAGTCCTGAGAAATTTTGCTGAAACGGTAATAATAGTTATAGGTGCTGACTTCAAGCACTTTATAGATATTAACTCACTCAGTCCTTATAACCACACAAGGGGATAGCTACTATTATCATCTCCATATTGCAGTGGAAGAAGCAGAAGCACAGAGTGGTTAGATAACTTTCCAAAACTCAGGCAGCAAATATGGAGCCAGGCTATGAACTGAGGTGGCTGCCCCGGAATCCCCAGACTAAGACTAAACCATCACACAATTCTGACATACTGAGTTTTTACTTTATCCTCGGGACAGTGGAGAGCTGGCAATGAAGCAATAATTTGTGCATGAAGATCACTCTGGAGGAATTCGAGAAGATTGAACAGGGTTGGGAGGGGCTGAACCCAAAACAAGAAGAGGGGACTGCTATACTCATCAGAGCAAGAGACAATGGGGGCCTGAACCAAGCAGTGGAATGAGTTTGCAGGAGAGGAGAGACCAAAGAAGTGTTAGGGCCCTCAGATCACCGAGATCTGCCAACTGATTGCTGGTGGCGGGGACAGTGATGGAACAGTCAAGGCTTTGATGATAGGGTAAATGAGAAAACACTGTTTTCTTATGGAAAATGTTTGGTTTTGAGGCCCTGCATGTAGCCAGATGAAGGGACTCTGTGAGCGAGTAAAGTAGAGAAAGAACTCCACAGGGGATCGGGAGCTAGAGAAATGGATCTGTAGGGAAAGAGATAAAGGTAGCAGATGGCATTTTGAAGGCCACCACTTAGCCAAGGTAGGGGAAGCTGAGCAGTAACTGGAAAGGCAGTAGAAGGAGCAGGAGAAAGTGGAGTTGTGCAAAGCAAAGAAAGAAAAGGTTCTGGAAAAGAAGAAAAAGATCAGCAGTGTGAAATGCTGTGATGTGCTGATAGAGGGCCTCTGAAAGGGCCATGAAGACTTTCAAAGACACTCACAACTGGGTTCCTTCCTCCTGTCCCCTCCCCCACTTCCCATCCCCCTCCCCCTTCCCCCTTTCCTCCCTCCCCCATACCAGCCATGACTTTCTCAGCACCAGCTAACTATCCCACACAAGCTTTAACATTACTGCAACATCCTCCATTATGATGAAGCTATTAGAACATACTTCCTTAGGCTAGAGGGCAGACCCAAGAAAACCATACATGTTCCCTACCTTTGTGTTTTGATCCACAATCTTCTT
Organism: Callorhinus ursinus; assembly: GCF_003265705.2. Lineage (NCBI taxonomy): Eukaryota > Metazoa > Chordata > Mammalia > Carnivora > Otariidae > Callorhinus > Callorhinus ursinus. The sequence continues at coordinate 140,010,923 of NW_027397066.1, read as the reverse complement.
CAGATTTTTCAGCAAATGATTATTTGGACCACCTTCTTTCTCATTAACATAAACTATCCTATCCAGGTCTGGAAAGTTCCGGTTCAAATCTATTCCCTGGGCATTGCTTCGACCCACAAACCAGTCCTTGAGCTCACCAGGCTAAAACAATCAAGGAAAAAATAATAAGTTATTTATTATTATTATTGTTACTATCTAGTTAAGGTCTTCATTAATAATTTTTAAAATAATTTATTAGGATTAATTATTTATTTCAACAATAGCCTCTCAAAATTGTATTTTCACTCTCACTGACAAACACATGAAGGTTTCAGGTTTAAAGTATTTATTATGGTTATTTCAAAATATTTTCAATGAATAATATCTTAAATTTTAATAATAATTACATTTAAAAGATAATTATCATCAAACTGCAAAAAAAAAATCTATATATATTAGTAACAGATGCCTTTTAAAGCATGCCAGTCTCTATTTGGGTTAAGTGAAATATTCATTGGCTCTGTAAATCACAGGAATCTATTTTTTAAATATTCAAAAGAACAAATTACTAAAGAAGATTGGAGGCTTAAAATGAGTTTAACATGAATTATGTACATAATAGTAAGATATCTCCCTCTCATAGTCTTCATGAAAAAATATGAGCTCTAGCATCAAAGTTTAAGAGCTTTGTAAGTTGAGAAGTTTCTGTTCAATTTTAAACCCTTCATTCCAGTAACGGTATAATCAGGAAATGTAATGAATTTCCAAGACATTCAGCTATATTCCATAATGCATATTTTCTTGTTTTACTATTAAATTATACATAATCTATGATATATAGCTAATTCCCATATTCTTGAAGTTATATAAGCTCAGATACCTTAGACTCCAAAGAATAAAAATCCATTACAGAAAATAACAATGATAATCTTTTGTCCATTCTGTCTTACAGATCTGAATATCACCTTAAAATAGTAAACAATTTAATTCTCTATGTTATTAGAATTTTTCTAACTTTAGAAATTATATCAATGTTATTTAGAGAAATTCTCTGGGTTTCTTACAATGTCAAACTGTCAGGTCACTGGATTTTTTATTTTTAAGGTAAAAATCAACCCCCTAACTATAAACATACCAATACTCCCAAAAAATAAGGAAATCGCTTCACACTGTAGAAAACAACTAATGTTCTCCATGCCTGTGCAAACAAAAAGGGAACACATACCATTTATCTTCTCTTAAAGTGTGATTACTTTCCAGCTTCTCTAACAGTTAAAATGTATTAATTTCATTTTACAGGTAGGAGGGGTTTTTGTTGGTGGCGGGGTTTTTTTGTTTTGTTTTGTGTTGTTGTTTCGTTTTGTTTTGTTTTGTTTTACTTTACTCATCATACATAGACAAGAATTAAACACCCGTGAAACATTGATCTGGCCAAAATTTTTCTTCCTTGATGTCAATAGAGGGCGCTATGACATCACTTCATTCACAGGCAGCAATGGCATTACTCTTCAACACTTGGCAGTAGTCTTACTTCCAGCTTTTTAGAAGAAAGGAAATTTACCTAGTCACAAATGTGGGTGAATCAATATGATTTATTTAACAACAAAACAAAACATTAATTAAATACTGACTTCACCAAATTTCTCATTCGCAAACTCTGCTGAAGAAACTCTCACCCACCATCCCTTACCTTCTGAACTTTTTTCCTACCAGCAAGTTGAAGAGCTTATCACTTATATCCTCCCCTGCCCTGTCCATAAGATTCATGTGAGTGCAGCATTACTTACAGATAAGCACACATGTACAAACACAAATGAAGGGAGCCTGCCCTGCTCTGGGCTGGCTGGAACTCACCTGAGACGCAGCCTTCTCAAAGCCGTCCGGGTTGAGGGAAGGCATGATGTGGATTCGAGTGTTGTGGATCAGCTTAACGATTGTCTCGTTGCCCTTTTGGTATTCGTTGCACAAGTATTGGGCCAGGAAAATGAGTAGTTCCCGTCCAACAGCCTCATTACCGTGCATATTCCCAATGTATTTAAATTCAGGCTCACCTAAAAGACCAAAAATCAATAGTATGGAGACATTTTCTATAGCTCTGAATAGAAGCAAATGGCATACAGTTAGGAGTATGTTGTATATCTACTAATTTACTACACATAGCTGACAGCTGCTTCTCCCTCCAGAAAAGATATCCAATAAATCTACTTTAAATATCAAAGTATTCCAGGGCGCCTGAGTGGCTCAGTCGGCTAAGCGTCTGCCTTCGGCTCAGGTCATGATCCCGCGGTCCCGGCATCGAGCAGGGCGTCGGGCTCTCTGATCGAGGGAAGGCTGCCTCTCCCTCTGCCCCTCCTCCTGGCTCGTGCTCACTCTCTCAAAAAGTCAATAAAAATCTTTTTTTAAAAATAAAATAATAAAATTAATAAGTAAATGTATGTCAAAATATTCCAAACAATAATAATAATGTATAGCTTGCCTTCTATTGATTAAACACCGAACTTCGCATTTTTTAGTTATGCTCACCAAACATCTAAAAGTAGGTATTATTTTATAATGAGCAAACTGAAGTTCAGACTGCTTAAGAAAGTTGACCACAGTAACACAGCCCATGAAGCCAGGATTCAAACGCTGGTCTTCTCATTTAGTTAAAAGCTTCCCCCCACCCCCACCCACATACACTTTTTTTTAATCCTAGGTACTAAAAGCATGAACTTCTGGAGCCAGACTGCATGGGTTCAAATCCTCGCATCAAGTCTTACTGGCAAGGCTTGAGCAAGTTGCTTTGGCTCTCTGTGGCTCTCTTTTCCCACCTATAAAATGAGAAAACTATAAAATTATTCTACCTATAAAATTATTGTAAGAACTAAGCAAAAGAATACATATAAAAGCTTAGAACAGTGCCTGGCAAATAACAAGTGCTATGTGTTTGCTATAATTATTATTATTGTTATTATTATGTCACATTATCTTATCAGTGTGACGTGCTTTACCACATATAGTCTTATTTTCTCTTTACAACAGCCCACTAAAACGGGGAAGACAAATATCTTTATTGTCATTATTGTACAAATGCAGCCTCAAGAGGATACGTTTTGCTGAAGGGCTCAGAATTCAGACACGAATCACTATTGCCTGTTTCTGCGGCTCTGTTGCATTTAGGAGTGATGAAATTGCAGAGCATAGCAACAAATGCTCTTCATTAATCCTATTGTTCTGCTCTCTTCTGCTTCATCCATCCCCCAGGCCCGATTTCTGCAGTGGAAAGGATTTTCCCACTTACAAAATCTCTAGGACTCCGCACCTCTGATTAAAAAAAAAAAAAAAAAAAAAAAAAACACTGGAATTATTTTTCTTCTGGAAATATGTTATCTAAGTATCCTTTGCATGAGATCCCTGAGTGTGTGATTTAAATGACTGCTAATCACAGAAAACCGTGTCCTTGTGTGACCTCTCAACCTGCATCTAAACTAATCTTAATCTAAGGATCAGGCAGGAGCAGGATCAGGGCTATTTATAGGCCCCGCATTTTTCACTTTGAGGGAAAGTCGCTAATAAAACTGTGCCTAGGGACTTACCCACAAGGTATGTGAGAAGAGATGTTTCCTTTGCTTCTGATTTCAAAAGTCATAATAACCTGCTTCTTTTCTGTCAAACTCGGTGCTTTATACCTTCCCCTTACAGGTTATAAATTTTTTTGAGGCGCAGAAGAAAGGGTAGCCGTCCGTTACAAAAGAAAATAGAGATCGAGTAGCCAGAGGAGTATTACAAGCCTATTTTGCAGAGGTATTTGAGAAGACCACACTGTGGGAGGCAGGCTGGTCCTGCCCCTTACCCCAGCACAGCTTTGTGTGAGGCTTCAGTCACTCAAAAGAGCTTGGCCCATAACCCATTAAGAGTAGATGAACTCACTGAAATTTTGTATTACGTCCCCGGATTTAAAAAATACATATTTAATCATTTAAAGGAGAAATAGCAAACTCATACTCACTTAACCCCCCAGTGTTTGTTTGGTGGTCACAGTATATTTTGTATTTGAATCTGAATGCTCTCCTGGTTCTGCCACAAATCACACCACTCCCTATTGCTACAAGGCCCTGACTTTTAAAGTGAGAAAATTTCCAATATGGTTTTGTTTCTTCAATCTGTAGGAAATTGCTCTCAGAAGCAAATCTCCCCCAAAATGTTTATTATATTTGTGAGGAGATAGTAATAATAGTAACAATAGCAATGCTTGAGTTTGACATGAAGATAGAACTAAAAAGGTCATTTTATAGAAGACATTAATATATGGAAATAAAATTCAAGGCACATATGAATTAGCAAAAGAAAAGGCAAGTGTATTTTTATCATCCTCTGCCTTCCAGAATAAATTAGATTGCTAGATAACGCTCTCACCAGAATACAGAAGAGCTGTGCTAAGCCTACTGACGTGTCTTATAAGATGAAGAAGTCACAGTGTTGTTGGATGTGTACATGCAAACCTTGGTGTCCAACGCTACAGCTCAGAGCAGCATTCTTAAACTCAAGGAATGTGAGGTCTGGAGGAGGACACAGACATGTGCACGAACCGTGTTCAGCAGTGAGGCAATGACGAAGGAATGTCGGATACATAACCAACCAGCTTCAAGGTTCTAAATTGGAATAGTCCTACCACCTGAATGGCCCTTCTCCAGCCCTTTGCCCTCCCAAAGCCAAATTTATCTTTTTACAACACAACCCTCATTGGGTCCCCTCTACCTAAAACCCACCAGCTAACTAACTTCCCATTTGCTTTCACCATAAAGGCCAAAATTCTCTACAAGAGCTCTAATTCCCCTGTGGTTCGGCCTGGTCCACCTCCCCAGTCTCCTGAGGCACCTCCTTCACTCCCTGTCTTTCCGCCACAGGGCTCTGGCCTGTGATGGATGCTCTTGACTTGTCACACACACACATTTTGCCCTTCACATTCTCCTAACCGTGGAACACTATGGTTTCCTCAGAGTACCTTTAGTCTAGTCCAGTTCTTTTGTTATTTTTAATACCTCAGGGTGAATATATACATTCATCAGCGTGATTGTTTGATCTTCCACCCCAGACTGCAAGGTCTATCAGTGTTGGGATGGTATCTACTAGAGCTCACTAGTACATCACTCCCGCCCAAGGGAGAGCCTGAAACACAGCTAGAGCACAATAAATATCGATTAAATAAATTCACGAGTCCATGAATAAATGATTGGTCGTGCTTCTCACTCCCAACCTCCCAGCAGCGTGACTGACAGTACAAAGTGTGCCCTTGAGATGCAGGTGCAGCTGTGGGCACCCGAAAACTTTCTGGCGCAGTGAGGGGGGACAAACAAATAAACTGAAGGGGACTTGAGGTAGGGTCAGGGAGCCCATACCCTGGGGGCAATATTTAGAGACCTCAACACTTGTCGCTATATCCGGCATTCCCAGGCAGGAATGGAAATTCTTCTTTGGGAATGAAGGCAGCCGTGTTGTGTGAACAGCTGATTTCCCAGAAAGAATATTAATCTCCCTGGTCACAAGAGAACCACAAAACCTCTAGGCAAGAACTCCCTAGGGCTATTTTTGTTGTAAAGTCTAAACAAAGAGTTCTGAAGAGACTTTGACTGCAGAATCCTTAATTTAGAAATAGAGATAAAATGGAAGGCTTCAGACTTTGAATAAGCCTCTCTGTGTCAGTTTACCCACCATTTATTTAACAGAGGACTGACTGCTTTTCCCCAACACTTAATTTTCTTTTCTGCGGCTCTAGAGCTGGAGTTTACAACAGGCTGTGCAACAGATGACGTGTGCATGTCTGTTTACAGTGTCGACAGAGAACAAATCCCAGGTTTAGCAGCTGTGTCATCTCTCGTGGATACAGCTCGTAATGCACACGCACCCAGGCGTGAGCTCATCTCTCTTAGCAACAGGAAGAAAAGGCAGCAAGAACTACTCTCAGTCCACTTGGGGATGGTTGGTTTTACATTCCCCTTACGCTCTCTGCACTCAACATCTAATTCATTTTCCTTCTTACACAGTGATTAGCCTGAGTTCCTGATCCTGCACCGAGGCATCATATTTGCGCAGGTGGCCAAACTGCCAATGGCATTGGCTCGGGAAGTACAGTTCCCCTGTTGCATCCATTTTTCCGCAATTTCACGTAACCATCTGTCTTCCAGTTACTTAGCATGGCACACGATCATCAATCAACCAATCGTTAAAAGATAAACATCTGACAAACCAAACCCAGCCTGGTTGGGCCGAGTTTCCATCTTTTTCATCTGCATCACAGAACAATCAATGTACCTGATTGGATTTGTATTCTCATCAGAACTATATAAGAATAACTGATGGGTATTTTAACTGATGGGTATTTTAAAATCAGATCCAAAGCTTTACTGAAGGCAGAAATAAATAAATTCCAAACTGAGGAGGCAAATGATTTTAAGTTCCGTACTTGTAACTCTTTTGCTCCAATTGTTTATTAATGTGATTTGAAATAACTAAATCACAAAAAGAAAGAAAGAAAGAGAGAGAGAGAAAGAAAGTAGGAAGGAAGGAAGGAAGGAAGGAAGGAAGTAATATAGGAGGAAAAAGAAGAAAGAAAGAAACAAAGAAACAAAGAAACAAAGAAAGAGGCGCCTGGGTGGCTCAGTCAGTTAAGCATCTGCCTTCAGCTCAGGTCAGAATCCCAGGGTCCTGGGATCGAGCCCTGCATCGGGCTCCCTGCTCAGTGGGGAGCCTGCTTCTCCCTTTCCCTCTGGCCCTCCCTCGCCACTTGTGCACGTTCTCTCTCTCAAATAAATAAATAAAATCTTTAAAAAAAAAAAAAAAAGAAATTTAAAGAAACATCTATTGCTTCAAAAATAAAACATAAGTATTTTACACCCCCAGAAACCCATACCCTTTGGGCTTAGCACACGGGTGAAGTTTAAAGCTCACAGCAGACTGGCAAAGCCCTGAAATGGTAGGAATTAATGACCTTTATTAAAGTGACCAGAGAGCCCCTAGAGCAGAAGTTCACAGGCCCAGTAGGGCTGAGCCTTAAAAAGAAAAAGAAAAAGAAAAGAAAAGAAAGAGGTAAAAGTAAAAAATGGTAAAAAAATTTCCTTCTCACAAAAAGGAAATTTTACTTTCACTACCTTATTTGACCCAAGGGTCAGCCTACCTGTCTCTAATATTTTGTCCTCTTGGAAAATAGCTGACAGGCTGACCACTGGGGAGAGGGCTTGATCAGATGACTTGGAAAGCCCTTTCAAATCTTAGAGTCAATTATTCAATGACCTCGATATGGGAAGAAAGGAGCTGAGGGCAAATATCGAATGGAAAATGAGATAAATGTGAAAATAGATTGTAAGCTGTGAAACTCTAGGTAAGAAGTGTAGCATCATTATTTAGAAAAAAGTAAGTAGGTTAAGGGTATTTTAAGAAAGAACTTGATTATAGTAACAGAACCTTTCCATCTTTCATTCTGTAAATAGAGACGAAACTCCTACTGAGATGAATCTATTCTTCCTCCAACATCAGATTATTGCCAAAATATAAGTCCACTAACTCATTCGAAAGGTATACTTCATTCACTGATTTCACAGTTCTTCAAGCTGGTGACAATTTCAAAACACATGTTCCCAGTACATGTAATATACTAAACACATTGCTGAATAACTAGAGCATCCAAAAATAAAACCCTATTTCTCAAAAATATCATGGCAAATTGCGCACCTCACCAAAGATTTTGAGAAAGAGCCATATAAATAGCTATCCAAGCAGCACAATGACTGAACAGATTTGATTTACAAATGGCTATGCAAGCAAGTTGGAAACATCTCTGGAACAGATGGGCCTTTCCATCAATGATCTCCCTCTCTCAGTGGTAAACCTGGGGTTAAGACATTAGTGCTACTAATTGTTTCCACTTGTTTGACATTCTAACATATTAGAGCTTGTAAATCACTCATGCAGAATGAACCCTGCAAGTTTCCGAAAATTTGTCAATAAATACGTCATTAATTGGCTCATGTTTTAGCATATTTTAGCAGCCTAAAATGCTGAGTGTATTCCTAAAAGAAATCCAAATCTCCAAGGGCCAAATAAATAATAGAAGAGGGTGGGTACAGATATGAAAATAGACTCTTCTACAAAAGAGATGAAGAGAGAATAAAGAGAAGAAAAAAAAAAACAAGGAAAGGCAAAAGAATAAAAAACAGTTGCAGAAGACAATACAGAGTGTAGAAGATTATATTTCCCCTCTTGCTTCCCCCTTCATAGTCATATTTTAAAATAACTAAATTTACATGGCATCTTGAAAGTAAAATCTCACTTCATCTGATTTTTAATGGGCAGCCAACACAGAATACATTACAGAATTATTCTGCAGAGATGCATTCCAGAATTCTTTTTCAAAATATAAATTATGCATTAGCCATAACATATCATTTTAAAGTCCTCTTATGAATGACATCTAGCATGTATCTAGTAAGATCCTAATTGAAGAAAGAGGGATAAACAAAATACAGAAGATATTTCTAACCTTGCAAGTCTATAAAAACAATGCCAGAGTTCCAATATCAATGGATACCTTTCATTTTTTTAATTAAGATATTTGTTTTCACACGAGTATCCTAGAAACTTTTTACAAATACCCACATACGATGATGAACGTGTAAACGTTTAACAACCAGCTCTGAGCTGTTGGCCAATTTCCATGGTGTAAATGCGCCCACTATGGCCCATGTGAAGTTATCGATGTAAGGTCAGTCAGCTGACAAATTTCCGGAAAATTAAAAATAGGTCCCATAAGCCAGTACAAACCTACTCCAACACACCACCGCATGTGAAGAGCAATTATTTGAAATATGTAGCTTCCGGTTTCTTCACATGTTCTCCAGAAGGTGAATCTGAGGTCCAAGAAATCTGAAAGATTTTCAAACACCTTATGAAAAGTATAATCAGGCTAGCCTCTACCGTACTGCCTTTCTTTATGTTTCATTTTATGCAGTAAGAATTAAAAGAGGTTTGTTTGGGGTTTTTTTTCTTGTATTGCAATAGAGCTGTTTCCCAAAGCACTGCACCATTATCCATCAGTTCTAGGGGGAAGGAAAGGAAGAGAGGCTTAGGGAATTTTTCTTTTGGCTGAGTGAATTATTCTAGCAGTTACCGATTAACTGGATTACATCACCTTTTCTCTGAAGCTCATTATAATAAATCAATGAAGAAAATTTTACTTTAACTTGTTAGGAAGTTTTTCTAAAATATTAATCATTTCAGGTATTCAAAATTCCTTCTGTTCTTACCGTCTTGACCTACAAGGTTATCTTCGTGATGAAAAAGGCAGTATAATTTCTGTGCCCATTCCCAGAAATTCATAGTTTAAAAATCACAGAAATGAGCTACTTAAAATTAGCAACATGAAACATTTGACAGCTACTACCCAAGAAGAGGCTGCCTACAAAAGCCTTAGATTCAGAAAAACCTTTGACTTGTTTAAGAGCATCGTGACATGAACACGGAATAAGTTTTAATATAGAAACCAGATAAGGCAGAGATGATTTTAATGATGTAGTTTCATGATTTGAAATCTTTCTGTAGATACGAATCACCAGGAAAGACAGAATTATTTTTAAAATATTCTAATAGCTATAGATCACATCAAATGGTTATCAGAATGCCTTTGTGCAAATATTTACTGAAGATGGATTCTGGACCTTAAAGCATCTTTTAAAAGTATTAATTTTATTTTAGATAACTCTCTTAGAAGACTCTTAAAAGAGAGGTCGTTAGTATTGCTACCACCAGTATTTGGATCCTATAAAATAAAATGTAAGGATAAATATACCTAAGAGGCCAAGAACAGAACAGAGTTAAATGAACGGGCATCAGAAGAGGGGGAAAGAAACCAGGAATGGACCTGGTTTCTGACACGTGATTATGATTCAGTCTTTGCTGGCTCTCTCGTTACCATATTTGGTTGTGACTGGTATGTTAGTCTGGGAAAATAATGCCCATGAGGAGTCATGTCGTAGCTCGGGAAGAGAAGTTTAGGTGCTGCAACAGCTTCCCAGAGATGGTTGTGTGAGGAAGGGTTTGGCTGATTCTGCAAAACTCCAGAGGGCAAAACCAGAATCCTGACTAGAAGGTCCAGAGAGAGAGCACTTAGCACAGCTGAAGAACAAACCTCCTTTCAGTGCAAGCTGTTGAAAGCCAAAACAGCTGTTGTGAAGTCAACAACTCCCCTAGAAGACACAGAGGTATCTTGAAGCCTCGCTGTATAGATACTGGACGGGATGACCTCAAACATCCTACCATTCCATAGAAACAGAGCCTGCTAGCTTTTCTTTGACAAACTGTTGGTATTCAGCTCCTAAACTTGCCCTGTACAAATCATAGCTCTCAATAAATGTTAGCTGACAGTTTTGACAGTTCTCTGAAACAAAGAAGAAATGGTAGATCATCATAGTGAACTAAGGCATGATTACAACAAGTAAAGGAAAACCACAAGTCCCTATCCACCAATCACCGCTCTGTATGCCCATGACAAAACAGCCCATCTTACTCCAAAGGTGAATAGATGAGAGGAGTGAAAGTGATGGCATCAGAACCTATGTGGGTGGAAAATGTCAAGCATTTCTAGCAGACACAGATGAATGGAGAAAAACTTCGGTTTGCTAAGAAGGAGGTGAGGTGGTAGCAATACCAACGACCTCAAACATATCAGCGATGGCAAAACTTAGTTGAATATTCCAATCTCTTCCCAGAAACTCCTTGGAACTTTCTTTTTCATTCTCTCAGGAAGAAGATAACTGAAAAGTCAAATCAATTTGTCAAAACATCTTCAGGCTGCTATTCTCTCAACATCATTCTCTCAACATCTGAGATGCCAGTCTCAGAAGCGGTGGGCAATACAAAAGAATTTTTCCAGGAGAGTAGAGGGAAAAATGGAGTCTCCCAGGTCTTTCTGCATGCCTCAGCACCTTAGAAATTCTAGCCCATATGAGCTGGTGATGATCCCCTTGTGGGAGGACTGGGCCCACTTTCGGTCTCCCGCCAGGAGATTATTCTATGCTGGGGCATGCATGAAGTATCCTCTTTTGTTCAATGGCGTTAAAGAAAACTGTGCTGACTTACTGCTCTCTAGGTCAGGATCAGTTGTGGACTTCTTACAAATACAGATTTCTGAGCTCCATTCCCAAAGATCATATTTCAAAAGGTCTGAGAAAGGGCATGAGCACCTGTATTATTATTTTTTTTTTTTTTTTTAAGATTGAGGGTTGGTTCTGATGCCTTTCTGGGATTGAGAAAGAATGATTCGGGAATAGGTACAGGGAAAGTCTAGTGATGGGGAGGATTTCAATGATGCCAGCAGACAGGTGGGAATTCCAGTGGCCAAGGGTCAGTGGGATACAGATGAGAAAGGTGATAGTTTTTAATTTATGAGACATTGGCTTTTTTGGAGAATTTGATTTAAAGAAAGTATGAGTTCTCTGCCTTCACATTTGCAGAAGAAAATCCACAAAATTATGCAAAGATCTCACAGACTTAAGGAAACTTATACTAGACATTTAGAAGTCAGAATCTGGAAATAGAGAAATCACAACCACCATAAATATCAACATACATTTCTTACACCCTCTTGTTTCCTGATCCAGATGAATGGACTATTCCATGCCCTTCCTATGGCAAATGGAACACAACAGCAGGGCAGCAATAGAGAAAGAAAGTCAGGGGAGTGGGGAACATAAGCTTAGGCTAAGACAGTCTTGGGTTTGAATTTCAACTCTAACATCATATATCTAACATTTTGCAAATAATCTCTTCCCCAAGCGTCAGGATTCTTTTCCGTATAAACTGGCTCACTAAAACCTCTTCTGTTGCGTTGTTGAGAAGATTAAATGAGAAAGTATACTGATGAGACATTCTCTGCCAAGCCCAACAACTAGTAGATAACCAATAAATGGTTGCCCATGACTCATGCTGTTAACATAATATGAACAATCCTCCATATTGGAAACATATAGAAGCTACAAGCTTCCAACAGTAATATTAAGTGATCCTGAATCTTTCAAAGTGTTTGGAAAATTAACCAATCCTTCCAGGAGTATAGATAAAAATATCAGCCTAGTGTTGACCCATCCCATATGGCAGGCTCCTCAGACTTGGATGTGTATCCGAATCACCTGAAGATCCTGTTAAAATGCAAATTCCAATTCATCAGATCTGGAGTGGGGCCTGAGAGCCTGAAACTCTAATGAGCCCCAGGGGATACATGGTGCTGGTCTGTGGACCACTGTGAGCATAGAAAGATTATTTGGAACCTCCAAAATCAAGAGTGGGGAACAGAGAGAAAGAGAAAGAGCAAGACACTGACTTTCAAATAATAAACAAAGACTCTTCTGAAACTTAAGTGCTTTTTCTTAATGTCTGCTTACTCCAAACAACTTGAGTGCCCACCCCGCCAAAGGCACCCAGCATAATTCTGGAAGCCACTACATGGCCTCAGGCCTAAGATGCACTATAAATGCTAAACTGTATGGACAAAAAAGTATCTGCTAATGTAAACTGAACCCAATGTTAGATGCAAGAGGATGGTAGAATATTATGGTGCTTATTGATACATCCCTTTAATGCTCCAGAACTATTCAGGTTATAGGAAAGTATATTGCTCTTCTCAATTTTAAATTCAGTATTTAAATTTTAAAAATACACCAAAGAATTATGCACAGTTCCACATTTTTAATGTAGTTATGAATAAATTATGAATAATCATGGATTCTTATAGGCTATGTATTATCATATTTTGTTTAAAATTCTCTTACTACTTTCAAGATTTTTACTTACTGCAACTATTCTAATTTTAACTCCCACTCCATCTCAACCATCATGTATATCAAAAGTTGCCATTGAAAAATGATTTCTAACTGCTTAACAGCTCAGAAAAAGATAAATAACTGTATCCCAAGCCCAGCAAGAGAAGAATTTCTTTTCTGGTGAGATAACTAAAATACAAAATAACAAGCCAAAAAAATCTCTCATGAAATTGCATGACACCAAAACAAACAAAAACTTTTACAGCTCTATGTACACAGTTTCATCACATATCTCAACTCTGAGGTAGGAAATAAGTTATTTTCTTCATATATCTGCTACTCTCTTTTTATCACTCGCCACTCACTTTCTTGTCTTCACACTCACTTCTCTGACCTATGGATGGGCTCATCCCCACAACACATAAAATATGAAACAACATACCCAATAGAGCAACAAGGACAGTCATGAAAATTAACAAACAGAAGTCACAAAAAGAATTAGATCCCTCCTTAAATAAACTGGTATTCTCTTTTTTTTAAGATTTATTTATTTATTTGAGAGAGAGAGAGAGAGAGAGAGAGAGAGAACAAGCAGAAGGGGCAGAGGGAGAGGAAGAATCTCAAGCAGACTCTGTGCTGAGCGTGGAGCCCAATGTGGGGCTCAATCCCATGACCCTGAGATCATGACCTGAGCTGAAATCAAGAGTCTGATGCTTAACCTACTGCACTACCCAGGTGCCCCAAACTGGTATTCTTTCTTTTTTTCAAAGATTTGATTTATTTATTCATTTGACAGAGAGAGACAGCGAGAGAGGGAACACAAGCAGAGAGAGTGGAAGAGGGAGAAGCAGGCTCCCCGCTGAGCAGAGAGCCCGATGCGGGGCTCGATCCCAGGACCCTGGGATCATCTGAGCTGAAGGCGGACGCTTAACGACTGAGCACCCAGGCGCCCCTAAACTGGTATTCTTGAAAACAAAATGGCAACTCATCATTTCTGGTGTCACAGATGAACACATTAACATACATGGCAGTGTTCAAATGTTCACTAACCTCTTTCTCATCTTATCCTTCTTTAACCTCATGGTACACATGTAGGCATTACCATTTTGACATTGGTAAGCACAGACTAATCATGTCACAACTACACCATCTTATTAGACCTAGAATCTGAAGGTTGCTGATGTTAATAACGGTCTGCGTGTATTAAGGGTTTACCCTATAGAAGGGGCTGTTCCAAGGGCTTTCTGTTTATTAATTCATCACACACACACACACACACACACACACACACACACACACCTTTGAGATAAGAACTATTTTCACCTACATTTTACAGATGAAGAAACCAAGGGTGTTGGGAATCTAAATAACGTCCTCAAGGTCACACAATTTACTAATAGCAGTACTGGGATTCAACACCTTTGACCTACCACCACAGCCTAATTATTTAACTCTCCTGCTACCCACCTCGCTTAATCAAGTTTTGATATTCCATTCTGCTTTGCCCTGAATATCCAAATTTTAGTTTACCAATATGCACTAATCCACTGAACAGTAGATGAAAGATCAAAAATGTCTTAGTGTGGCAGCCCATTGTTAGGTGTGGTAGAGTAAAGGGGTCAGTTAGGAATGGTGATAGGGCACCCAGTAATAAATGAGGTTGGGTCTTTGTTTATTCTTTGTTAGTTCCTACCAGGGCCAGAGCCAGCAATGTCTCCTTCTTATGGCTCCCTTTCCCAGACAGAAGTAAGATATTTCCTGTCCCACACATTGGAAGATGCAGCTATGGTATGGCCTATAAGAAAGAGATAGTTGTACTCCCATGTTCACTGTAGCACTATTCACACTAACCAAGATGTGGAAACAAGGTAAGTGAACACTGACAGATGAATGGATAAAGAAAATGTGGTATACACATACAATGGAACATTATTTGGCCTTCAGAAGGCAGGAAATCCTGCAATATGTGATGGCATGGATAAACCTCAAGGACATTATGCTAAGTGAAATAAGCCAGTCTCAGACGGACAAATATTGCATGATCCCATGGGTATATACACGGTATCCAAAATGGTCTAACTGAATAGAAGCAAAGAGGAGAAATGTGGTTGCCAGGGTTGGGGTGGGGGAAATGGGGAGCTGCCCATCAATGTGTATAAAATTTCAATTACACAAAATGAGTACATTCTAGAGCTCTATTGTCCAACACAGTATCTAGAGTGAACAATACTGTACACTTAAAAATCTGCTAAGAGGATAGGTCTCATGTTGAGTTCTTACACAATAATAAAGACAAAAAGCAAAGTAACTAAAGAATGTCATCCAATTGTCCACAACAAAGATCCCATTCTTCAGTCGTTACCACCATCCTGTAATTCATGTGGTTGGTGCAGCTGAACACTGGTGCAGCCCAAGATGAATCCCTCTACTCTCCAAATAAGACTGGGGGTGGGCGGGTGGGGAGGAACGCAATGAGGGTAGGAAGAGAGGATATGACTGCGGTAGCAGGACCTCTGTGGGCAGCAGAGTTGACAAGTATAACAAAGAATAGCTGTGGCCACAACGGCTGTTCCCCATCTTCCCTGCTTGGCTGTCATCACCTCCCATACTCCACCTCAATCAGTGGCTATGTCTTTTTCTAACTAGGCTCAAACTCCAATGGGCGGCCAACTTAAGAAGATGCAGTTGCTCTCCCTAGTGGTTCAACGTGCAAGCTCTGGAGTCAGGCTGGGTATCTGTCTGCGTTCCATCATTTACCAGCCATCAGGGTCAGGCAAGTTCTTAATCCTCTGTATCTCGATTGCCTCAACTTGGATGTGGGCACGACAAGAATACCTACTCCACGGGATTCTTAGGAGGATTACTTTTTTAAAATCTATTAAAAGTATTTAGATGAGGGGAGCCTGGGTGGCTCAGTCATTAAGCGTCTGCCTTCGACTCAGGTCATGATCCCAGGGTCCTGGGATCGAGCCCCGCATCGGGCTCCCTGCTCCGCGGGAAGCCTGTTTCGTTTCTCCCTCTCCCACTCCCCCTACTTGTGTTCCCCCTCTCGCTGTGTCTCTCCCTGTCAAATAAATAAATAAAATCTTTTTTTAAAAAAAGTATTTAGATGAGTGGCTTGCGTGTCATAAATGTCCAAAAAGGTTAGCTACTTGATCATGATGACAGTGACGGTGAGGGAAGAGGAAAGAGAAGGCAGAGAAGGAAAAGGAAGAACCACTCAGAAAATGCTCTTTGCTCTAATTTTTTGTCTTGACTTCTACACAGAAGACTTTTCCAATGACTCTGACTTACTCCTCCTCATAATTGCTGGAGAGCACTTGACGTGCGGTGTGGCAAGTGAGGCTGAGAACAGGATTTCTAACTATACTTAATTGTAATTAAATTTAATAGCTGTATGTTGAACAGCACAGGACTAACTCCTTATTTTTTTTTTCCTCTGTTACAATCCAGAAACCTAATTTGACTCTTTTGTGTGAATTCCTGCTATGTTAAGTATATTTACATGGCAAAAAGACAAGTTTGAAGAATGTCAGAAGAAAATTCGGAAGCAGTACTGTGGACCACCAGCACAATTCCATTTTGGAATGAAACTATTTTGGAATAAAATAGTTCTATGTTGGAATAAAAACTCATTATTTTGTTATAGAAAAAAAAAACTTTCCTTAGGTGGGAAAATTTTAGAAGGTTCTGACAAGCCAGAAATGTGATTTAAATAGTGAGAATTTACAAAAAAAAAGCTATATTTCATACAAAATATGGAATGCATTCCTTACTCCCCTTTTTTAGCAGGAGGGATGATAGATCTTGATTAGAACCATGTACAAAAGTCACTTCGAATCCTTCTGCATACACAACCTGAGGCAGCAGCAAGAGAATTGAAGCAACAGTGGTCATTTTTGGTTTCGTCAAAATGCCTATGGGTCCTCAACCACAACCCATGGCCTGCAGCCAAGGATGAAAGGCAAACCAAAATTTTGAGTGGACTTAGACCCAAAGGAAAATTAAAAAGATCTGTAAAGGAAGCACCAATATGACGGGTTAAGTGATTCGGAGTGACTGAAACCAGGATCTCGTGGAAAATGCCCACCCTGAAAGTTTTAATTATTGGTTCTAGACTGCTACCTGGAAAACAAGCTAGTGAGTCTAGGCAGCTGGCTTGAGAGTGCCCTGAAAACTCAAGTACCACACTGGTCTGCTCCAGAGGCAGGCGTGGACAGTACGTTCAAATTATGGCATCATTCTTTAGCAAAACGGGGCTGAGTCGTTGTGACATCCTATGTCACAGGAAAAGTCCCCCAAGTGCTGCCAATCAGGTCTCTTTAGGGGCTCAGGATATATATGAGCCCCCTCTTCTCCAAGTTGCTTCAATTCTCCAGATACATAATACTCGTAAGTTTCTTTATGCTATTCAAGCCATTAAAAACAATTTCACCATTCATCAGATCACCAACCAAATCAGGACTCTTGAGAGTGCAAGGGATCCCAGCAATTAATTACTCCAGTAAAACAGTCATAAACTGAGCCACCTTGAACAAGCCAGGTCACACGGTCACCCTTGGAATCCTGGTAACAGATTTGCCGACATCTGCCTTATGAGAGGGGCGTGGCTCAATCACCCTAGGTTTGAAGCCAAAAGATGTTTCAGCACGTGCATCTCCCCTAGTTTGTTTCCCTTGGGATGTGTCTTTGTACTGATGAATTTTCCATCCAGAGATATCCCGCAGTCCCTTTAATGGAACAGTATTTTATATTCTTTGTTTATGGTTGAGATTAAACTGTCAGGGCTGCATTTTTAAGATTTATGTCATACTGACATTTGCTGATGCTGTCCATGAGATAAGGAGCACCATAGACTCTCTGGGAACCAAGAGGTCCCAATCTCAGAGGGAATTTTCAAGCGCTAATTAACCAGTGCTTCTTAAGGTTTCACATGACACTGAGGAAAACCCTTCCAGGCAAATACTTCCCCCGATTTGAGAAATAGGGGCAGAGGTGGTAGTCTCTTGTGCACTCCTTGGAATTCTCCCAGCTCTGATGCTCATGTTTACTAAGGGCTGTGGTTTGTCATGACACCATAGGGAATGCAACTGGGAGAGTAGGAGGAGGCTATCTTATAAGTGGATAAGGCTTAAAGTATATAAATTATTATGGACACTTAACGTTGTTCTTTCTCTCATGCCCATATGAATCAGGAAATCAGTGACATTTCCCAAAACCCTGACAGTCATACCATCGCTCCAGAAACTGTATCTTGGGAGGGGCATGGCAGTAGCTGGGGGAATTCTGAAAAAATTGCCTGGTTCATTTCTGCTGTAAGTGAATATCTTAGTAACCTTCCATTTGCCAACATCTGCATTACGAGAGAGGCGTGGCTCAAACTGATCTGACTTCTGGATAAGAGACAAGGTTATTTTCTATAATGACAAAGATTAACTTTAAAACCACCATTCTTCCTGCCTCCCAGTGATTCAGCACTGTCAAAAACACTGAGCCTTTCTGACTAAAGACGTCAGAGCATGAGAGGCATGTTGAAAATTTGGAGAGGATACACGGAGAGTGAAAATAGAAAAACAAACACACACACACACACACACACACACACACACACACACACACACACAGTGTTTTTGGCAGGAAAAACTAAAGAAAATAAGAACGGCTGATGTGGAAGTGTTATGTGAAGCTATATAACAGCATAATTGTATTATGTAAAAGATAAGCTTTGAGCGAAGGTATTAAAATCTAAAAAATTCTAGAAAGCAGAGAAACGAACTGCATTTTGCTCATTCATCAAGCTATAAGCTAATCTGGGGAATGGTTTCACTCTCGTTATTCTACCAGTTCCCACCACTTCAAAGCTTTTGTTTCTTTAAGATTTTATTTTTTTATTTTAGAGAGAGACAGAGACAGCACAAAGCGGGAGGGGCAGAGGGAGATGGAGAGAGAATCTCAAATAGACTCCACGCTGAGTAGGGAGCCCCACTGGGGATGGATCCGAGGACTCTGAGATCATGACCTGAGCCGAAACCAAGAGTTGGAGGCTTAACAGACTAAGCCACCCAGGTGCCCCCCAACACTCTTTTGTCTGGAACACTGACATGTACAACTTAAGAAAGCTGCTCCCCTTTACTAATCAGATGTGTGCCCCAATCTCTTGGTATATAGAAAGTTCTAGCAGCAACTATAAAAATATATTCTCATTAATAATGGTACCATTTGTTGGTAGTCTCTCTGAACTTTTTATAAGAGTGAGAAATATAGCATAAACCTCCTGTCACACAGAGATATAAAAGTTCAAAACTGAAGTAAATCTTGAAAGTGTCATGAGTCACATTAAAAAAAAAAAATGCTTCAACAGACTTCTGCCACAACATATTGTTCCTTCTGTGTGAAAAAGTTGGCAACAGAGAACACAGATGGCTCCTCCATGAATAATTTATTTCTAACAATTTAACTAGGAAATGAATTCCTCTTGACTTATAAATCAGAATGATGAACAACAAAGACATGGTTTACTATCCTTCCCCCAGTTAATTCTATGTTTGCTTCCTCATCTTCTACCTTATCCATTTCCCTTTTCACAAGTTCTGTTGCCTTACCAAATTTTAAAGTTGCCTCAACCCAAGTCTACCTTCTGGCAATTACCAGACAACGGGTGTTTATGGTGTTATTTGGGGTTTGGGCTTTTGTTTTTGGTTTTGGCGGGGCTGATTTTGTTGTTGTTGTTCATATTGGGTTTGTTGGATGATTGGTTAGTTTTTTCAAACATAAAGCTAGATTCTTTATCCAAAAACACCTTTTATGAACCAGCAAATGAAATGTTCCTCGTTATTCCCTTTTTTCTAAATCAGAATTATAAGAGCCAGATTCTCCGAAGGTTTAAGCCTCTTCCTGACTCCCAGTCAGACATCTTTGAAAATTACACACACTCTTTTATCTTTTTTTAAAGATTTTATTTATTTACTTGACAGAGAGAGACACGGCGAGAGAGGGAACACAAGCAGGGGGAGTGGGAGCAGGAGAAGGAGGCTTCCTGCGGAGCAGGGAGCCCGATGTGGGGCTTCATCCCAGGACCCCAGGATCACGACCAGAGCCAAAGGCAGATGTCTAATGACTGAGCCACCCAGGCATCCAGAAAATTACACACACTCTTTTAAGCTACCAGGACGCATATTAATCAGGAGGGCCTTGCACAAAATCTGCCCAGCGTTAAAGGGACCAGTCTTCACACTGTAGGTCAGTCTAAGGATCCCCACCTCTGCTTTTGGTTGGTGGTGCTCATCCTTTGAGCAAGG
This sequence comes from Callorhinus ursinus, assembly GCF_003265705.2. NCBI lineage: Eukaryota > Metazoa > Chordata > Mammalia > Carnivora > Otariidae > Callorhinus > Callorhinus ursinus. The sequence goes on along the minus strand of NW_027397066.1, from coordinate 139,990,858 downwards.
ACTCCTGGAAACTCTATCAGGAATTCTGTCTTCCATGAGTTTCAAGAAACCCAAAATCAGTTCCATAAATTGTCCCCATTGCAGCCACTGGCATGAAACTTTACAGTTCTTAATACACATTAGCCTTAAAGCCAGAATGGACCCTTTCCCTGCATTAGATCTATTTTATCTTTTTAAAACCATATTTATTTTAGTGACTTTGTAACACTAATGTTTGAAATTGCCTGTTTAAATTATCCATTTGTCTTCTGCAGTAGACTATAGGGTGCATGGGAGCAGGGGTTAGGATGGTTGTGTTCACTGTTAGGACCTGGCACAGTGACCATCATTAAAGAAAATGCTCAATAGATACATGCTAATAAAATGATCAATAGAGGAGGAAACGTGATGCAACATAACTGTGCCTCAAATAAAGAATAGATGCCCAATTATTTCCCCTTCTCCTTCCTCAGAGGCTTTTTTGTACTTCCATATATACCTGTTGCTTTGTCTACACCAAAAATGACCTCCCTAACCTGAGGACTAGTGTCTGGAGGAGACATGTACCGCAAAACAACCCCCCACCCTGCCACATAGATCCAATTACTGAACTTTGCCAATATTTCTTATATCTATTCCCTTCTGAATACTCTTCCATTCACTATCCTCATCATCCCTCACTAAGTCTATTAAAATAAGTCTGGTAAGGTGACTTCCTACCAGAACTGACCCTCCCCTCATTCATCCTCCACACAAGTGATCTGAAATGTACATCGCGCTGTCCTTCCCCTAACCAAGCTCCTTTAAAATCTCCTTAAACCTCAAAAAAAAAAATAATAATAATTAGAAGAAGATAGCAGGAGGGGAAGAACGAAGGGGAGGAAATTGGAGGTGGAGGAGGAGACGAACCATGAGAGACGATGGACTCTGAAAAACAAACTGAGGGTTCTAGAGGGGAGGGGGTGGGGGGATGGGTTAGTCTGTTTCCTCCTCTATTGATCATTTTATCAGCATGTATCTATTGATGGGTATTAAAGAGGGCACGTTCTGCATGGAGCACTGGGTGTTATGCTGAAACAATGAATCATGGAATAATACATCAAAAACTAATGATGTAATGTATGGTGATTTACATAACAATAAAAATTTAAAGAGAAAAAAAATCTCCTTAACCCTCACAGGATGGAGTTCAAATTATTTTGTATTTGAATTTAATCTAAACTCTAGGTAGCTTATGTTGATGCCCAACGTCTGGCTCTCATCCATCCCTTCCAGCCTCTCTCTGACTCAACCTTCACCCTCAAGCAACATTAAATCATTCGTGGCTCATCATATACACTTTGCTCTATCACATCTCCATATGTGTGCACATTATGTTCCATCTGCCCAGATATCTCATTGCCCACTCTCTCATCCAAAAGCTCTTACTCAGACTTCAAGATTCAGCTCAGATGTTAGCTCCTCCAGAAAACCTTGCTTAAATTCTTTTCATATCCCACTCCCTGCTTCCAGACTGGCTATTTGCCTTTCCTCCCATGATACCCAATGCATGATGACATTATAGTAAGTCTTACAATGTCTTGAATTCATGTTTTCATGTCTTTTATTAGACACAATGACTTCAAGAACCACAACAGTGCCTTCTCTATTTATATCTTCAGGATCTAGCAGACTGCCTGAATTATTTAACAAGCATTGACCAACAGGGTTTCACTTTAATCCTCCCCCCATCTCCTGTCCCTTAGAAAATAATAAACTCAAGTGCAGGGAGATTGGCAAAATAGAGCCAATTCACTCAGGGTCCAGCCCCTCAATAAAGATCCCTAAAAAATGTTACTGAAATGGTGTCTAAAATTGACATCTGATGCTTTTGCTGGTCCAGAATTAATATCCCTTTTGTTAAGTAATAACACCATGATTTCCTCCACTGTCAATTCACATGAACCAGACCCAGCCAATCAGCATACTCCGTGTCTCTGACTACAACAACTGTTTCAGGCATGAATATGTGACACAAGCCAGACCAGTAAGACCCAATTACGAGTTTTTGTGGGAACTTATCCTTCTAAGAGAAGTGCCTATCTGAGAAAGGAGACAACACAGAGAGGAGCATTCCCCTTAACCAAGTGCTTGAAATCTCACTTTCTCTCTGATCCAACCATGCCTGAAGCCAGTCTATTCTACAGTTTGTCATTTCTGTAAACCAATATATTCTCTTTTTCCCTGGAGTTAAGCTGTCTGTCACTTGCTATGAGAATCTCTATACAGTATCCAACTTAAATTACCACCTGAGATATCAAAGTTCCAAAACCAGACCAATTTTGAATACAAAAATGGTAAAGAATAGTAACTAGTGAAGGTTAAAATTCTTCTACATGTCAAAATTAAGGTATTTTTTTAAATCCCTGAATTTCTCCATAAAACACTTCAGCTGAGGTGCAAAAAAAAAAAAAAAAGACGATTAAATAAGTTATTAAAATCCATTTCAGGGGCGCCTGGGTGGCTCAGTCGTTAAGCATCTGCCTTCGGCTCAGTTCATGATCCCAGGGTCCTGGGATCGAGCCCTACGTTGGGCTCCCTGCTCAGCGGGAAGCCTGCTTCTCCCTCTCCCACTCCCCCTGTTTGTGTTCCCTCTCTCACGGTGTCTCTCTCTGTCAAATAAATAAATGAAATCTTTTTTAAAAAAATCCGTTTCACATTGGACTGTCTCTAAAATAGACTAAATAAGAAATTGGCTGGTCCTTGGAAAACTCTGGCCCAATAATAACGTAATGTTATTCTTTAAATGTGTTTTGATAGGAAACAGACTAAACGTCTAGGGAAATTTTAAGCAGAGCAAAGGCATCACGCACTAACTTAGGAAAAACTGTTTGATGGTAGAGCTTTAAAGGTAATGTTACATAATGATACAAAACTCCCAAATACAAGGTGAAGTCTTTCATGATGCCAAGAATTAGAGGCATCTTTGGTGGCAGGGTCTGTAGAGGCCATTGGTTTAAGGTCCATCTCTGACCTCCATCCACAGATGGGTAGGGGTCTGGACTGGAAGTTGAGGGGGGCCTCTCACCCTCAGCTTAAGAAAGTGAACCGTCCTAAGGTTCTCATTGGTAGCCAGGGCAGCCATCCCCAACTGGAGAACAGACATGACGGGAGCAAGTCTGTTATTGAGGGAGCAAGCATGAGAGAGGTCCCTAGTGGAGGATGAGCCCTTGGGACATGTGAAAGTTCAGACCCAGAATCAGTTTTATGTGATGACCATGCCATCCAACTTGGCACATAGGACTGACCACAGATAGTGGTAGAGGGCACACCCTTCCCAAATGTGGTTCACACTGAACAAAGTAGTTGAATTGGCTTTACTCAGAATGCAAGTTGGCAGTTGTTAGTCAGAATATTGGTCAACTGCAGAAAAATAAGAGATAGCAATTTTTGTACACCAAGCCTATAGCACACGTTAAAGGAAACAAGTAGGAAAAAAAACTTACTTGTTTTGCCACTCTATATCCATTTATTTTTTTTATTTTATTATGTTATGTTAATTACCATACATTACATCATTAGTTTTTAATGTAGTGTTCCATGATTCATTGTTTGCATATAACACCCAGTGCTCCATTCAGTACATGCCCTCTTTAATACCCATCACCAGGATAACCCATCCCCCCAACCCCCTCCCCTCTAGAACCTTCAGTTTGTTTCTCAGAGTCCATAGTCTCGGGAAATTGGAGGGGGAGATGAAAAAAAAAAACATTATATTCACATAGTGCTCTTCAATTTTTGGAGTGTGTTTTATATATTATTCTGCCAAAAAGTCTTTGGAACAGTCTAGATCAGGGCTTAGCAAACAACAGTCCATGGTGTGGCCACCTGCTTTTGGCAAATAAAGTTTTATGGGAAAAAGCCACACCTATTCACTTATGTATTGTCTACAGCAGCTTTTGCACTACCACAGGCCTAAGAATAATTATTATCTGGTCCTTTAGAAGAAAAGGCAAACGAGACCATTAGAGGAATGAAAGTGACCCAAATTGAATATTAGCTACCTCTCTTTAGGACTGACTAGTCAATTTCTGTTCCTTGGAGATTCCGTTTTGGACAAATTGAGTTTAAACTACCTGTAAGAAATTAAAGTTAAGATTTATTATGCTGGAGTTCAGAGAGAAGTCCCAGCTGGGGTTAGACATGCAGTCTTCACTTTGCATGGATCCAATATGCATGAATATTGGCCACCACCATTTAGCTAAATAACACCAGTCCCCCAGCAACATGGTTCACATTTCAGTTACCAGGGCATATTAGGTGTGAGTGTTTGCAGAAAATACAAATGTCACTGCTAACCCTTCTGTCTACAAATCACTCCTTAAAATAACAGATGTGCATCGTGATGACTGACAAATCATGTCATTTCTTTTAAACTTTGTTAGTGATTGGTCACTGCACATCTGTCATTCTGTTTATGCTCAGACAGCAAAGCATATAGTTGTGTTGCCTTTTTATCTCTCAGGGATAGAACATATGACTTTTCACAAACTGGATAATCAAAAGAGGGAATTGGCCAACAAAGATGAAATTGCACCAAAGACACGAAAAGTAATAATGTAGGAAGTAAAATTCAAATTGAACTCCAATGGAGGGTTTTTTTTTTAAGATTTATTTATTTATTTGAGAGAGAGAGAGAGAGTGTGTGTGCACACGCACAAGTGGGGGGGGCATGCAGAGGGAGAGAGAGAAGCAGACTGAGCTGAGCATGGAGCCCAACATGGGGCTTGATCTCATAACCCTGAGATCGTGACCTGAGCTGAAATCAAGAGTCAGACATTCAACTGACTGAGCCACCCAGGCACCCCTGAACTCCAATGGAGTTCTGAAAGAAATAGCTAGTAGTGGGAATATTGACAATGCTACCATCTGAGAGACTCTAGATATGCAGCCAGAGGAACTTAGTGAAGGGAAACTTATCGACATAAGTGAGGAAAGTGGTTGTGAGGAAAAGGATAAAGATGTCTCAGAGGAAGTGATGCTGGCAAAAAACAACTTTAAAGGAACTTTCGGAGACATTTTACAACATTGAAAGTGCAAAGAATAAAATGTTGGAAGCTCATCCAAACTCAGAAAGCAGTACTATGATTTACGGAGGCATTGAAAAGATGTTCAATCTGTAAGGTAAGTTATACAAGAAGAAGCAAGCAAGCACTGTTCAAACTACTCTTGATCCATTTTTTACAAAGAAATAGAACACTAATTTTCAATATTTCTAATTTTCAGGTACAGTGTACTAAATAATATTAAGCTTACTACTTTGCATTTCCCTATATATTTATAATCAGAAGTAAGAGTTTTTCATGTTTTAACAAAAAGTTTCAAAGACTGTGACTTGTCCCTTTGATTATGAAGATTGCTTTGCATGCTTTCAGTTGGCACAGTCATTTTTATGACCCTACACTCCCATGCACAGTGAAAAATGCTTATGTATTATAATACCATCTGCATAAAAGTGGCATCTAAAACCATGAGACTTTATGAGACCTACTTAGAAAAATGTCTTTTCAACTGTAAGTTGTGACTCATTGAGTGGGTAGTGAGATCAAGTTAGTGGGTGTGAAGAGGACTTCTAATTAAATAGAAAAGATTGGAAAAAAGAATGTATCAAAATGTGTTGTTTTTCAAGGACTTTGATTCAGAGTGTGTGTGTGTGTGTGTGTGTGTGTGTGTGTGTGTGTACCCAGCAATGTTCTACAATGTGTTTTTTACTGTATAGGGATCAAAATAAGTTTGAAAGTTACTGACCTAGGAAATGTGTGCAGACAAAAAGATCAAGGACAAAGTCCTAAAGTTTTCTGAGTATTTGAGTTTGGGAAGTGGAGAGAAATCTATAAAATGGGTAGAGAAGAACCAGCCATTAGGGTGAGAGGCGTACTATGAAACCACCAAGTCCTAGAAAACAAGTAAAAAAGTGTCTGTTTTTTAAAAAGAAAGGAATGACCAATGAAGTCAACTGCTAATCCAGTTACTCTTATACTTAGCTCCGTGGGCACTGATGATCTTAACAGTGATGGAGATGGTAACTTTCAATGGAGTTGTAGGAACAAAAGCTTAATTGGAATTTATTCAAAACAGCAAGGAGAGTGAAAGCGGCAGACAAAAGTTTTGAAGTAAAATGGCACAGACTGCTATTTAAAATTTGTGAGGAACATGATATCAAAATGAATAAATGTCAACACACATAATATCACATATGTATGAAATATGTTCAAATTTATTATTATTTTTTGCTCCCCTTCTATACCTTTTATGAATCATAAACCTAAAAGGGCACATGAAAGGTTACAGTCTCTGCATTCCCAAAACTTTCAGGGGTTGTTAATATTTTACATCATATTTATAATTATTTCCTATGATTAAACAACACATAACATGTTCCACTACTTAATTAATTAACTAGTCAGTTAATTAATTATCTGCTCTTTGTAAGCACAGACTCAAACTTTTATCCTTTCTTCTTTTGTTTCTTTGGATTATTTTCCAGGGATGATTTCTCCAGTACCCTGAAAAGCATTAGCATCTCAATTCTCCCAGAAAGTCATACATGCAAAATCGTGGTCCCTTTTCATTTCATTGAGTCAGTATGAATTATTGGAGCCTACAGTTATCTCATCTTTTTCCTACAGTTTTGGCCAACTGTCTCCAAAGATCTTTTGTTATCATGAACCCAATTACCAGGGGTCACTGTCTGTCTTCTTGCTGACACCTTATTGGCAGATCCCCCCCATTCTTACTTCCAGCACCTCATCTTCACCAAGAGCTTATGAAATACAGTGTTCCATGGAACATAAGCCAGGTGGACACTGTGACCCCAGGTTGGGGTTCACGGGTTCCATTGAGTTTTTCAGGTGCTGGAAGTAAATAGCTCTAAGAAAGACGGTACGTACACAAAATATTTAGTATTAGGTTGAGTCACATGAAATTGTCTTTTCTGTAGGCCAGGAGTCATCAAATGTAGGCAGTTTCACATGGTTAGGCCTAAAAGTTTTTCTTGCAAGACTGTGTGTCCTCCATGGCTACTAATCAATACTACAACATCTCCGTCTCACTTTGATTCTCCAGCTGGCAACAGCTTCTCTAATATCAGTGTTCACACTGCAGATAGAAATGATAGGTTGAGATGTACTCATTTAGCAAATATTTGCTAGGTGCCTACTATACAACGCACAGGATCTGATGCTGAGAATTCGGAGTTGAAACTGACCCTCCAGCTTCATCATCTAGCAAGGAGCTGAATGTCAGGCAAATAATCACACAAGTATTCATTTCATTAAAATTGAGCTGGAAGTTATGAAATAAGCACGGATAGAGCAGAAAGAATCTAAGTTAGTCTGGGAGGATAGAGAGGGTTTCTCTGAAACCAATGAAGCTGAGAACAGAAGGTTGAGTGGGAGTCAGGAAAGGGAAGTTTTCTAGGGAGAGGAAAACAGCTTGTGTAAAGGCCCCAAGTCAGGAAGGAACTGGAAGCTTTCATGGGTCTGAATGAAATAGGGCCAATAGGACTGACTCAAAATGATCAAGAAGGAAGGGACTCAAAATAAGCAGAATAAAGAAGCAACTCTTTGCCAATTTATCCAACCCCACCCCCACCCCCCACCCCGCCCCAGCAGTGAAGCAATTAAAGAGCTTCAAGCAAGGGTCTGACACGATTCAATTTGCATTTAAGAAGGATTACTAGCCACCCTGGAGAGCAGGGACCCTCAGCCAACTGTGGCTAGCACACCAACCCTGCAGCTATCTGTTTGGTGAAGTTTTATAAGAATACTACTGCTGTTTGTTTGTGTACTGTCTCTGGCCACTTCCCCTTCAGCGGCAAACTGAGTGGTTGAGGCAGAAAACTGTACGGCCAACAAAGCTAGAAATATTTATGATCTGGCCCTTTACAGAACAAGTTTGCTGACCTCTGGTGCAGGGATAATGAACTAGGAAGACAGAGAAGGGAATAAGGAAAGAAGTCAGGAGACACTGTGGTGGCCCGAGCGGGAGATGCTATTGGCTTGGACTAAGATAGTGGTGGGGGTCATGGGGAGCATGGACAGATTAGAGAAAGATTAAGAAGTAGAGCTGGCACGGCTTGGCGATGGCCCAGGAGAGGCAAAGGAGGCATCCAGAGTAACTCACTGCCAGCCCCTACCCCCAGGTTTCTGGTAGGAGCTTAGGGCTACTACTTAGGCAATTAGGAAACAAAAAGCAAACAGGGTTGAAGGGGGCCAGATCAGGAAACTGGCCTTGAACTACAGCTATAAATAAAAATAATGCATCTGGAACATGGAAATCTTTGGTGAATCGGTCACCTGTGCCCAGCACAATGACTAGAATATAGCTCGTAGGACGGAAAACAGGCACAAACAAATCTGTCTAGGCCAATCAGCTTCTCATTTTTTAAGTACCTACAATGTTTGGGAAGTGTATTCGTCTTCCCAGACCTTCTCTGGCATCACCCTGATGGCCAGGCTTATGCTGTCTGTCTTACGTGGATTTCTTCTTGAGGGGGGTGGTTTGTCAACAGGAGAGAAAGGTGATGCTTTTTCTTTTGTTTTTCTATCTATTATATCCATCTCTCTTACCTTTGTTACCTGTGTTCTCGATTAGCCACTGCAACGGAGAGGAATGTCTACTTGACTCTATAAAGCCTTCAATGTACTCCCTTCTCATATATGTAAACATTCTTATTACTCTCGGGGACCCTCATCACCCTTTCCCATATTTTAGTGTTTTCATGTTCAAACAGAAATCTAATCAGCATTCACATATCTCTGTTCCAAATTCCAAGTTCTTCTGTATTTAATTCCAGTTACTGCTCTTGCATGGTATACAGAAAAAGCAGAATCTTTCCATTTCAGATGTTTCAAACTTGTGAGGAAGCAGCATCTTGTGCTGAAAAAAGCTTGATCTTTGTCAGAAAAACTCCCCCTATTAATAACTATGTGTTCTTACTCAATGGGGATATTAACATCTCTTCATAGAGAGCTATGGGAATTAAATATAGAGTTATATATGGAAAGTACCTAGCCTAGCATTCTCAACATATTTTCTTCCCTCTCTCTCTTTCTCTTTCCCTCTCTGATACAGAAAGATAGTTCTGCTACCCTTTCCCCTTTTTTGCAAGGGTGATTCTGTAGCACTGACAGACCTAAACTATAGCCAGGCTGGTATGGAACAGATATGAAAACAAATGCTGAAGCTCACCCAGGTGGCATAATGTAAGCGTGAACAGTGGAAGACAGAGGTACCACATTAGGGCAGGGAAGTCCCACCACGGAAGGAAATGAGAAATATGGAGACAACTCAACACCACAACTCCTAAAGCTTAGTAGAAATACGACTCGTAGCTCAACATAAGGACATCTGAGGTAAGGAAGCCAGGAGGCTGGGAAAAGGCAGGGCACACATTGGGAACACCAGAAAGAGGACTCAGGCTCCATTCCAGACTGAGCAGTCTCAGCAGGGAGCTGGAGCGAGGTGCTGAAGAGCTGTCTTTGGAACGATCACAAAGCCTCCATTCAGGTGAGGCAGGTTCATTGGAAAAGGCCAGAAGATAGAACTGACCATGAGCAACCATGAAGGCCAAAGTTTTTTCTAGTCAGGCAAGGGGCTGCACTTGTAATAACAAGATGGTGGCCTTAGCCGTAATTCCATTCGGTCCCTGGTTTCCTCTGCACTGTGCCAGCATTCTTCAACCTCGGTGTCCAAATATTTAACTCAAATCATTTTCTGATTGTTCTTTTTGCCTCTTCTCACTCTAAATTCCATTCTCTCTTAGGAGGCCTGGAAAATACATATCCTTTCTCTACTAATAACTTTTTTTTGTATTTCTTCTGTGAGCCATATATTTTAGATATAAATAAAAATCACTTTCATATAGATCTCTATTTTTTTCAAACTTCAATATGGAGTGAAAATTACCTGTTTTACTACCATCCAATTTCAACCATCAATCATACTGTGCAGAAATTCCTTATCTTCCTTTGGGGATTTGTGCTAGAAATGATGAAGCTTGAATATGAATTGACAACACTTTTAGTCTGTTACCTTTAAAAATGTCACTAAAACTGGATCCTGCAGAATACATCTATATACATCATTCTGAAATCCCACACTAGTACTTAAGTTTGTAATCAGGCCAAAAAAAATATTTTTAATGTTATTTTTGTCACATGTTGTTTTGCACTACTTTTAAAAGTTTTTATGCAAACTTCCCAAAGTGACATTTTCCTCAGAGAACAAGGAGGTCTTGTAGTAAGTATGGCTAAGAGTACTTCTTCCAAAAATTGAGTCAACACATGCAATCAATTTGGCCACATATGGTTACTTGCAAGCAGTAATTTTTTTTAAATGAAAACTACCTCTAGGCTATGTGATTTCTGTGGCTATTAAAAACTGGTAGGAAAATAAAAAGACTAGACTCAATCCATTTTAAAAAGCACAGTAACAATAATAATAACATTATTTCTATTTTTTTTTTGATATTTCCGCCCAGGTTTCAAACAATCAGATTCTCCAGGTGTATAAAAGTTACCTGCAGAATTACTCCCAACACAGTCATGGCTAGCCTCATACTAGCTACGGTTATGACTTTCTTAGGGATTAGATGTTAGGCATAAAATTTTTCTTACCTAACTATGAGGCATATATACAGCATGAAAAAACAACCCCAAAACACAAGCAGAGCATAAACAAGGACTTGTAATAATTCCTTATGGTTTATCTTGGTTGTTTATTATTGCTTTTATATTATATATATGTATATTTGATTTTTCTTATAAATTTGAAGTGTTATTAACATGACAGAAGCTTAATCATCTTTAAAGTGTATGTAAAAAGACTCTTAACTATAAAGAACAAACTGATGGTTACCAGAGGGGAGGAGGGTGGGGGGATGGGTTAAATAGGTGATGGGTATTCAGGAGAGGACTTGTGAGGAGCACTGGGTATTGTATGAAATTGTTCAATCACTACATTGTACACCTGAAACTAATGTTACACTGTATGTTAACTAGAATTTAAATAAAAACTTAAAAAAATAAAATAAAAATAAAATGTGTATAAAAGAACAAAGAATCTTCCCACTATACTTACTCTGGGAATTCTTTTGTACAGACTTGGATCTTTTTTTTCAGATTTGGATTTTTAAAATCATTAAAAATAGAAGTTGCAGGGAATTAGAAGTTGTTAAATTAATGGTCCTCAGAGTCACAACTCCCTGAGCCCACATCCATGTATAGTCCCCTCTGGTCTGCTGGTTATCCAGAACCTGAACAGAGAGGTATAATTGAAGCCATTTGAACCAGCCACCTTCTAAGTAAACTAGAGCAAACTAGCAGAAGAACTGCCCCAGCTGAGCCCAGCCCACATTGCTGACCCACAGATTTATGAAAAAAGCAAATGAGTGTTTTTAAGCCACTGAGTTTTGGGGGTGGTTTGTTATGTAACAATAGATAACTAATAGAGGAGAGAAGAGTGACAGAATTGGTTAAGAGAAAGAGTAAAGTTTGGTGTTGTTAAAAGACAAACTGAGGCACATTAAAAATTTTAAGAGTTCATTTGAGTAAAAATCAATTTGAATCGGGCAGTATCCAATCTAGTGGATAGAGAGCAGCTCCAAGGAGCTGTACAAAATGACAGATTTTTATAGGCAGAAGGGAGCAGGAGCAAAGAAGTTACACTAGGCAAAAAAAAAAAAGCGGACTGGTTACTGCAAGGTTACTTTCCTTTGGGGGATGGCAGGGGTCTATCAAACAGATTACCTAAATAGTGCTGATCCGTTGATTCCTGATTGACTGGTTTAAGATTCCATTTCTGGCAGAGGTGAAACTGTAATTAAATCTTAGGTTTGGTGATGTGAGGCCTAAGCGACTCCATTCGGGGCCTGTTGTCTTGTTTTTAACAGTGTAGTAGGCTGAAAAAGGCTCCGTATCAGATATCCATGTCCTAATCCTGGAGCCTGTGAATGTTGTCTTATATGGCAAAAAAGGAAGGGTCATGTAATGATGTGATTACATTAAGAATCTTGAGAGGGAGATTATGCTGGATTATCTGGGTGGGTCCTAAATGCGATCACACGGATCACACGTGTCCTAATAAAAGGGAGATTTCCCACACAGAAGAGGAAAAGGCAATTCTACTACAAGCCAAGGAATGGGAAGCTGGAGGATCGAAGGAAGGGATTCCCCCCTAGAGCCTTTGGAGGGAGCAGTTGCCCTGCCAACACCTTGATTTCAACCCAGCAAGACTAATTTTGAAATTCTGGCCTCCAAAACCATACAGAATAAATTTCTGTCATTCTAAACCACCAGGTTTTTGGTGATCTGTTACAGAACTCACAGGAAACTAATATAATGGGTCATGCATGCATATGAGAAGCCAGGCAGTCTTTATGTTGTGTTGTCAAGGGAAAAACTACCTCCCATTATAGACAAGTCTTTTTTCTTTGAGCAGCAGGTCATGTTGGGGTATTTTCACACTGGAATATTTAAGTCTTGCCAAGGAGTTTTAAGAAAATACACCATAGGGGTGCCTAGGTGGCTCAGTCAGCTAAGTGTCTGATCTCAGGGTCATGAGTTCAAGCCCACGTTGGGCTCCATGCTGGGAGTGGAGTCTACTTAAAATATCTATCTATCTATCTATCTATCTATCTAGCATAAGATGTATAATCTTAAGGGAAATTTAAGGAAAGTCCCATTTCACTAGTAAGTAATAAAGAACACTATTTTTGTATTGGTAGAATGCAATACAAATTCATATGAAATTTTTCAAGAAGAATCTAATATTCAGAAAGAAATAATCAAAAATTTTTGTAGATTCTTACTCCATGCCCATATTTTTTTTCTTTTTTAATTTAGAAATTATCCTCCACAAAGTGACTAAGTAAATTATGCCATGTCAATAAAGTATTATGCAACCATCAATATGTCCTCCAAATGACTGCAGAAAATGGTTGAGAAAATGTTTATGATACAATATTTTAAAAAGGCAGAACAAAATTATAATATATGCATACACATGCACATAGAAAAAGACAAAAAGGGAGCAAGGCCAAAAGATTGCTACAGCTAAACTATTTATGCTTTATTTGAAGATTCCCAAATGTGTCTGTGTGTTCTTTTATAAACCAGAAATGGCCCACCTCAGATAGAAACAAAAAAGTTTTACTATTTCCTACTTCTAAATGAATTTGAGGCAGCTTACACAATTTAACATTACATAAACTAGACCACTGAAATGGAAAATAAAACCAAAGCCAACAAAAGAAGTGTGTCTCAAACTTTCCTATGCATATTAATCACCTGAGGACCTTGTTTACATGCAGATTCTGATTTGATGTGTTGGGTCTGGGGCCCAAGAGCCTGGATTTTGAGCAAGACCTATGTGTTGGTGATGCCATTGGTGGAAGGGCACGGGTGGGCACCACACTTTAAGCAACAAGGGAAGAAACAGGGAGGAGATGACATGGAGCACCTGAGATGACTTAATCACGGTAACTGGACTGGAGTCAGCATCTTGCCCAGCTGTTTAAACAGAATAAATCACTATACATAATAAAGGCTAACCTTAAACTGTAATTCAGTAAAAACAAATGCTCCAATAACCTGGCCTTCAATTTTACTTTTTAAAAAACACAGAACAGAAGAGGCACCTTGGGTGGCTCAGTCCGTTAAGCGTCTGCCTTCGGCTTAGGTCATGATCCCAGGGTCCTGGGGTGGAGCCCTGTGCCAGGCTCCCTGCTCAGGGGGGAGTTATCTTCTCCCTCTCCCTCTGCCCCTCACCCTACTCAAGCTCTCTCGTGCACATGTTGTCTCTCTTTCTTTCTCAAATAAATAAATATAAAACCTTTAGAAAAAAAATTCTAATGTTGAAAGGCATTCCCCAAGAGAATTTTTTTGAGCATGGAAAATTATCAGCTATTTTGATTTGGCTGAAGAGCCTAGATCATTGCTAGTGAGAGTCCTGAAATCCAAAATACAGAGAATAATACAGAAGAGTTTATTACTGAAGTCTCCAAGTAATTCTTTCAGGCACTAATAGATATTTAGATGTCTGCTTCTGTCTTAGAAAAGACATTCTGTCTTACAATGCATAACAATATTATAAAAATCTATATTCACTGTTGTACATAATGACTTAATCGAAGGTGTCACCTAAGCCAAAGCAGGTGTAACTGTAGCATTATTGACCTTTGGGACCAGATCACTCTTTGTTATGAGAGGTTGTCCCATGCATTATATGATGTTTAGCAGCATCTATAGCCTCTATCCAATAGATGCCAGGAACACCTCTCCATGAGTTGTGACAACCAAAACTGTCTCCATACGTTGCCCAATGTTCCCTGAGGAGCAAAATCTTCCCCGTTGATAACCAATAATCTAAAACATCTACTTGGACTTTGCTGGTATTAAATGACTTTTAGGAGAAATATTTTGTTTTTAAACAGATCTGACCTTAAACAATCTTTGTATGATTTGACTGTATTGTCAATATATTAGTAACTCTGGCAGATTTTTTTTACTTCCTGCTCATCTTTATCCAACTAATAACTAAGCAGGTGGAATTTTCTATTTTCCCAAATAGGAAGTAGGTAAACTTTTCACTCTATCTTCTATCTATAGGTACCTAAGAGAATATTGATCCAAAATATTGCTGGAGCAGAGTCCCATAAATTCCTTAGACTTAAGAAATTAATTTAAGAACTAGAAGAAGTACTAAAGAAAGACCTATAGTTGTTGGTTTTTTTTAACAAGATAAAAATCTAGAGGCTTAAAAATCAGAGTTAAAAACTCCTTAGTTAGGGATGCCTGGGTTTCTTAGTCGGTTAAGTGTCTGCTTCAGCTCAGGTCACGATCCCAGGGTCCTGGGATCGAGTCCCGCATCGGGCTCCTTGCTCAGCAGAGAGCCTGCTTCTCCCTCTGCCTGCCACTCCCCCTGCTTGTGCTCTCTCTCTCTCTCTGACAAATAAATAAATAAATAAATAAAATCTTTAAAAAAAAAAACTCCTCAGTTAAATACAAAGAACCAACAAATGTTGAAAGATAAATAACAGATTTATAATCTCTATTATTATTGAAAATACAAATCTATGTTATCTCTATGGTAAGCAACAGTGGAAATAAAAAGAGGTTTCTACTTTTTAAATCATTAAAGAAACTAAAAGTAAAGAAGATGGCCTTCATTGGAGGATGCAAAATAGAAAGCAAATAGTAATAAAAAATAAAAGCATAGAAATAATGATAGGATCAAGCATAATAATTATGGCAATCAATATAAATCTTTTCTATTTTACTGTCAAAAGGAAAAGAAGTCTAAGACATGATGAGAAAATAACTGATCCTACAGCTTCTGATAAATATACCTAAGATAAAATGACAGGGAAAGCCAAAAAAAAAAAAAAAAAAAAAAAAAAACAAAAAAAAAAAATATGGACACAAAATCAATCAAATCCAAAAATAAAAAAAAAGGAAAAGTAAACTAGTTATGCCAAGTTGACTTTAACTTTTTTAAAAAAGAAGTAAGTAGTTTTTTGAAAAGTTACAATATCTACTGAGTATGTAACTCTGAATAATGCATCAAGAAAAGCACATGCAACAAAAACCCTTGGAAATACAAGCAGAAAATAGTCAAAGCACAGTTACATAAGAGATCAACACACCTTCGTCAGTTTACAGTAAGTCAAGTAGATAAAAAGAAGGATAGGGGAGATTTTTTAAAAGACAGATAACATTAACCAAAAAATATCCAATTCGATAATCTAGAAATGGGGAATTCGCTTTCTTTTTTTTTTAATTTTTTTATTGTTATGTTAATCACCATATATTACATCATTAGTTTTTGGTGCAGTGTTCCATGATTCATTGTTTGTTCATAACACCCAGTGCTCCATGCAGAACGTGCCCTCCTCAATACCCATCACCAGGCTAACCCATCCCCCTCCCCCCCCTCCCCTCTAGAACCCTCAGTTTGTTTTTCAGAGTCCATCATCTCTCATGGTTCGTCTCCCCCTCTGACGTACACATGAAACATAATGGCTAACTACGTAACTGGTCACAGAGAAATATTTAAAACATTTGAAAAGCAAAATTTTACAAATAAGACTATATAGATCATATTCTCCAATAACCACACAATGAAACTGGAAATTAATAAAACTTTGAAAAGAGGCATACAGTTAGAAATTATTAAACTTTTTCTTAAAAAAGGAGATGAAAGGAAAAAATTAAAAATAAAAAAGTGTTTTTATAAAATAACAATAATGAGATTGGCAAATATCAAAACACATAGAATGGGTCAAACATATACTCAGAGACATTGTCATAGCTTTAATTTGTATTCATGTTTAAATATTAAAATAAATGAACAAGACTATTTTTAAGTTGTAAAAAGATGGGAAGATTTCTTTAAGAAGTAAAAAGCAATTTAAAAATAAGTAAAGAATAATAAGGAAGAAAAACAATGAATTGAATAAACAAATTCCAAAGCTCCTTATTTGAAGTGGTAATAATGATGGAATAGACTAGCACTTTTCAAACTGGTGTTAAGAAAAAAAATCACTAGCTGTGCCAAGAAAAAGTCTTCCTCTACACAAATAAGTTCTTTATTTTTAAGTTCTTTAAAACATTAAATAGACTTTACAAGTTTTCTTTTTTACTTTAAAACTTCTCAGATCTTTTCTTATGTTAATATGTACTCTGAATCCTCAAGAAGGGTATTTAGTACAATTTCCCAAGCTCACTTGCCATTTTTTAGTATTCTGAGAAGAGCTTGGCAAAATGCTGAACTAGACAAAACTCTAGCAAAACTATTAAGGAAAAAAGTAGAAATAGATTAGAAACAAAAGAAAAGGGGAAATAATGTGTTAAATGGAATGCCAGGCACAATTACACATTAAAATGGGAGAACACGATTTAAGAAAGCACTCACTGTCAAGATATGCCTTCTCGTTTATATAACTTGTGCTTTAAATCAGGATGTGATTTTTAACTAAAATCATGAAATGGATGAAAATCTGAGCCCTAAATATTAGCTTAAGTCAAATGCTTTAAGTAAGCATTTTTAACTCCAACACAAATTATCCTTTCCTGGGTGCAGAGCTATACTATGTGAGGGGAGACAAAGAAACTTCAAAGGTCCCTGTTGGAAAAGCAGGAAGGAAAGGGGGTGTGCAAGGCAAATGTGAGTTCTTTGAGCAAACTTGGAGAAGAACAAGAAACCCAGCACTCTGGGAATGAACCCTAGCTCTGACAGTAAGACACAGAGGACTGCCGCTATAAACTGCCAAGCCCAGGAGGTGGCATAGAAGCAGAGGTAATTTGCTGACCAACCATACAAGGAACATCAAAATTAAGATTCAGTACATTCTCTGGAGGACTGTAGGACAAGTTGCAATAGCCAGGCATGTAGGCCCTAAAAGAATACCTTTCAACACATCTGTTGTTTTCTGCCCTAAAGAAACCGTTAGCCTACAGAGCACAGCAATGAAAAGGCTCCAAATCTGAGGGGGATTGTAAAATATTTTCTACTTTTACTGCACACGCAATAAGTTTCTGCCTCAAGAGAATGCTCAATTTGACCAGCCCTAGGCAGTTTAAGGGAAATAACTAATAATCTGGCAGGGTGTTAAGGACTATAATTGTCCTATATGATGCAGACCTAAATAGAGCCAGTGATTCTTTATTACATTAATAAATAGGTAGACCTCAATGAAATAATTTTCTCAAAATAAATTACACCTCTAACGCCAAATCTGAGAAAAATTATACAAAGTAAAAAAGTACAGTCCTTTATGAATGTAGATATTAACATTTAAATACAAAATCAGAAAGGAGAAATACATTAAAAGAATAATCTGCCCCAGTTTATTCCTAATATCCTTAAATAAGAATTCATCTCAAATTCATCTCAAATCAAAATGACATTTGCTAAAACTAATTACTTATTGCAAAGCCTTAATGTATCTAATCTGCAACTACAGAAGCACGGTCATATACATGCTCAAGTGTGCACACTGGCCTTCCTACGCAGTGAGCAGAAGAACCATCCATCCCCAAGAAAGGCAGAAGGGAAAGATGGTTATTGGCGTTATTACATAACAATGTACTAGAAATTCTGCACTTTTAGTACGTGTGTAAATAAACTGGGATGTGTAAACTTTGACAAATAATGCAAACATTGCATACAAATTATACAGTACACTCAGAAAAACTGAAGAGAATCAACTGGACAACCATTACAAATGAAAGCTCAACAACGGCCAAGGGCACCTGGGTGGCTCAGATGGTTGAGCGTCTGCCTTCGTCTCAGGTCATGATCCCAGGGTCCTGGGATCGAGTCCCGCATCGGGCTCCCTGCTGGGCGGGGAGCCTGCTCCTCCCTCTGCCTCTGCCTCTCTCTCTCTCTCTCTCTCTCTCTCTGACTCTCATGAATAAATAAATAAAACATTAAAAAATAAACAATGGCCAAAAGAAGATATATAGATATATGAAAATATACATATAGTCAATAGTTCTTTCACTTCAGAAATTATGTTACAAATAGAATGAAAGAGAATTCATCCACTGTAACAAGAAAACTATTGTTTGTATAGTAATGACTCTAATGAGAAGTATATTACCAATATTAGTACATCTGTTGGAATTCTCTGGAAAAAAAGACATAAAATATTTGCATTTTCCCCAGATTCATGCTTTGACGTATTTTCAGTCAAAATAAAAGAGGATATTTTTGTTACATGATAAATGGTTCTTCAGACCTCTTAGAAAACAAAAATGGTGAGAATAATGAAACAAAAAAAAATCATTAAAGAGATGAGATCTGAGAATGAGGATGAGGATAGCACTAATCCTTTGAGATACTAAGAGATACCCATACATACAAAGCCATAAAAGTGAAAAATCTATGTATAAGCACAAGAAGAGAAAAATAATTATGTGTGTATATGTATATATAGCTCCCAGAAATAACCTATTGTATTTCTTAATCACTGATAAAGACATTCTAAATCTGGAGTTAAAAAATATTATTCAGTGAAGGAGATTGGATCAACAGGCTAGCAACTTGCAGAAAATAATGTTTAGATCTTCACCTACACCCATATGAAAGAGCAGGTGGGGGAGTTCGTTGGTTGGCTGGTTGGTTGGTTGGCTGGTTTTTGAAACTTTGCATACAGCAGTTGCCAACTGAAGGTTGGAACTGGAAACTCCTCTGAAATTTTTTCAATATACATATGCCAAAGGCACCACCCTTGGACAGGTGCAAGGGACAAGCCGTCTAAAGGACAATGGGATTAAGTAATGTGATGTGCAACACCCTTCCCTTATTAAGAAGCACTGACATAATGGGAAGAGTTGGAACACATACAGAACTGAGTTCAAATCCACTCCATTACTTACTAAGTATGTGACTTTAGGACACTGACTTGGTCTATATGATCCTCTGCTTCCCCAATTATAAAACGAGGATGATAATACCTATGTTCAAATGTTATTTTGAATATTAGATAAAATAGCTTATGTAAAATGTCTAGATTTCATGATTCAAGTTCATTTAAAAGTGTACTAATACATAAGCTTGTTTCTCTGAAAACCATGTTTTTAGAAGTAACACAAATTTTCATAGTATATTCAATTCTTTGCTTTTAGTTCTCACGAAAAGGGCAGAAGCATCATCACGTAATCCACTTCCCAGTCTTTGACTTGATTCATTCCAACTTAAAAAATAATACTTACTCTTAAGTAGGTATGGTTAAAAACCAAGAGCAAAACAATAAAAAGAGACAAGAATACAATATATTACATTATTAACTCCTTCTAAAGAAGGAAAGTGAAGCTTCTAATATCTCTGACACATGAAATCAAAGACCTATTCCAGCACCCAGCAGAAATGCTTCAGAGGTCCAGAAGAGGGTTGTAAAAACCCACGTTTATCTGACTCCTTAAATTGGACACTGCTATAAGAAAATGGAACAGGTAGTCCTCAGTTAAAATTTAAATACAAAAACTCAGGTCCTTTATTGTAAAAACTATTCGGAATTCTAAATGTTCAAGTGCGTCAATCCTAAAACAATGGCAATGAATTTTTTTTTCAAATTCTCCCAATACCATTTCAAACCATCAGTTTTCTCTGCTAGAGTCTCAACTTTCAAATTAATATTCTCTACTTTAAACCTCAACATTGTTATTTCTCATTTTCTATATCCCATTCCAAAGATCTTTCTAAGGAAAAAAAAAGAGAGAGAGAGAGACAGAGAGACAGAGAAAGAATGTTTTGTATACTCTTTCAATTAGAAAATTATTTTGCTATCTTAGTAAACTATTAATATTCTTAGAAGAATTCTTTCTTACATCAAAAATGTGAAAGGAACAGATTTAATACAAATCCAACTCTTTTTATGCAAAACAAAATACTTTTTATAATTTTGGTCACAGTCTCTAAATGAACAAAACTTCTGTTCTAATAGAATAATGCATCTCACATTTCTATTATCCTGACACAAATACACACTTATTTAATATTCTGTTTCTGTACCAATCATCCTTTCTTGTAATGCTAGTAAAGAGTTTTCATTCTTCCCCAAAACCTCAAACTACAGATGGATAATTTTACAGTCTTTGTGATTTTTAGTACAATCACCACTCACTGAATACTTCCTGTCACCATCTGCCTCTTTTAAGGCCAAATAGGACATTTCTTGGCTTATTTTTCCCCACAGTCTGTTGTGTGGCATTTTTCTCACCACCTTCTGGCCTTCTGTATTTTTGGATAGCTGCTCCAATCTGATTGACTTTGGGCTCTTTCCACTCTTGTGTTTCCTGATTTTTCCAATGGGCCTTGAATGTCAATCAGTGGGCTAAGTTGTCATTCACACAAAATCTGTTTGCCTCCCTCCTGGCTGATGGTATTTGTGTTTTAAACCAACACATTAATTAAATCCTTGAATTTGCTATTCTTCATGACTACGTACATTGGTGTCATCTGTCTTAAGGTAAATGCTTTAGAGGATGAGAAATTCTCATATCCCCTCAGAATTCATTTCCAATGTGAGTGTAAGTAGTAACAGAGGCACATGAATTTGATCCTTGAAGTCCTTCATAATGTACACTTGGTGAAATATTCCTTACACAGGACCAAACCAAAACACAGATACCAAACCAAAATATGCAGACTTTGTTAATACTGAGCAGAAAATCATTTGTGGATCTGACTTCTCGCATCCACTATCACTTATATGCTAAGGACCCATCATGTTCCAGGCACAGTTTCATAGTTACACTGATGTGATCTACTTAATTTCATGTATCTTGTTTATATAACTCTCTGGGTTAAAATCATGGTTCTAAGTGAAATGTAGTTGTTACCATCGAGAAAGACAAAACCAATGATGAAAAACATTTACTGCCAATAAATATTTATTTCTGAATGAATGAATAAATGAAAGCTCCAGCTCTACTATTTGTTTTACAACTCTAAAGTTAATGAATCCCCTTGAACTTGTTTCCTTATCTGTGAAATGAAAGTACAATTTCCACTTCACCAGATCGTTATATTAAAGGAGATAATCCATATGAAGACCTAGCCTAGAGGTACTACTCAATAATGGCTCCGTCTCTAAATCATATATTATCCAATAATATCAAAGGAATCATATTTAACTTAGTCCAAATAGTTTTATAGGGCTACATTTGATTTTTAGGAAATTCATTCATTTAAAACAAAAAAGTCCAAACTAAGGAGAATTGGACAGTTTCCCAATTTCCATAACCATCAACACCACACCTGCTACTGATTTTCTACCTCCTACTCCATTCCATATTATTTTCTAGTTTGAGACAATGGCCCTATTATGCTAAGTGAGATAAGTCAGGCAGAGAAAGACAAATACCATATGATCTCACTCATATGTAGAATCTAAAACAAACAAACAAACCAAACTCATAGATACAGAGCACAGATTGGTAGTTTGCTAGAGGCAGGGTGGGGGGAGGGGTAGGTGAAGGGGGTCAAAGGTACAAACTTCCAGTTACAAAATAAATAACTCACCAGGTGTGATATACACCATGGGAACTATAGTTAATAATACTGTAGTATATGTTTGAAAGTTGCTAGGAGAGTAAATCTTAAAAGTTCTCATCAGAAAGAAAAGAATTTTGTAACTATGTGTGAAGATGGATGTTAACTGGACTTACTACAGTGATCATTCTGCAATAAACAAAATATCAAATCATCATCTTGTACACCTGAAACTAATAGAATGTTCTCTGGCAATTAGATCCCAATTAAAAAAAAAAAAAAGATAAAGGAAAAGAAAATGGCCTTTTTTCTCCACCTCTTAAATTCAGTGGTTGATTTTGCACTTTGTGTAAGGAAGCCCACCAGTTTTCTAAATAAAATCCAACCCCCATCCTGCAAGGTTACAGTAAGGGAAGCATCCTATACAGTGAAGGGAAGGGAAATGTCGGAGAACAGATTCTTTTTCTCTGAGATCTCGAACATTCATTCACTGATTCATTCAAAAATATCTGTTGGGTGCCACTGTGTGCCAAGCACTGTGCTGAGGATACCATGCTGAAAAAGACAAAGTTCCCACCTCCTTGAGTGTTGGCCCTAACAGGACATACAACTGCAAAACAGGGCGATGAGGAGGCATGTGTCGGGTTGCTGGAGCATCTGGAGCAAAAAACCCAAGCCAGACCTGGAGAATCAAGGGACTATCATCACACAGACACTGAAATCTAGGGAATGAGACAGATAGCCAGACAGTGAGGGAGAAGAGCGTGGAACAGAGCTTTTGGGTTCTGGAGATCAAGCAAGTTACATGGAGGGATCCAAACTGTCTACTGCATCTTCTCCCCTTGCTGGTTTCCATTCTGTTACCTCAAAGCCTCCAGCTCCCTTATGTATAAGTACTCCATCCTGCATTCGCTATGCTACTGGAAATTTGAAACAGTATTTTGTGTCCCTACTTGGGGGAGAGCATCTGCAAGAGCAGCACCACAGGGCGGGCCGCGCATAGGCAGTAGGGCTGAGGAGAGGGCCCAGAGCATCAGGTGGATGGCAGTGAGCAGAGTCAGGGCCAGAAGCTGGGCTAAATCCTCCCCAGGCACCTTCCCCCCTCTGACACTGGGTGCAGACGCTGCGGTTTAGCCCGACTAAGGAGGCCAGAGAGTTTCCTTACACTTTCCTTACCTGAAGGCACTAATTTGGTCTCACTGAAAGTTAGGAGTGAGCCAGCCCAGGAGTGTGGATGGTGGCTGAACAGCCACAGGCCTACAAATGGAAACATCCCTTACCTTGTCCAGCACCTGCATTTCCCAAAAAAACATTAATACCATGCCCAAAACTGGAAAACCAAAGCCAAGTTCAAAATCTTTAGTTTGCATTTAGTACTTACCTCTGGTGGGTCTAAATCCTAAACAAAACTAAAAAAGCAACCAAAAAGATCCGACCTCCCTTGAAGTGTATATATAATGGCATTAACAATGCTTAGTTCATCCTCCCGTTCTCACTCTCTCCAGTTCTTACTTAACAAAGCACATGAAGGCCTGTATGTGACAAAAATAACATGTAATATGTCACTAACTAAATGTATTTGTATTAATTTGGATCTATACATTCTACATCATTGAAATTACACACTTCCAATGTATAAAATAACTAGGTGATGGTAGGGGACAAGAGAGAGACACAGAATACAAATGTTCATAAGTGAGCCCGTACACATGGTGAAAATTTAAATATTAGGTCATTGTTAAATATCCCAGAACATACTTTCATGGAAAACAACACTGAGAAAATATTAAGGATTCTGGTGACTGCTACCCTGAATAATGCTGTTTTAATTTGGCTGTATTTAATCCACATGATAAAAGAATTTATTAACATGACCCTCCAGGTAGCAGTAGCTGTAAAGGATAATTCAAGTCAGTGCTTACACAATCGCTCCCCAGAGAACAACAGAATCCTACAAAGTAACCTAGGAAGAAACACATTCAGGTCCGCTGCCCCCACACATGGAGAGGGAGATTGGCTCCCTGCTGTGGAAACCTGTAAGAAACTTTCTTCAAAGGCTTTTCCTCAATTCAGAAGGTCAATGACCCACAGATAAGTTTCAGGTTTGGCACTGTTGACACCTTCACTCATTACCTGTTTATGATTTGTGAGTCTAAGGGCTAAGAATGAAATAAAGACTCCAGGCCAATGTCTCATTCAACATATTCATTTGGAATTCATTTATAATAATTAGGTGGTTATAGAAAAACTCAGTCTTCTAGTGTTAATTATATTTTGTTAAAAAAATTTGTTTTGAGGGGCGGAGCAAGATGGCAGAGGAGTAGGAGACCTGGATTTCGTCTGGTCTCAGGAATTCAGCTGAATAGGGATCAAACCATTCTGAACACCTACGAACTCAACAGGAGATCAAAGAAGAGAGTAGCAACAACTCTCTGAACAGAGAAGCGACCACTTACTGGAAGGTAAGGCTTGCGGAGAAGTGAATCGGAGGCGATATTCGGGAGGATAGACGGCGGGGGAGGGGGCCTCTGTCGGCCGCTTCTGGCAAGTGATAGAGCCGCGGAGCACAAAATCGGAACACTGAGAAGTAGGCTCCGCTGAGGGACGTTGCTCCAGTGGCTAAGCGGGGGGTGGAACCCTCGCGGGACAGAGTGGTCTCAGGACCCTCGGGGTCACAGAAAGACCGGGGGTGCCTGAGTGCGGCAGAGCTCCCAGGTATCGGATTGGGGAAGCTGGCTGCAGAGAGGAGCCCAGACGCGGGCTCTCAGCTCAGGGTTGCCATAAACTGTGATCCGCGGCCCAGTCGGGCCACTGCTCCTCCAGCAGGGACAAAACAAGCGGCAGAGCCGGGGAGACTCCCCTTCTTCCCCCGGGAGGAGCGGCGCGGGAGCGCACCGCAGGGATCTGCTGGGTTTGGAGACTCCACACGGGGTCGGGTGCCAGAGATAGAAAGGCTCGGTCACAGGCCGGGTGAGCACGGAGCGCGGCCGGAGACCAGGGAGACAGGAGAGACTGTTTTTCACTGGGGGCGCACTGAGGAGCGGGGCCCCGAGTTCTCGGCTCCTCCGGGTGGAAATTGGGAAGCCACCATTTTCATCCTGGTCCTCCAAAGCTGTGCCAAGAGCTTGCCGGGAACAAAAGCTCCTGAGAGCAAACCCGAGCAGCTTGCTTAGCCAGGACCGACAAGGGCGGGACAATTCCGCCCCGGCAAAGACATTTGGGAACCACGGCAACAGGCCCCTCCCCCAGAAGATCAGCACAAACAGCCAGCAAGCCAAGACCAAGTTACCAATCAGGGAGAACGGGAGAACTCCAGCGCTAGGGGAATACTGCACATAGAATTCATGGCTTTTTTACCATGATTCATTAGTTTTTCAAAGTTAATTTTTTTAACTGTTTTTTTTTCATTTTTCTTTTTCCCTTTTTCAACCATCTTATCAATCCCTTTTTTATAAAAACATTTTTTATTTTTCATTTTTAGAGACATATTTTATCCCTTCATAGTAGTTACCCTTATTTTTGGCATATATACATATAAGTTGTTCTCTCTTTAAAATTTTGAGTTACAGTTTCTTCTAACAGATCAAAATATACCCTAAATCACTAGTGTATGGCTTTGTTCTAGTCTCCTGCCTGATCACATTCTCTCCCTTTTTTTTTCTTTTCTTTCTTTTTTTTTTAATCTTCTTCTTTCTTTTTTCAAACATCTTTTTTTTTCTTTAAAGATTTTATTTATTTATTTGACAGAGAGAGACAAAGTGAGAGAGGGAACACAAGCAGGGGGAGAGGAAGAGGGAGAAACAGGCCTCCCGCTGAGCAGGGAACCCGATGAGGGGCTCG
Source organism: Callorhinus ursinus (assembly GCF_003265705.2). Taxonomy (NCBI): domain Eukaryota; kingdom Metazoa; phylum Chordata; class Mammalia; order Carnivora; family Otariidae; genus Callorhinus; species Callorhinus ursinus. The sequence goes on along the minus strand of NW_027397066.1, from coordinate 139,965,001 downwards.
ATCCCAGGACCCCGGGATCATGACCTGAGCCGAAGGCAGACACTCAACGACTGAGCCACCCAGGCGCCCCTTTTCAAACAACTTCTTATCTTATCAATTCCTTTTATAAAAACTTTTATAATTTTCATCTTTACACTCACCTTCCATCCCTTCATTGTATCAACCCTTATTTTGTACATATATAAGTCTTTCTTCCTTTAAAATTTTAGGAGGCACTTTCTTCTAACAGACCAAAATACACCCAAAATCTAGTGTGTGGCACTGATCTATGCACTAGCCTGATCATATTTCATCATATTCTGTTTTTTTTGTTTTGTTCTGTTTTTGTTTGTTTTTATCTTTTTCTTTTTCTTTTTTTTTCTCTTTCTTTTTCTTTCTTTCCCTTTCTTTTCCCCTGGTTTCAGGTCTTTTCTGATTTGTATAGAGTATATTTGCTGGGGACATTGTTAACCTGTTAGCATTTTGTTCTCTCATTCATCTATTCTCCTCTGGACAAAATGACAAGACAAGAAAAAATCACCTCAGCAAAAAGAACAAGAGGTAGTACCGTCAGCCAGGGACCTACTCAATATGGACATTAGTACGATGTTGGACCTAGAGTTCAGAATCATGACTTTAAAGATACTAGCTGGGCTTGAAAAAAGCATGGAAGTTATTAGAGAAACCCTTTCTGGAGAAATAAAGAACTAAAATCTAACCAAGTCGAAATCAAAAAGGCTATTAATGAGGTGCAATCAAAAATGGGGGCACTAACTGCTAGGATAAATGAGGCAGAAGAGAGAATCAGCGATATAGAAGACCAAATGATGGAAAATAAAGAGGCTGAAAAAAGAGAGAGAAACAACTACAGGATCACGAGGGCAAAATTCGAGAGATAAGCGATACGATAAGATGAAACAACATTAGAATAATTGGGATCCCAGAAGAAGAAGAAAGAGAGACAGGGGCAGAAGGTATATTGGAGCAAATAATAGCAGAGAACTTCCCTAATGTGGGGAAGGAAACAGGCATCAAAATCCAGGAGGCACAGAGAACCCCTCTCAAAATCAATAAAAATAGGTCAACACCCCGACATCTAATAGTAAAACTTACGAGTCTCAGAGACAAAGAGAATATCCTGAAAGCAGCTCGGGAGAAGAGATATGTAACCTACAATGGTAGAAACATTAGATTGGCAACAGACCTATCCACAGAGACCTGGCAGGCCAGAAAGGACTGGCATGATATCTTCAGAGCACTAAACAAGAAAAATATGCAGCCAAGAATACTATATCCAGCTAGGCTGTCATTGAAAATAGAAGGAGAGATAAAAAGCTTCCAGGACAAACAAAAACTAAAGGAATTTGCAAACACAAAACCAGCCCTACAAGAAATATTGAAAGGGCTCCTCTAAGCAAAGAGGAGCTTAAAAGCAGCATAGATCAGAAAGGAACACAGACAATATACAGTAGCAGTAACCTTACAGGCAATACAATGGCACTAAATTCATACCTTTCAATAGTTACCCTGAATGTAAATGGGCTAAAGGCCCCAATCAAAAGACACAGGCTATCAGATTGGATTAAAAAAAAAGACCCATCAATATGCTGTCTGCAAGAGACTCATTTTAGACCCAAAGACACCCCCAGATTGAAAGTGAGGGGGTGGAAAACCATTTACCATGCTAATGGACACCAAAAGAAAGCTGGGGTGGCAATCCTTATATCAGACAAATTAGATTTTAAAACAAAGACTGTAATAAAAGATGAAGAAGGACACTATATCCTACTTAAAGGGTCTATCCAACAAGAAGATATAACAATTGTAAATATCTATGCCCCTAACATGGGAGCAGCCAATTATATAAGGCAATTAATAACAAAAGCGAAGAAACACATTGACAACAATACAATAATAGTGGGGGACTTTAATACCCTCTTGAGTGAAATGGACAGATCATCTAAGCAAAAGATCAACAAGGAAATAAAGACTTTAAATGAAACACTGGACCAAATGGACACAGACATATTCAGAACATTCCATCCCAAAGCAACGGAATACGCATTCTTCTCTAGTGCTTATGGAACATTCTCCAGAATTGATCACATCCTAGGTCACAAATCAGGTCTCAACCGGTACCAAAAGATTGGGATTATTCCCTGCACATTTTCAGACCACAATGCTTTGAAACTAGAACTCAATCACAAGAGTAAAGTCGGAAAGAACTCAAATACATGGAGGCTAAAGAGCATCCTACTAAAGAATGAATGGGTCAACCAGGAAATTAAAGAAGAATTAAAAAAATTAATGGAAACCAATGAAAGTGAAAACACAACTGTTCAAAATCTTTGGGATACAGCAAAGGCGGTCCTAAGAGGAAAGTATATAGCAATACAAGCCTTTCTCAAGAAACAAGAAAGGTCTCAAATACACAACCTAACCCTACAACTAAAGGAGCTAGAGAAAAAACAGCAAATAAAGCCTAAACCCCGCAGGAGAAGAGAAATCATAAAGATCAGAGCAGAAATCAATGAAATAGAAACCAAAGAACAGGAGAACAGATCAACGAAACTAGGAGCTGGTTCTTTGAAAGAACTAACAAGATTGATAAACCCCTGGCCAGACTCATCAAAAAGAAAAGAGAAATGACCCAAATCAACAAAATCATGAATGAAAGAGGAGAGATCGCAACCAACACCAAAGAAATACAAACAATTATAAGAACATATTATGAGCAACTCTATGCCAGCAAATTAGATAACCTGGAAGAAATGGGTGCATTCCTAGAGATGTATCAACTACCAAAACTGAACCAGGAAGAAATAGAAAACCTGAATAGACCTATAACCACTAAGGAAATTGAAGCAGTCATCAAAAATTTAAAGAAGAATTAATACCTATTCTCCTGAAACTGTTCCAAAAAATAGAAATGGAAGGAAAACTTCCAAATTTGTTTTATGAGGCCACCATTACCTTGATCCCAAAACCAGACAAAGACCCCATCAAAAAGGAGAATTACAGACCAATATCCTTGATGAATATGGATGCAAAAATTCTCACCAAAATACTAGCCAATAGGATCCAACAGTACATTAAAAGGATTATTCACCACGACCAAGTGGGATTTATCCCCGGGCTGCAAGGTTGGTTCAACATCCGCAAATCAATTAACGTGATACAATACATTAACAAAAGAAAGAACAAGAGTCATATGATCCTCTCAATAGATGCAGAAAAAGCATTTGACAAAGTACAGCATCCTTTCTTGATCAAAACTCTTCAGAGTATAGGGATAGAGGGTCCATACCTCAATATCATAAAAGCCATCTATGAAAAACCTACAGCGAATATCATTCTCAATGGGGAAAAGCTGAGAGCTTTCCCCCTAAGGTCAGGAACGCGGCAGGGATGTCCACTCTCACCACTGCTATTCAACATAGTATTAGAAGTCCTAGCCACAGCAATCAGACAACAAAAAGAAATCAAAGGCATCCAAATCAGCAAAGAGGAAGTCAAACTCTCACTCTTTGCAGTTGATATGATACTGTATGTGGAAAACCCAAAAGACTCCACCCCAAAACTGCTAGAACTCATACAGGAATTCAGTAAAGTAGCAGGATATAAAATCAATGCACAGAAATCAGTGGCATTCCTATACACCAACAACAAGACAGAAGAGAGACAAATCAAGGAGTCTATCCCATTTACAATTGCACCCAAAACCATTAGATACCTA
>NW_027397066.1:139954688-139961186 GCF_003265705.2 Callorhinus ursinus | reverse complement strand
AGTATAGGGATAGAGGGTCCATGCCGTAATATCATAGAAGCCATCTATGAAAAACCTACAGCGAATATCATTCTCAACGGGGAAAAGCTGAGAGCTTTCCCCCTAAGGTCAGGAACGCGGCAGGGATGTCCACTCTCACCACTGCTATTCAACATAGTATTAGAAGTCCTGGCCACAGCAATCAGACAACATAAAGAAATCAAAGGCATCCAAATCAGCAAAGAGGAAGTCAAACTCTCACTCTTTGCAGATGATATGATACTGTATGTGGAAAACCCAAAAGACTCCACCCCAAAACTGCTAGAACTCATACAGGAATTCAGTCAAGTGGCAGGATATAAAATCAATGCACAGAAATCGGTGGCATTCCTATACACCAACAACAAGACAGAAGAGAGACAAACCAAGGAGTCGATTCCATTTACAACTGCACCCAAAACCATAAGATACCTAGGAATAAATTTAACCAAAGAGGCAAAGGATCTGTATTCAGAAAACTATAAAATACTCATGAAAGAAATTGAAGAAGACACAAAGAAATGGAAAAACGTTCCATGCTCATGGATTGGGAGAATCAACATTGTGAAGATGTCAATGCTACCTAGAGCAATCTACACATTCAATGCAATCCCCATCAAAATACCATCCACTTTTTTCAAAGAAATGGAACAAATAATCCTAAAATTTGTATGGAACCAGAAGAGACCCCGAATAGCCAGAGGAATGTTGAAAAAGAGAAGCAAAGCTGGCGGCATCACAATTCCGGACTTCCAGCTCTATTACAAAGCTGTCATCATCAAGACAGTATGGTACTGGCACAAAAACAGACACATAGATCAATGGAACAGAATAGAGAGCCCAGAAATGGACCCTCAACTCTATGGTCAACTCATCTTTGACAAAGCAGGAAAGAATGTCCAATGGAAAAAAGACAGTCTCTTCAACAAATGGTGTTGGGAAAACTGGACAGCCACGTGCAGAAGAATGAAACTGGACCATTTCCTTACACCACACACAAAAATAGACTCCAAATGGTTGAAAGACCTAAACGTGAGACAGGAGTCCATCAAAATCCTAAAGGAGAACACAGGTAGCAACCTCTTTGACCTCAGCCGCAGCAACTTCTTCCTAGAAACATCGCCAAAGGCAAGGGAAGCAAGGGCAAAAATGAACTATTGGGATTTCATCAAGATAAAAAGCTTTTGCACAGCAAAAGAAACAGTCCACAAAACCAAAAGACAACCGACAGAATGGGAGAAAATATTTGCAAATGACATATCAGATAAAGGGCTAGTATCCAAAATCTATAAAGAACTTATCAAACTCAACACCCAAAGAACAAATAATCCAATCAAGAAATGGGCAGAAGATATGAACAGACATTTTTCCAAAGAAGACACCCAAATGGCCAGCAGACACATGAAAAAGTGCTCAACATCGCTCGGCATCAGGGAAATCCAAACCAAACCTCAATGAGATACCACCTCACACCAGTCAGAATGGCTCAAATTAACAAGTCAGGAAAGGACAGATGTTGGCGGGGATGCGGAGAAAGGGGAACCCTCCTACACTGTTGGTGGGAATGCAAGCTGGTGCAACCACTCTGGAAAACAGTATGGAGGTTCCTCAAACAGTTGAAAATAGAGCTACCATATGATCCAGCAACTGCACTGCTGGGTATTTACCCCAAAGATACAAATGTAGGGACCCGGAGGGGTACGTGCACCCCGATGTTTATAGCAGCAATGTCCACAATAGCCAAACTGGGGAAAGAGCCAAGATGTCCATCGACAGATGGATGGATAAAGAAGATGTGGTATATATACACCATGGAATATTATGCAGCCATCAAAAGGAATGAGATCTTGCCATTTGCAACGACATGGATGGAACTGGAGGGTGTTATGCTGAGTGAAATAAGTCAATCAGAGAAAGACATGTATCATATAACCTCACTGATATGAGGAATTCTTAATATCAGGAAACAGAGGGTTGCTGGAGTGGTGGGGGGTGAGAGGGATGGGGTGGCTGGGTGATAGACATTGGGGAGGGTATGTGCTATGGTGAGCGCTGTGAGTTGTGCAAGACTGTTGAATCACAGATCTGTACTTCTGAAACAAATAATGCAATATATGTTAAGGGAAAAAAAAAAGAAGAAGAAGATAGCAAGAGGGGAAGAATGAAGGGAAGTAAGTCAGAGGGGGAGACGAACCATGAGAGACGATGGACTCTGAAAAGAAAACTGAGGGTTCTAGAGGGGAGGGGGATGGGGGGATGGGTTAGCCTGTTAAATAGTATTAAAGAGGGCACATTCTGCATGGAGCACTGGGTGTTATGCACGAACAATGAATCATGGAACACTACATCAAAAACTAATGATGTAATGTATGGTGATTAACATAACAATAAAATTATTTTAAAAATAGCTTGCTGGAGCTAAGGGAAGATGAATAGGTTGAAGATAGAAATAAATATATAAGTTGATAGAAAAAAAAATTTTGGTTTCTGCTCTACAACCTGGCACTTTGCAGTCACTAGAGTTCACTTCAAAATGCAAATATTATCCTAAGCAAATAACCAGCTATTCCTCCCTCATGTGAGGTGGTACTTTTCAAGCTCAGTTTTATTTCTGGATGCATTCTTCTGAATGACTCTATGTGCATGTATGTGTGTGTGTGTGTATTTTTGTCCAACATTTCTCTGGACAAACTGTGTAAACCAGTTGATTTTCACCAAATACTGTAATGAGGGAGCCTGGTAGCCTACTAGGGAACACTGTTCAGGACGTTAACACACACACACACACACACAGTTTATGTAAGACAATGTTCTTAGTTTCCTGATTGCATCACTGTTTTTGTTTTTCTTACATAAAAACAATTCTTAGAAGCATAACAAATTTTGTTTTTCAAGGAAGAACATCTGGCTTTAAGTTGCATACAAATACACTAAGATTATTCAAACTCACCCTTCCTTAAAGCAGATCATCCTATTCATCATAGGATTCTTAAAAATTTATAGCTTTGTTTTTATTTGTCATTAAAAAAAGCTTTCTTTGGAATAAAACAGATTTTATCCAAACAAGCAGAACTATTTTCAAGATGCATTCATCTGGTCAAGTTCATAGATTAAGAATCTCAAGTAGTAATCCCTCAAGTTATTTTAGGAAAACTACTAAAACAATAAAAGCTTAAAATGTGAATTACATAAGTTTTAAATATTCTAAATCCTTCATGGATTTTATTTTGCTATATATAAATATAAATATACAATATATATAAATGTATATATATTATACATATATATAAATATATATTTATATATAAATATATAATATAAATATAAATATATAAATATATATATAAATATAAAAATATATAAATATATAAATAATATATATAAATATATATTTATATATAAATATCTCGAGAAAAATAACAAAGCTAAGAAATTTTTTTCCTCAGTATGCCATAAACAAGCTCAGGAAATATTTCAAACTGAACATTCCTCTTGTCCATATTAAAAATAGAATATTTCTCCAAATGCTATTAATAATTTAACTTAGAATAGAATCATAAATATGCATGAATGGAAGATCACTTGCTCTCCCCCCATGCTCAAAAAGACCTTGGACTATACTTTTCCATAAAGATAAAGAGCTTGCCAATTTTCAGGTATCTCGAGGCACGTCTATGCCGGAAGCTCTGAGGAAGACAAAGGAAAGGCTTCACTGGTATCTTCGCTGATCCCTTGCGCTGTGGTGGTTGTCCCTACTTTGCGTTCCCACAGCACTCCACCCATGCCTAACCCATAGCATGTGCCATAATTACCTGTGGACAGGTCAGTTTCCCACACAAAAGTTCCCAAGCCATTTTAGTGGTCCTTGCTTTCTATTTGAGAGAATAGCACAGAGAGGTTCAGGTAACTGGTTTAAAGTCTCAAAAGCAGCAAGCGATAAATCTAGAATTCAATTAAGAGCTACCCGATTCCAAAGTCCCTCACTGTCCCTTATACTACACTTTTACTCACCACCTAGTAACGTACCTGCCAGCCTGGTGTTCAGATGTCCGCTAATTGGTTAAGTGTATTAACGCACGACATTCTGTGTTAGAGAGAACTGTGTGAACAAGACCCCATCCCCCGATACTCCCACCCTCCACGTCGGCCTCACGGTCCTGGGGTTCCCAGACCAGGGAAGGAAGTGATGAGCATACAAATACATCGTGGAGAGGTGGCATCTAGGTGGAGACTGAAAAAGAAATAGGATTTAGCCACTTTAAAAAGAAAAGCAGAGTAAGAGGAAGGAAGGGCAGATAAGATGTTTGAGGCACAGGAAACTGCATTCGGTAACGTGCAAGGGGCAGGAAAGAGAATGTCTTGTTAAAAGAAGCGAAGTTCAGCAGGGCTTAGAGCTGGAGCAGGAGAAGGAAGCGGCAAATGAGGAAGCTGCAGAAGTTATGCAGGGACCCATCAAGAAGTCTCCCCCGGACTGCATCATAAACTTCCGAGCTGCTAGGAAACTAGATCTTAATTATTCTCAGCACACACACAAAAAAAGAAATGACAGTTAACATGATGTGCTAACTAACCACACTGTGGTAACCCTACTGCAATAAATAAATGTCTCAAATCAACCTGTTGTACACCCTAAACTTATTCAATGTCATATGTCAGTTATATCTGTTTTAAAAATGAGAGAGACAGAGAGAGACAGAGAATGAGCATGCCAAGAGGTTTGGGTTTGATCCTAAGAGTATAAGTAAATTTTGGACAGTTTGAAGCAAAGGAGCAACATGGATTTTGTATTCGAGGAAAATCACTCTTACTATCCGGAGGAAGGGGAATGTACGGATGACACTGAGGAGAGGCTGGGAAGCCAAAGAGAAGACAGGCATTAATCGAGGCAAGAGATGAAGACTCTAGCACTTCTTCGTGGTGTACAACTTTAAATAAGTCAATTTAAAGTTTTTTTCAGAGTTCCGCATTTTTTAAGTGTGAAGAAAAACATTGCCTCCCTCACAGGGTTGTTTTTAAGATTAAGTGCAGTGACAGAGCTGTTGGCATGTGGGACAGTGTGGTGGAGAACACAGGCTCTGGAGTAAGAGAGTGTGGATTTCATCCTGAGTCCTCTACTTCCTAAGTGAAACTTGGGGCAAGTCATGTCACCTGTCTGTGACTCAGTTTCCTGAGTCACATAAAAGAGAGATAACAATGGAACCTGACTTGTGGGGTTTGTTGAGAGGATTTTATGGAACAATGCCTGTTTTATTTATTGTCTTATCTTCAGCATCTAGAATTCTGCCTGGTAAGTAGAAAATGCTTATGAATATTATTAATTATTTGAAAAGTATAAAGGACTACATCATTGTAAGGTGTCCCCATGTCCGTAAATTATAATTGCCTAAAATTTTCCCACCACCAAACAAACTATATTTTTAAAAATCCACAGTCTCTCCATTAACCAGACATCTGTTCTTTTAAACATAGAAGTTAGTTTACATTCTTCTCTTCCATTTCTTTCTTACATTTTCCATAATGTGTTTTACTCTCTCAAACAAAACTTCTGTTGAGTGAGTTTGTAAACCCTAACTTTCAGGCTGGCGAGGGCCCAAGTGCTCTCTAAGATCACCAAAGCCCACTCTGCCTGTAGACAAATGCTATTCCACTGGAAAAGCTGTCCCTTGAGTGGAGGTTCAACACCTTTAAAAGCTGATGGGACCTACGAAGCAGTGATTTGCTGTACTGAAAGTAACAAATGACTACAAAAAAGAGGGTTCCCTTGTGTTCAGAGAAAACTTTCATCTTCAAAGAGATGATTTCATCCTCATGGCCTTAAGAGACACTCGGGCCCCACTCTCTTCCCCACACTGCTCTTCTCGCCACTTCTGGTAAACAAAGGTCTGCTCCTCAGATCATCAGCAACAGGTGTAGCGTTTCAACTGGCAAAACCAGAATCCACTGGACAGTTTACCACATACTATAAAGAGTGCACACTCTTCACTTTGAATAAAATTATTGCATTAATCATTTAATCAGATACACAGAATATGTCTGCACTCTTCAGGTATCTAGATACCCATGAGAAAATCGCTGTAAGCACATCACAAGGTTTCCACTGTGTATTGTGAAGAACTAGAATTCAAGTGGCCACAAGAGGAGAAAGCTGGTTTCCATCTTCATCCAACAGAGAATGAGGAGGGGAAGTGCATTCCCTGATCAAGGCTGTGCTTGGCCAGTGATTTAACAAGTATATGGCACTGATTTACCAACTGTGTAGAATGTCAAGTATACTTCACCTGATGGACTGAGTTCCACAGAATGAGATGAACCCAGTAAAACAAGGTATCAAGGGAAGTTGGAAAGGAAGGAGTAGAAAGAACAGGACAGAGAGGGGAAGGGAGGGAGGGAGGGAGAAAGAAAAACAGTTGTCCAAAAAATCCATTTTTAAATAAACAAGAACTGATAGTACCTCTTTTATGCTATGAAAGAAAGAAAGAA
>NW_027397066.1:139954601-139954678 GCF_003265705.2 Callorhinus ursinus | reverse complement strand
AAAAAAGAAAGAAAGAAAAAGAAAGAAAGGAAGAAAGGAAGGAAGGAAGGAATGAAGGAAGGAAGAAAGAAAGAAAG
>NW_027397066.1:139952669-139954501 GCF_003265705.2 Callorhinus ursinus | reverse complement strand
AGAAAGAAAGAAAGAAAGAAAGAAAGAAAAGAAAGAAAGAAAGAAAGAAAGAAAGAAAGACAGAAAGAAAGAAAAGAAAGACCTCCTTTTCCAATAGAGTCTTTTTGTTTTAATAATTTCTCTCCATAGAGGAGATCAAAAGGGGGAAATATTCCCTCTAGAGAGGAGAAAGACCAACTCTCAGAAACAATGAGCTAGATTTTGATCTTAAATAATACTGGGATCAAGATCCCATGAGATAATATTGAAAGAATCACTTCCTTATTTCCTTGAAGATTGGAAAGACGATGTAATGTCCTAGATTCACCATTTTCTCTGGTCCTGGATTCTTCTACCAGTGCCACCAGGAAAGGACCTTTGACATCCCCTGAAACCAGGCTTTCTGCAGAACTGTTGTCCTTTAGCCCCAGATCCCACAGCATCCACAGAAACCCCAACACGTACACCTACACAAGCACACACACACTCACACATACACAAGACATGGCAGCACCTTAAATTGAAAAGAAAAGTAATTCTGAGCAAGATATTCCCATTCTCTAAATTAATCCCAGGTTTTCTGTTAGGTCTTTAAAATATCTTCTAAGAAATTATTCCACCTTCCATTATGGGAAAGGAATAAATGCAAAGACAAATATGGTCCCCTCCTTTTTTTTTTTTTAATAACTGCACATATAAAATCTCTGCCCCTTAAACCAAGTAGTACTGAGATTCTATTTCAGCACCCTCTGGGATGACAAGATTACAAATGTGCAATAAAAATAAATCTCCATTAATAGCTGGGTCTTTAACAGCTGAGAGAGTCACTGGTCCCTTTTGTTTACTCACTAGCTCGAGTGTGATTTCTACTTCAGGCACAGCTGTGAACAGGTCCATTAATAATCAGCCTGCATCAAAAAAGGATCAGTTCATAGCTCTAGGTTTCAATGATTATTTTTTTGACCCTTTCTAAATTGAAGTTGTTCTTCTGAGTGAATTGTTCATACTGTTCAAAATTGACCCATTAAGGTCTCTGATTTTTTTAAGTAATTAAATTTAAATTTAATTTAATTAATTAATTTAAAACTTGTATAGTTGACAGACAAAACTACTTCAGGAAGAGGGGCAACTGGTACACAATCCTGAGATTATGTATATCCCATTAATACTGCATTATTATATTATTACATTAATTCAGCAATATGAAGGTTACTGGATGAGCATACACCCTAGACAGACTTTAGCATAAAACAACTCTAAAATAAAGACCGGCCTATCACTGTTCACAGCAGGAGATCACCACAGTATTTCATAGCTTCTTAGAAAAGCATTACTACACTGCTATTTTTGAGATTTTCTTTTTTTTTAGATTTTTATTTATTTATTTGACAGAGAGAGAGCGAGCACAAGCGGGGGAAGCGGAAGAGGGAGAGGGAGAAGCAGACTCCCACTGAGCAGGAAGTCCGATACAGGGCTTGATCCCAGGACCCGAAGGCAGACACTTAACCAACTGAGCCACCCAGGCGCCCCTTCTTTTTTTTTTAAGATTTTATTTATTTGAGAGAGAGCGAGTGAGAGAGAGAGAGAGAGCACGAGCTGGGGTGAAGGGGCAGAGGGAGAAGCAGGCTCCCCGCTGAGCAGGGAGCCCAATGTGGGGCTCGATCCCAGGACCCTGGGATCATGACCTGAGCTGAAGGCAGACACTTAACGGATTGAGCCACCCAGGCACCCTGAGATTTTCTTTATCAAGATCTCATTTGAGGGCGCCTGGGTGGCTCAGTTGGTTAAGCGACTGCCTTCAGCTCAGGTCATGATCCTGGAGTCCCGGGATCGAGTACCACATCGGGCTCCCT
>NW_027397066.1:139949192-139952569 GCF_003265705.2 Callorhinus ursinus | reverse complement strand
GCGTCCTCAAATGAGATCTTGATAAAGAAAATCTCAGGGTGCCTGGGTGGCTCAATCCGTTTAGTGTCTGCCTTCAGCTCAGGTCATGATCCTGGAGTCCTGGGATCGAGTACCACATCGGGCTCCCTGCTCAGCAGGGGGTCTGCTTCTCCCTCTGACCCTCTTCCCTCTCATTCTCTCTCTCTCAAATAAATAAATAAAATCTTTAAAAAAAAAGATTTCATTTGCTGGGCATTAAGGAAGGCACGTGATGTGATGAGCACTGGGTGTTATTCACAACTGATGAATTATTGAACACTATATCTGAATCTAATGATGTACTCTATGTTGGCTAATTGAATTTAAAAAAAAATATTTTATTTGTCCATTGAATTTCTCTGAACCAAAGTGAATCATCAAATTAAGTTTACTTTTACTCTGTCATACAGATGGCATCAAGTCCATGGGATATACTAGTGCCCAGTAGATTCCAACCACCTTCAGCCACCTTACTCTCCAGTATTCAGTTTCATAATCTGGCTGCTTCCTGTACTTCTCCAGAACCATCACCCCCTCCATGATGAGTTCCCTCACGTATTCATGCACTGAGCTGCTCTAGGCATGTTTGTAACAAAAAGAACATCAGAAGAAGGGTCAGTTGCTACTCTGTGATTTCACCAGTTGGAAGTAAAAGCTTGAGATTAACATAAATTAGTCCATCCCATAATGTCTCCTGCAGAAACTTGCTCTAACCCTCTGATCAGAATTGATGGGGGCTTTTTATTCTATGTACTCTTAGCCCTTTGAACTATTATTGATTTTATATTATTTTCTCTTGAGTCTCCTTCAACCCTAACTAATAGACCTTTGAGTATCAGAAATCACGCATACCTAGGGGAATCATGAGAGTGTATTACAGTGGCTCTCAAGTGGTCCCTGGACCAGCAGCATCAGCATCCCTGGAAACTTGTTAGAAATGCAAATTTTCAGGCCTCACATCAGAAACTCCAGGGGTGGGCCCCAGCAACCTATGTTTTAACAAGTCCTCCAGGTGATTCTGATGCAGGCTCAAGTTTGAGAGCCTCTGGTATATTTGAACCACTATGGGTTTTGGAAGCACATAATCTAAGTTTTTTTTTTTTAATTCCTACTGTATCACTAATGATATTAAGCAAGTGATTTGACATCTCTGAGTTGCCCCTCCTCATCTATGAAATGGAAAGAACATTAAACAATGCCTGACAAATAACATCTGTCTTTATATTTACATTACCATCTTTGTATTTTGTAACATCAACCTCGGGTACCTAGTCAACGCTGAAAATACTTTGTCCTTCACACTTATTTACTTAATTGAAGCAAATGAACTGAATGAAACGAGAAGAAAACACACAACCATTGGGAACCAAACCATAATGTGTCTGCAAGCAACCCTATTGATAGATACAGGTAATGGATGAGGAGAAAAGTCACTTAAAACGTTACTTGGGAGGGGTGCCTGGGTGGCTCAGTCGGTTAAGCATCTGACTCTTGATTTCAGTTTAGGTCATGATCTCAGGGTCAACAGTTTGAGCCCGTGTCCAGCTCCATGCTGGGCATGGAGCCTGCTTAAGATTCTCTCCCTCTCTCTCTGACCCTCCCCCACCAAGCTTGCACGTGCACGCATGCGCGCTCTCTCTCAAAAAAAAAAAAATAGATTGCCTAGGGCTGGGGGGGAAATATGGGGAGGAAATGCAGAAATGGACAGTGACCTGATGATGGGCATGGGGTTTCTTTTTCGGGGGACAAAAATGTTCTAAAATTGAAGATGGTGGTGGCTGCGCAGCCCCATGAATGTACTAAAAATCACTGAATTTTATCCTTTAGCTGTGTGAATTGCTTGGTGTGTGAAGTCTGTCTAAATAGATCTCTAATAGAAACAATAACAGCAAGGACTTTCAGCCATTAAAAGAGGCAAGTTTTAGACGAACCATGAGAGATGATGGACTCTGAAAAACAAACTGAGGGTTCTAGAGGGTAGGGGGGTGGGGGGATGGGTTAGCCTGGTGATGGGTATTGAGGAGGGCACGTTCTGCATGGAGCACTGGGTGTTATGAACAAACAATGAATCATGGAACACTGCATCAAAAACTAATGATGTAATATATGGTGATTAACATAACAATAAAAAAATTTAAAAAAAAGAGGCAAGTTTTAGGATAGAGTTTGAGAGCAGTATAACTCTGAAAATTCAAGAAAAAACTGTGAAGTCGGTTCAATTGTATATTCTCCTTCTTATAATGTATCAAAAGAAATACAAAGAAAAGATGGAAATAAGATTAAAAATATGAATTATAAGATGTCTTTGACTTCCTCTTTTTATATTACCAGCAAGCCAGAAAACACATGTCAGTGGCATATGTGGTAACTTAAGTTTTAACAATGAAATCATTGTCACATTTAATAGTAGTGGCAGGATTTTAGAGCTGAGGCTCTAGCGATTGTCCATTCCAGCTCCCAAATTTTACAAAAGTAAACTTCTCTAACATTTTCCATTCCATTTCACACTTCTTCCCCACCAGTATGCAAACATTAGTTTTTATTTAATTCAATTCTAATAAACTGTCTTCTGGAACATAGGTTTCATTACCCCAAGAATATAGATTTTTTTTTGTTTTTTTTACTGTGTATTTTATTTTATTTTTTTAACTTTTTATTGTTATGTTAATCACCATATATTACATCATTAGTTTTTGATGAAGAATGTAGATTTTTTTAAAAGATTTATTTATTTTAGAGAAAGAGAGAGTAAGAATGAGGGGAGGGACAGAGGGAGAGAGAGAATCTCCAGCAGACTCCTCTCTTGAGCATGGATTCCAATGCAGGGCTGGATCCCACAATCCTGAGATCGTGACCCAAGCCAAAACCAACCACTGGACACCCAAAGAACTGAGCCACCCAGGTGACCCTCAATTTTTTTTTCTTAAATTTCTTACACTCTCTTCTTCTCAAAATTTAGTTGACTTGAACCTTTGTTGCAATGGTTTCCTTTGTAATATAAATGCAACATAAACCATCCACAGTTCAAATTTTTCCTTTTAATACCTTGTCTGGACAATTAGGCAGAGCTTTTGAAAGAATCAAGTAGCCATCTAAATACTCTTCATAATCACCATTAATTTTCAGTTGTTTCCGAGAGCTGACTTTTTAAATCTGAGCTCCAATTTAAGCTGTCTGCTCTTCAGTTCAGAACCAAATATTTCCCAGGGTTTGGTTCTTTCAAATCCTGAAAGGGGGAGGAAAAGTCTGCCATTTTACATTCCAGATTTCAAAGCAGTAATTATTAAAAGGAAGGAAGGAAGGAAGAGAAAGGAAAGAAAGAAAAGAAAGAAAAAAGAAAGAAAGAAAGAAAGAAAGAA
>NW_027397066.1:139743579-139949092 GCF_003265705.2 Callorhinus ursinus | reverse complement strand
AAGAAAGAAAGAAAGAAAGAAAGAAAGAAAAAGAAAGAAAGAAAGAAGGAAGGAAGGAAGGAAGGAAGGAAGGAAGGAAGGAAGGAAGGGAGAGAGAGAGAGAAAGAAAGAAAGAAAGAAAGAAAGAAAGAAAGAAAGAAAGAAAGAAAGAAAGAAAGAAAGAAAGAAAAAGAAAGAAAGAAAGAAGGAAGGAAGGAAGGAAGGAAGGAAGGAAGGAAGGAAGGAAGGAAGGAAGGAAGGGAGAAAAAAATTTACAAATATTTTTAAAGACATGGGTATTTTTCTCCTTTCCGTTTTTTAACTTGCCAAATTTCTCAGGTTTTCACATTGACTCTTTCCTCTTCAGTGGAGAGTAATCTTCTGCGACATTTGAAAGTTTATATTTTAATTCACACGGTGTCATGCAACTGGCCAGAATCACTTGAAGTACAAACATCCTCCAAGAGTGACCTATGCCTCATGAACAGACTCTGTAACTATGAGAATAATAAACCGATCACAAACGGGACCAGTCCTTTACAAAATTCATTCAAAGATCTGAAGAGGTAAGTTAACACCTAAGTAAATACTAAGTGAATCAGGCTGAAAGTGTTTGCCATCATGATTATTGGCACGTTTTCCTTCTCCATCACAAAGAGATTGGCTTGAAACAGTACTGATATCTTGATCTATAAAAAAAATTACTCAGTCTTTATTAAATGTATCTTATGAATGAAAATAAAGTTGTAGTCTTCTGAAAAAGAACTAATAGGAAAAAATAATCTGTAGATTTGTCACCTTTCCTTACCTATCTCTTCTTCCTCAAACTGTCCTACTCTTACCTCAACAGCCTCCTGGCCAGTCTCCCTATCCCACTCCCACTTCTAAGACCCACTTCTAAGACATTTGGCTTAATATTAAAATAATTTTGCGAACACAACACTTTTCACAGATTCACCCTTAGTTTAAAAGCTTCCAGAAGCCCTTGTTACCGCCATCACATCTAAACTCCTCTGTCCAGCTGTCAGGGTCTCCCATATTGAGGTACCACCCAATTTTTTAAAAAATATTTTGTGTTCCCCCAAATACAGGCCCTCCTCCACACAAATAGGTGTTCCACAACAAAACAGGAAATACAGGAGAGTAATGTTTGGGGAATAAAAACAATCCTTATTATTTATAAGACATACATTGTGTGCCATGAACCACATAAAGCATTTCACATGCACTGTCTCATTTTATCCCCACATAAATCCTGTGTGATAGGTTTTCTGATTTTACAGAATGACAATTGAGCCACAGAGAGATTAAAGATCTTCAAGTTCTCTAAACTACGAAATGGCACAGCCAGCAACCCTCATGTGTCTTACACAAGTTCTTGCCCATATGTTGAGTTTCCCTTACAGTGAAGGTGTTCACGAGGCAGATGAATATGCAAATCTGAAGTCCAGGGGGAGAGACTAGAGCTCTGTTTTGCAGGCATTGGCTTATAGTTAACTGCACCTATTTCTGTGAATGAGCTTGTCCAAGAAGAAGGTGTGTAATGCGAAGAGAAGAAACCAAGAACAGAAGTCCACCACTTAAAGGGCAGACAGAGGAGGAGACCTCAAAAAAGACTGAGAAGATAAAAGGAGAACCAGGAGACTTCCCCAGCACAAGTCAAAGAGGAGCTGCAAGTCACAATAAACAAGCATGATCAACTGTATAATGCAAAAATAAATAAATAAGGTCAAGTATGATAAAGATTGAAAACTGCTCAAAGGAATTGGTGGTTAAGAGCCAGGGTGACTCAGAACTTACCATCCAAACCAGGACAGTTTTAAGAGTGAAAGGGGGCTCTATTAACAAATGCCCAAGGAGCACAGAATATGGCCCCAGCGCAAACCACGACACAAGGTCACCCCATGAGGAGATCACTAGTGTCCTTCATGAGAACAGCTTCAACAGCATGATGCCATGGAAGCCACATTTGCTGTGAATCCAGAATGAGTGTGATTAGGACATAGAGAGAGATTAATCTTTCCAGAAGCTTGGTTTGATGGATGAATAAGAAAAGGCTAGTGTTTGAGGTGACCCTCCATTAACTCCATATTCCTTGTTCTGGCTCCTCCCTCTCAGTTCTACTGAACCTGCCCCCAACAAGTCACAGTGATTTCCAGCCAACCCAGGAAGTGTGTGACTTTTACTGACACCTCTGTTTCATCAACTGCCGCAGCCCAAGGCATTGCCCTCTGCCCCAGGCCCCTGAAACTCTCTTTCCGGGATTTCTACGGCACTGAATTTCATCAACGGTCTCTATTTCTCTGACTACCCCTCTGCTCTATCTACCTCTTCTAATCTTAAAAATGTTGATCTATCCTAAGGCTCTGCCCTGGGATACCTTCTTTACTCTGTCTATTCTCTCTCCCTCAGTGGTCTCATCCACAATCACCACTTTCACCTTCACCAGTCTTGCAAATGATTCTGAAAACTCTTCCTCGGTCCTCAAACTCTCCCCTGAAATAAAGGTCCTATTTCAAACTAACGACCATACATCTCTCTCCTAGTGGTTTGTCCACCACACCTTACTAAACCTGTGAAAAGCACACATTACCTTTTTCTTAAACCCATTCTTAGAGAGCTTGGAGTTATAATTTTAATGAGTGGCACTCCTCTTCTTCTGGAATCCTCTCTTCATCTCCACTTGCTAGGATCAGGGCCAATCAGGCACCACTTCTCTCACAGAGACTTCTTGGTAACCTTATTGAATATATCTTCCTCCATCCTTTAATCTCAAATTCACTTTGCATTTCTCTTAAGGTACTTGGCATATTCTGTCTTGATTATCCTATATATGCATCTTATCCCCTCCTACTATATTGGAAGCTTCTTAAAGAGAAGGTATGTCTCTTTTGTTAATTTTTTAATTTTTCCAGTTTTTTAATTTAAAATTCAACTAGCCATCATTAGTTTTAGATATAGAGTTCAGTAATTCATCAGTTGCATATAATACCCAGTGGTCATCACATCACGTGCCCTCCTTAATGCCCATCACCCATTTAGCCCATCCCCCCACCCACCGCCCCTCCAGCAGCCCTCAGTTTGTTTCCTATAATCAAGAGTATCTCATGGTTTGTCTCCCTTTCTGATTTCTTCCCATCCAGTTTTCCCTCTCTTCCCCTATGATCCTCTACACTAGTTCTTATATTCCACCTGTGAGTGAAACCATATGATAATTGTCTTTCCCTGATTGACTTATTTCGCTCAGCATAATACCCTCCAGTTCCATTCATGTCGATGTAAATGGCAAGTATTCATCCTTTTTGATGGCTGAGTAATATTCCTGTGTGTGTGTGTGTGTGTGTGTGTGTGTGTATACATATATCCATTCATCTGTCAATGGACATCAGGGCTTTCTCCATAGTTTGGCTATTGTGGACATTGCTGCTATAAGCATTGGGGTGCAGGCACCCCTTTGGGTCACTATATTTATATCTTTGGGGTAAATACCTAGTAGTGCAATTGCTGGGTTGCAGGGTAGCTCTATTTTCAACTTCTTGAGGAACCTCATAATCCTAAAATTTGTATGGAACCAGAAAAGACCCCGAATAGCCAGAGGAATGTTGAAAAAGAGAAGCAAAGCTGGCGGCATCACAATTCCGGACTTCCAGCTCTATTACAAAGCTGTCATCATCAAGACAGCATGGTACTGGCACAAAAACAGACACATAGATCAATGGAACAGAATAGAGAGCCCAGAAATGGACCCTCAACTCTAGGGTCAACTAATCTTCGACAAAGCAGGAAAGACTGTCCAATGGAAAAAAGACAGTCTCTTCAACAAATGGTGTTGGGAAAATTGGACGGCCACACGCCAAAGAATGAAACTGGACCACTTTCTTACACCATACACAAAAATAAATCCAAAATGGATAAAAGGCCTAAATGTGAGACAGGAAACCAACAAAATCCTAGAGGAGAACACAGGCAGCAACCTCTGTGACCTCGGCCACAGCAACTTCTTGCTAGACACATTTAGAAAGGCGAGGGAAACAAAGGCAAAAATGAACTATTGGGACTTCATCAAGATTAAAAGCTTTTTTGCACAGCAAAGGAAACAGTCAACAAAACTAAGAGGGTATGTCTCTAAATATATATACAACAGATAATTATTATTTAGAATGGAGAGTTATCATTTAGATAACAGATGCATTTGACATCTTTTCACTTCTTACTTGAAAATCCACTATTTTTATCACCTTCAAATACAAAAGGAAAACTGACAACTATTTATGTTTAACACATCTCCAATAATCGTTATTTTTACAAAATAGCTCTAACTATATGGCTTATGGAAATACCATGTGAGAGAACAGTGGGTTCATTTTTAGGCACATCGAGATTAGTATGATCATGTAAAGGTGTATATTTAGGCAATTAAATTTGTATAACGTAAGTGAGCTCAAAAGTAAAGCGTTTAATTCCTAGTGTCAAAGCCTAGAATTATGAATTAATAAAATTTGCTATAACAGGCAGTGATTTGAAGTGCAACTTCTTAGTCACCCATTAGTTAAAAGAGCCCATTCCTGCAAAACCTATTTTTAACACCTCAGTGTACATCACCTGGCATTCTTTGTCTCACAGAACTGTACCTTTAAATACGGCTTAATGCCAGATGGTCTCCTCAATAAAAAACAGCAGGAGGCAACATATTAATGTTACTCAACAAGCAAGTCTGCAGACACTCAACCAATGAAATTAGTCTTCAGTGGCTAAGCCATTCTGTCACCATGACAACACCTACTTCAGAAAAAAATACTGGATTTTCCAATGAAATGAGCCACCCATCTTAAAACTCCAGTATGATTCAAGCTACAATGATCAGATTAGCTAAAGTAACTGGCTAGGTCTTTTGAGTCACCTCACATCAGGTCTACCTATGAAAAGTCATTTGCCCTTCTATTTTAAAATATTTATCTACAATCAATTTCTGACTCTCTTGATTTCATAGATAAATATACTCCATTTAAAGGTGTGTGTATATGTATGTGTGCATACACTTGTAGGCTAACAGTCCTAAATATAATGACAAGTGCTAGTGTCTTACAAAATTTTCACTGGTACATACTCTAATGAGTCTGTTATTCATATTATGTCTGACTAAAGAGATTAATCAAGGAAATAAATGTAGAAAAGACCAGAATGATATTCTTATGTGAATGGTTAAAATCATAGTTAAATCTTATTTTTAATATAGCTCCATTTTCAAGTTGAAATGATAATTTGCTCCAAGGCAGATGATCTTGTTTTACCTGATGAAAATGCAGAGAACCTACTATTTGGAAATAAATTGTAAAATCAATCAATATGATGGTGGGGTAGCAGGGAGACTTTGGAAGCAAGGAGAGAGGGTGTTTAAGAACATGGTACAGGGGCGCCTGGGATGCTCAGTCAGTTAAGCTGTCTGCCTTTGGCTCAGGTTATGATCCTGGGATCCTGGGGTCCTGGGATCAAGCTCCGCATCAGGCTCCCTGCTCAGCAGGGAGTCTGCTTCTTTCTCTCCCTCTGCCGCTCCCCCTGCCTGTGCTTTCTCTCTCTCCTTCAAATAAATAAAATCTTAAAAAAAAAAAAAAGAACATGGCAGCAGCTTCCACTCAAATCACATAATAAGAAGGAGAATTTCTTAAAAAGGAAGGAGAGAGAAGCCAAGAAGAGAGGAACTGGTCTTAGAAGAAAGGAAGGAAATGAAGCCAACAGGTTTTAATGTACTGATTTTGTGTATTTGTTTAACAATGTAGCTATATATCCATGTACATTCTAATCTTGATTTTTGCCACTCACAAGCCTGTGATGTTAAATGTTACCTCGCTGTATATCTGTTTCCAAATTTGTAGAAAGGGGATAATAATAGCACCAATCGCATAGGGGGTCGGGATTAGATGAGTTAAGCCTCTAAACAGTGTTTGGCAAATACTAAGCATTACATAAGTATAAGCCAAAATATAAAATAAATTCGTATTCTTTTCACAACATTTCAATATTTTTGCTTATGTTTTCTATTTCAGTCTACCTTACTTATACTGTTTAGTGCTTTTTGTTTTCAACTTCGCTTCCCTTTCTTCTTTTATTTTAAATGTTATGTTTCAGTCTGTTGTAATCTTTTTAACCCTCTTATTACCTTCTTATCCTACATGTCGAACATTTGATGTCTCACTTTCTCAGAGCTACCGCAAAGCTAGGCTGTAGAAGCTACAGCAGTGAGACCCCATAAACCATGATGAGTCTGACACCAGCAGTTCCCCTGATAGATTCTTCAACCCAGTTAAAGATGACTCCAGAAACTAATTCAGAAGTGGGATGGAATATATCTTCCAGGAACCAAAAACCTCAGTACAAAGAACACACTTGATTAACCAAAAAGTATTTTTTCATGAAAACTCTGCTAAATTTAAATTTTCAACATACATAAACACACACACACACTTTTTTCCTTCGAAGGGAGGAGAAAAGAGGGGAATGGAACATTGGTGGGGGTGGGGTGGGTAACTCCTTTTCATGAGGAAAAAAAAATTGCTCTTCTTTTGAGGAGAAAAAAGTTGCAACATTCTTAGAATAACTGACTGGATAAAAAGTCAATCTAGTTTGTATTTACTTAAGACAAGGGAGGACTCTTCTTTATATTGGAATTAGCCCAGTCCCTGGGCCATACATGCAAGACTGGGTTGTCACAAATCTTTCACTATAAATTTTTTTAGTCATTCTACTACTGAAGTACTTCTGTCATTAACAGGCCTTGTGTGTGTCCAGTTAGCATTCTCTGAAAAAAACATTTCCCAAGAGTCTGTACAATGCTTTATGTGAAATAACATGTAAAACTTTTGAACTACATAGAATACACAGCATTTATGATTTCAAGTTTAATCCTGAGCTGTCTATTCAGCCTCTAAGCAGAATATATCCTTAACAGAAAGTAAGAAACAAGAGGAAATGTAGTCCACACTCTTCATTCTAATCCATCTTTATAGGAGAACTTGGAAAACGACCCTAAAAAGTCACTTTTTTATTAGTTTGGCAAAGAAATAGCTGCTAACAAAACTGCCTGAGCAAATCATTACCAGTATTATTCACTGACCCTTGACACACAGAGAACTGTCTCCCGCCCATTCTTCTTGGCCTCGCTCCCACTGGGCTCTGGACTCCCACCCTTATCGACGCCCAGTGACCCTGCACAGATCAAATGGGGGATTACAGCAAATGTCTGAATAATTCAGACCAAATACTTTCACCTGAAACAATATGATAATACCCTGAATTAACTACAAAATCATCTCAAGTCTTTTCATTGTTTTATTGGCCCATTTCCTGCTCATGAGAACACACCCTCTCACTCAAACATGGTCCTGAAGATTCTGGTATTTTTACTGCTTGTCCAAATGCTGCCTGTAAATTACCAACAGAATCTATCATCTAATCATCTTTGTAGGGTCTCACAAATGGCAAAAAACAAAACAAAAAAAGTTTCACCCATATATATATCATATATATTCTTAACTTCTTACAATAATGCATACCATTATTTTCTGTACAATAATTTAAGGGGGCACTTTTTTCCAAGTATAGTTCCTATAGTTCCTATGAATATTTATTCTTTTAATATAGCTTATTTATTAGATACGCACTATAATATCAATAATTCTTCTACCACTGTAATGTTTTATAAAACACTCACAAATATAGAAATAAAGTTCTTTAAGGAACTCTGCTGATTGTTGGTTTGAAAAAATTCTCAAAAAATATGTCCTCCTCTTTAGCACAAGTAATTTTTTCACATTACAATTTAATGTAGACACATGAACAGGCCAACACAAGTGCTATTTTTAAAAGGAAACCTCACCCAATATCAGTTATTTATATTCCGCACCCCTAACTTCCAACAACATATGATTCATTCTGCACACGACGCACAAACCTTGAGGTGGTCTTACGAACCACAATACCCTCAAAAAGGCCCACCCCCAATGTTGACACTCTCCTAGGACTAGGATTCTAATTTGGAATATACAACTCAGGAATCTTAAGACTTTACTGTAAATGGGCAGTGAGATGGGAGATGTCTGGGTTACATTCCCAAAAAATTGCCTTTATGTAGTCTAGGAAGCACTGTGCATATCTGACCTTTGTTAATAAATTCTCATAAGTGTATTTTAATGTAGATGTAACTGTCCTTCCTTGGACAACCTCTGGTTTTGCCAGGGCTCATCTTAAGCAAGATTAAGTACCTCATCTCATCTCCCAAAGTAATCTCCACAAAGCATCACAGAGCATAGTAGATTCGGCTGACTTCCCCATTTGACATTTCTATCATCCCCAAAGTTTCTCTTAAGCCACCAGCCATTAAGTCTTTCTCTCCCTCTCTGACTGTCCACACAGCCTCTGAAAATGTACCTCTCCTTTTTATTCAATTTAGTCCATTCCTCAGCACCAAAGGCCCAGCCCTTACAAGAGTTCATCAGAGCGGTCTTCCAACACAAGCTTGTTTCTTCCTAGAGAGTGGATTCTACTGCCCCCCACCCCGAAAAATAACATTTTCTGCATATACTTAGAGTATGCTAAAGTGATTTATTTCAATCCTTTCCTGATTTTGCCACTTAACACACTCTCTTTGGCCACCCCAGGCCCTGTCCATCCACCTTCAGCACACCCATACCCATTTAACAGCACACAGGCAGGAAACTCTATTGTAAGGAACTGAAAACACTGATAAGTTACATTCTTATAAACTCCCTCCCAGGCTTCAGTCCATGCAGATAACTCCTGACCCTCAATGGCCACATAAGAAATAGTTATGTTAATGACCCTTTCTGTATACATTGTTATGGGAAATACTCTAAAAATAAAGCCCATCTGTCTATCAGGAAATGGGTTCTAGGCCTCCTAGGCTACAAAAGCTTAAGGAGGTGGTTTAATCTCTCTCTGGAGCACAATGTAATCATCTATAAAATGAGAGTGTTCTTTCCAGATAGGAAAAAAAAAATTATATGATTCCATTTCACAATTCTATGTAACACTAATAAAGACTGGGTTTAACATTAGGAGCAATTTAAAATAATTTTACTCTAATCAAAAACCTATAATTTGAAAAATTAGTTAAATACTAAATATTTCTGCATAGTGAATTTCTCTCCCAAAAGCATCCGACAAACTACATGATCATTATTCAAATGTTACACAAATGCATCTGGATGAAAGTTCTGGAATGTCTGCCAATGCATGAAGAAAAGCCATGGGCTGAATTCTCTTCAATATCAAAGTACATCATTTTTTTGTGTTGTTTTTATTTGTTGTTAAGGATAGTTTTTGAAATGTATAGTCAAATATAACTGAGCTATATCTAACTGCGGGAAATTAGCCCAACAAAATCAAAATTACTTAACATCTTTTTACTCCATAACTTTTAGGGAGTGTCCAGTAATAGCTACATAGAGGTGAAAAAATACAGGTAATCAATTGTTGCTTATTACAATATAATATATATTATATGCTTAGTATAATTATATGATATCTAATATAACAATATCATTTTATATGCTTAATTTATATGAAATGTTATATATAACGTATATATAAATATATACATACTATGTTACATCTTGTATATGTTATATTATATACACATACATTACGTTATAATATATAATGTTAGCATAAGCTCCATCCCAAATAGTTTTATCCTCCTGGGGAGGGAAATTGACCCCAAGGGACAACACCCCAAACATTATATTCTCTCTAACAAGGTGGACATTTCACATGTTAATGTAATTATCTGTCACAACTGTTACTGAAGACTTATATATCACCACTAACAGGGGCAGTAAAGAGAGAGACAAGAATAATCTCATACTGGCATATATCTTCTACTTTCCATATGTGATTCACTTTAAGACCTGCTCAAATCCCACTCCTTCTGAAAGTCCTTCATGATTTCTCTCTCAACTCCTTGCAGAATTTGAGTCAATACTTCACATTAAGTACTTGGTAAAATACTGTTGTTTCTTGCTCCCTTTTGTAAGTATCTCTTCAATTTGCAGAACGTCGGTCATAGAGCGAGTACCTGCTTATCATTAACGAGGTCCATTAGAGATACAGATATAAGGAAGAGCAGTAATAAAAGATGCACATCAATTACTGACCTGTACTACCCAGAGTTTGACTTCCAAATGTGAAGTGGTGTAAAAGCACTTCTATTGGGTATTTCTAAATGCCTTGTGAATGAATGTCTTTAGTTGTCCAATTAGGGTGATTTATACCTGCAAGTTGTTAGTAGGGCCTTTTTGATAATAAAGGTCTTGTTACCTTGGTCTGGGAACTGAGATCATGGAAAAGGTGGTATGTTGTAAACTGAGAGCCTTCTTGTCCTCTTGGAAAAGTTGGCAGGGGTATAAATGCTTTGCTTATGTTGCTGTCTTTACAGAGCCCATAAATATATTAACTCTATTCTATGAATTCTGGGGGAAATCGCAGCCAGTCTCACCTTTCTGTACATTCATTTAGGAAACACACTCTCATTCATTCCCTCTCCCTGCCCACACAGGTCATTGAAATTCTAACAATCAGTGGCTCAGCTTCAATGTTAAAATACCAACAGCACCAATGATAAGAGTTTTAAAACTACTCAGGAAAAAATACTTAATGTTCCTGGGAGTTACATGTAATTTTTTGGATACAGTTTGTGCAAATTGAAGTAGAGTCAAAACAGAAGCAGAAATGTTTATTAGAACAGTATCAAGTACCCCCAACTCCCATCTATCCAGCAATCTGAATCAACAATAAAAAAGCATACCCAGAAGTCTAAAAATAATGGAAAAAAGGGTCTCAGAAATATTAAAAATAACTAACACATAGTTCACAGTTTTTACAGCTAGTGCAAGGCTTAGAGTTGTCCTCAACATATAGACCGCCAATTTAGACACAGAAGTAAAATTATTATACTCTTTTAATGAAGGTTCTCCAGTTCAGTCCACAGTGACCAGGGGAGAGAAAATTAGTTGTTGAAATGGATTTGAGAGGTACAGTAAAATTGTGTATCATTCACAGATATGAAAACATTAAACTCTTTTAATCCCATACACGACAGTGGACAGTGGAACACTGGAATCAGCCGAATGCCCGATATATATTGGGGAGACTCTTCCAAGCAACACTCAGCCCAGAGGTTGTTCTAATTTGGAGAAAGTAAATTTAAGGAGAGTTTATAGAATCTTTCCCATGCATTAACACATAGAAGGAAGCAGTTTATCAGATATTTTGCAAATGCTCAACACCTCCAAAATCTCCTGCAGCTCCTGAATTTGGAAGCAAAAATTCTTTCAGGGGACTAAGCTCTGAGCCACTGCATGCAGAAACTAATGTTAAATGCAAGCTTTCTGATGCCTTAGAGAGTGACTTATGGGAATAAAAAAAATTTAGAATTTAACTTGGTTTAATTCAACATTCAACTTAGTAGAGGTACAAATTATAAATTCAAAATCCTAGTTATTCCATTAGCATTTAAGTTCAGTTTACAAGTCATATTGATGCATTTGCAAATCCAGCAGATTCTATAATCTGACCTTAAAGGGAAATTTGGTCACTTCACTAAATTGTCTTAAAAATTTCAAACTGTGAAAATAAATTTAATATATTTAATTTTCTTTTTAAGTCCCTTGTTTGACTGACTAACACTCCTAACTTCTTAAATAATATGGTAAATCTAATACATTAAATGTACATGGTCACTCTTTCTTTTAATTTTATTTAAACTAAACAAAACAGTTCGCCCATTTCTCCTACCCCCTGCCCCATACATGATGATTCTCAAGTTCTCTCAATGTTCTAATACAGTTTACAAACTTGTTAAAATTTCAGCTTAAAAATCATAATTGACACATTTTCCTATTGGAATTACAAGGCTAATCTTTAGACATTGGAATCTACCAGATTTTATTAAACAGTTTAAGTTTTAAAAGCACTTAAAACCCCAATAATACATAAATTATTTCTAAATCTCCTTAAGGTTTACGATTCTTACTCCAAAGGGAAACAGCTATGTCAAGCCACACAGTTTTGGGGTTATCTGCCCAAAGAAATGTGGGTAATGTTGGGGGTTACCACCACAGATGACTGAAGTTCTGGTCAAATGTGACATCCAAAGCTGAAGATATTTGAGGCAATTTTTCTCACCACCTCAACTGCCATGTTGAGCCACTGTAATAATTTCTATTTCATGAACTGCAAAACTTAAAGAAGAAAGCAATGATGACTTACCCATATCCCTACCCATATCCCTAAGTAACTTCCATCCTGTTTCAAAGATAGTTTCCTTCTTTTCATTATCATCCTGTTTGATAGGACCACACAACTCTTACAAATATTGAAACAGTATTCAATTGCATGTTAAATATCACTCGTAGCTTTGATCTTTTGGTCACAACTTCCATGGTCATCCTCCTGATGACTAAGAGCCCTCTGCAATCAGCACTTTGGTTCTGATACAAGAAAGCAGCCAGAGTGATGTCGCTCAACACAACATGGAAAGCAGGCAACACAAAGTCAAGGCTCTGTATAGAAAGGACCAGAACAAGAAACAAGACCAGTCTACAGTGGAGCATCAACATCAGATCCAACCTGTGATCAGATGCACATGCCAGGCACCGTGGATACAGCAGTAAACCTGGCAGAGATGTCCTCAAGGTCACAGAGATGGCAGAATTGTGCATTGCTAAAACATTTGCCCTGCAGTGGAGAACAGAATGTACTTCCATGGCCACAGTCAATGGTTTGGCAAAGGGTGTAAAACTGTATCTAATAGATGTGTTATTCATTCTGAGGTATTCATTCATTCATTCATTCATCATTTTCAACACTGCACTGAGAAACTACTATGGACCCAACACACCAAAGGGTCCCCCCTGAAATGTGCAGTCGCAATCCTGGTTCCAGAAGAAGACAGACAAGTTAGGAAACCTCTCTTTTAAAAAGGGAAGGACACATCACTTTATAATTTGGCCACTTTGAAAATTAAGCACTGACATTATATGATGGGCCCTAAATTTAAGGAAATTATGATTTTCATTAGATGTTGGATTTGTTCATTTATATTTTAGTGACATTTTAATAATGTTTACATGCCAGATAACCTTATACAATTTAATTTATAAATGGTTATACATCACAACAACCTTCTAACAGTTTTAGTATATTTGTCAATTAAGAAATTAGCAAGAAGGCTGGCCGTCTAGAGAGAAGGAAAACTTCAGCACAAGCAATAATTTACATTATTACCTTGTAACTGAATATACAACTATATTTTTGAGACTTCATTTTATTACTCTGATTTTTGTCATAAAAGAAATGAAGAGTGCTAAGGACATGACAGCCAGGAAAATTTGGCTTTTTTTTGTAGAGGTGATAATAGGCTGTCTCTGTTTGATAAACAAAGGCAGTATAGACTTAACCCAATGTGCCTATTAAGGACTCAGATTGTTCCTTCTGCAGGCCCATTACACTTCTTAAAAATAACCCCCTTGAGGGGTGCCTGGCTGGCTCAGTCGGTAGAGCATGGACTCTTGATCTCAGGGTCTTGATCTTAAAAAATAAACTCCTCAAGTTACTGTCCTTTTTATAGTTAACTATTCTTAATATATTTGCTAAGTCCTTCCTCATACATAAATAACAGCAATTTATGTGCATTTCTACAGGGGATTAATTAAGATCATTTGTGACAAAATCTTAAAAAAACAAATTTACTTTTTTAATTTTTCTTTTAAATGCTTTTTTTTTTCAACTTTAGGCAGACTCTTTCTGCATCTTTAAGTTCCCATAAAGATATATATTCTCCAATTCCTCACCTGTAGCAGGTATGGAAAATCGGTTCATGTAGGATCCATGAGGTTGTTTACAAAGAGATGGGGAGCTATGAAGTAAATGAGTATGTACACAACCCTTCATGTTTACAACCCAAAGTTCACAGACAAAAGCCTCTCAATTGTTATTCAGATGACTACTCTATTTTAATATCCACAGAAGAAAGGAAGAGGAGAAAATGTGGGACCACATTAACCAGTGAGGTTCTTCAAACCTACCTCAGAGGGGATCTAGTTAGAATCCTCATAAAAGGAAAGGCAAATTTGGCCAACTATTTAAAACCCTGGTGGAACATCTGACCAGATTTGGAGAAAGCAACAATAACTCAAGAAAACTTCCTGAAAGAAGAAAGCTTTTGAAAAAAGACTTTTAAGATTTTATTTTTAAGAAATCTCAACCCTCAACTGTGGGGCTCAAACTCAACCATTGCAAGCTCTGCCAACTGAGCCAGTGAGGCACCCCAAGACTTTTTTTTTAATAAGTCACTTAGATAAAAGAGAAGACTCTTTATTTCCTGATAGTAGCTATGGGTGGGAGTAAAAACAAGGAAAATGAAGGCTATTTTACAGATCCAACTGAAATCTATAAATATAAATAAGCCAATTTGAAACTTAAAATAATTTAAAATGATAGCTCCACTCATGATTATCTTGCCATCATCTAGACAAAACCTATGTCTATATAGTATTTTAGTCTATTAGTCTATATAGTATCATTCACTATACATCCATACAATATTCACATGAGAATTATCTATATTTTGTATTGCTTTAGCATTTTCCAAAAACTGAATTTGACTCTTGAGAAAATACAATAAGCAGATTTCTCTTTGGGTGAGCACTATAAAGGTCCTATTGACTATGTAAAGTTAGTGCAGTTTCCTAAAAGTCTGTTAACTTAATTCCCATAAAGCTGATTATGGGAAGAGTCTGGCTTAGTATTTACTGAGTTCCCACAGTGAATGAGACTGGTTCCTTCTCAGAAACTTTAAATAAATAAATAAATAAATAAATAAATAAATAAATAAATAAATAAGGATCTGTGCTGAACAATGTCACAGAGACAAATGAAACTATTTCAGTAAGACTGTTTGTACTTTAAAACATATGGCCCACACTGCACCTAAAACACACCAAAAAAGGACAGAAGACATTTTATTTTGCAAATGTCTAACATTTCCAGTAGTTTCCCCTACAGATACTGTTTTTAGGCTTGTTACATCAAGAACAGAATAGGGAGCTCTTCGACCCTTGCATCTGTATGGAGCACACATTTTATACAGAATGAAGTAACATGCCCAGTGGTTTACAGTATGTAAATTAAGCTCAACATGTGTGGAAAAGTGAATCCAGGGGGTGCCTGGGTGTCTCAGTTAAGTGTCTGACTCTTGGTTTTGGCTCAGGTCATGATCTCAGGGCCATGGGATCAAGCCCTGAGTCAGGCTATGCACTCAATGGGGAGTATGCTTCTCTGTCTCCCTCTGCCCTTCCCCCTACTTGTGCACCCTCTCTCTCTCTCTCTCAAATAAATAAATCTTTTTTTTTAAAGGTGAATCCAAGTCAAGAAATTAAATAACTCATTTCAAGATATGCAAAGGAACTGCCTGAAAGGGTGACTGGCAGAGAAAATAAAATAGCATATACATAGTGGGTATTCAGTAAATATTCTCTAAATTAAATTAAAAATATGAACTACACTGACAAAAGCCTAAATTCTCTTTTCATCTTGGAAAGTTGCCTTCATCTTGAAATGTTACATAGCAATTTTTTATAATGGTTACGAGAAAAGGCCATTTTTAAAACTACCCCTTGGCTAGAAAAAGAAAGAGAAAAAGAAAAAGAAAAAAGGTATTCAGAATTTTGGTCAGGGAGGTGACAGCCCAACATTTATATTGAGCCTTTCCTACCCTGAACTCATGGTCAAGCTTATGATTTGTGCTAGATGTTGAGCTGAGCTCCAGAAACAAAATATTTCTTGGGGGAAAAAAATGGACAGTGGCAGTGAATAGCAGCTGTGTAGTAAAGAGAAAATTTTCTGGTTTTGAATAATTTAATGTAGTAAGAGAAACTGGGTAGTCCAATCAGATAGCACCATTCTGGGATGTGAACATTTGAGTGTTTGCCTGAATATGCAAATACATGAGATAATTGTTGTTTTTCCCAATTCCCTGAACAGCAAGGGATTATTTTAGGAACCTGGATTTAAGTTAAAGGTTATATTTAGTCTCATTTTTTTAAAATGAGTGATCTGTATCCATTTTTTAACTAATTAGTTTTCGTTGAAAGCAAATGTCTTAAAAATGAGAGGTATTATTATTGTTATTATTATAGTAGAACTATGATGCTCGGCAGTGACTTTACTATAGTAAACAGACTTCTATTTAAAAACACAAAATAGGGCGCCTGGGTGGCTCAGTCGTTAAGCGTCTGCCTTCAGCTCAGGTCATGATCCCAGGGTCCTGGGATCAAGTCCCACATTGGGCTCCCTGCTCCCGCGGGAAGCCTGCTTCTTCCTCTCCCACTCCCCCTGCTTGTGTTCCCTCTCTCGCTGTGTCTCTCTCTGTCAAATAAATTTTTAAAAAAATCTTTAAAAAAATAAAATAAAAATAAAAACACAAAATATTTACTGGCAGTGGAGAATTGTTGCTTTGTTTATTATTATAATTCATTCATTTCTCATTTAAGAGTTAGCTCTGTAACACTCTACGCAAGCCACCTTATCCTTCAAGGATTACTATTTGAAGACTTTTAAAGATGTAGGTAATCATTTGAAAATAATAAGACAATGGTAACACAGACAGGATCTTCTCTGAAGCCACATTTTGTTAGAAAGAGCTGGTGGCTGGATCGCCTACAAAACACCATATCCTGAATTTTGAAAGAAAGAGAAACATTCAGAAGAATGGACTGGCAGCAATTCCTGTAATTAACAAGAAGGGAAGGAAAGAGTAAATTTAAACGTATTTCAAATATGAGCTCTTTTGACCCATCAGCTGGCTTTCAGATAAACCTCCTCCTCTATGGCATTTGCAGGGGCATGATTTGAATGCCATTTCACGAGGGAAGGGAAAATTAAAACCTGGGATGTATGCCTTCCACGTTCAAAGGAGCACACAGTTCTTAGTACACAACACTAAAGGGCTCATGCAGATTTTCTAAAGGTCAAAAATTTTACTAAGTACATTTTTACTGTTTATCTTTAGAACTTTCAGTTAATGCTTAAAATGCCACCTGATTTTCTAAAATGTCTCAAGAGAAGAGTCCAGTTGTAGCAGACAACAAACACAACAAGCCATCACTGATAATGTGGGTGGATTTCTCTCCATTATGCAAAACTGGATGCATCACCATAGAACAGAAGTATATACATAAGAAAAATACCAGTTCTATCTTTTCTTGTGATCATACTGCCGGTATGCCACCAGGCATAAAATCAACATTGACCTTCAATACAGCTTTGTTTTGTGATGCACATTTTTGGCCTGTTTGAGAAATTTCATTTATCCCACAAACGTTCCCTGAGTGGCCACTATGTCCTACACAGAGTACTAAACGTTTGGGATAAACACCATCCGTGACCACAAAAAGTTCACAGTCTACTGGGGAGCATTTAGACCGACATTGGGAAAGACCATAATAGAGGTAATAATTGTTGACATGTTGAACTAAGGACTTTATATTTACTACTTCATTGAATCATCACATTATTGTCATTTCAGAGGTGACAAATTTAGGACTTACAGAGCAGTTAAGTAATTCACCCAAGAGCAATTAATTAAAAATAGGAAGAGACAGGGTTTGAACAAAAGGCCCCGGACATCAGTGCATATAGTAGAAACCTTAACGTGAGAGCTCTTCAAAGAACTCTGGAAAACAAAGAAATAGGAGTAAGAAAATTAGGGAGGGGTGAGGAAGGAGGTTTTAAAGAGCTTTCACTTACACTGAGGCTGTAAAAGAATAAAGTAGTCAGGACCTGAGCAGTTTCATTATAAATTTTTTGGAAAAATAAGTTAGTTTGCCAAAGTAAATCTTGGAATGGCCCTGGATTTATTTAGCTCCATGAACAAATAACTGTAAAGACGTTCTCAAACACCCATGTTCACTGTTCCTACTGAATGAAGCAAATTAAGATATAAAACTGAAGAGAAGCAGGAATGCCTCACGTTTTAAAAAATCGAGGAAAGGCAACCATGTGCAAACAAGAAACAGTGATAAGAGGGGAAAAGTCCTTGGGGGCCGTCCATCAGAACAGGTAAACATGTAGAGCTCCCATGTGACGGCCAACACCACCAAGGAGGCCGCTCCAAGTGGGCAAAGCCAATGGAGCACGTTTTCCAGATCGACTGACAGTGCAGAAAAAAAATTAACAAATGAGCCCATCTTCTTAATAACTAGATGCAAGCAACTTCATGGAATTATTTTCTGTATGCCATACTGCTTCAGCCTCACAGCTGGGAGGTCATGAGTTTTTAAGTATTCCTATTTTATAGATAAGAAAAACAGGTAAACAGAAGTTAAAAGCATAAAGCTACTTACCAATAAAGGAACTGGGATGCACTTGATACTTTAATCTTTCCTATCAAAATGATCTGTCCTATGCCTGATTGCCTCAGGACCATGTTCTCAAGTCAATAAGCCTATCTTAAGAATTTACACAAATCGCTATGCTAGCTGTTTAAG
This sequence comes from Callorhinus ursinus, assembly GCF_003265705.2. Taxonomy (NCBI): domain Eukaryota; kingdom Metazoa; phylum Chordata; class Mammalia; order Carnivora; family Otariidae; genus Callorhinus; species Callorhinus ursinus. The sequence goes on along the minus strand of NW_027397066.1, from coordinate 139,930,553 downwards.
GGAGGAAAAAAACAGAAGCCATATGCTCTCCACCACTGAGGAACTCCTTGTATGAGTCTCTCTGCTACAGAATTGTCCAATTAATCCTGCATAATGTATTAATGAATGATAACATGCTAATGCTCTGTTTCTCAAACTAATGAAATACTAGTTCCAAAATAAGTTCCTCGAAAAAAAAAAAAGGTGGGGTCCCATGGGGAAAAACGATTGGAAAATACTATGTATTATATATCTAACTTGGAGATTTAAAATACAGGTTTGCTTATTCAAGGTCTCTGATAAGGTGTGCAATAAGCAAACCTATTTAGTTTTGTTTAGCTAATATTTCTCAACCCAAGCTGAACTAATGTTCCATTGAACATACTTTGGGAAAGACTGGGTTATATGTCACCCCTTAGAGGGATTATTTTTCTATTTGTCAAAAATATCTTTCCCAAAGGAAGGGACTGCCAAGGTGGGGATTTCACCCCCATGTTATGCCAATAAATAAGATGCTGGCAGATGATTCCTTTGCTATCTCTCAAATTGGTTTCCATAGAAAGCTGGTACTTTGCCTGAGCACAGGATATAATGTTAGAGGCCAGTCCCATTTCCTCTCTTCCATAAGCCAATCACAAGTCAATCAAATACACAATTTCTGGCAAGAGCTGCAATGACTCACTCAGGTCTAAAAATAACCCTTGACCATATGTGGTACACATCTAGATCCTTCTCCAGAATCTAACATCTATGTTCACCAACTGTAAGGTGTTACTCAGTTATAAGCATTTCCCACTAATACATAACATACTAATCTGGTATGAAAAAGGTCATACAAAATAATCAAAATCCCCTCTTTTTTTTATTTGTATAGAAATTTTGCCAACATTAAATGTTCCATCACAATATTTGGCAAATACGTACTGGCATTCATACACTTTAAATTTTAACAGATTTTGGAAGGAATAGGTCCAAAATAATCATTCCAGCCTTTGAAAGAGAAAAATCTATGCTCTAAAGAATGTTTCTAAGATAGCATTTTAGCTATAAATCAGACTTGCTTCCCAAAAGCAATCTTAAACTACATGTTAAAGAATTCATGTTTTAAATAAACTAATCTTAACTCCCGTTTAATTCTGGGAGGACTGGTCTGGGAAAACAGATTCCATTGTTTAGACATAAATTAATACAGGTTCTTTTATGAGTACTGTAATGATGGATATGCATTCCTAGGACAGCATATGTTTGGGTTTGAGAACTTGAGTCCCTATGCGCAGAAATATTTTAAAAGTATAAGATATAAGCAAACAGGAAGAAAAATAAGGAACATGATGAGGCCTGGCAAGTATCCTATCTAAGGGAACACACCTGAGCATCTAGAATCAGCCAAGAGCCCAATTTGACAGAGACTCAATCTTAGCCAGCCCTCATCCTACTCTCGCATCAGGGGTCCAGACTCACAAAGTGTGAGATGAGACTGCTTCCAGGACCACTTGCAGTTCTAACTGAGGATGGCAGCTACCCACAACCCTTCTCCAATCCAATTTTTCAGGTCTCCAAGAGATACAAAATAATAACTGAGACCCAGCATTCAGCTAGTCTAGAGTCAAGTTGATTCCTACGGTGCCAGGACAGAATAGGCATGGATATTCCTTGCAGATCAATTCAAAATGGAATTTTCTTTCCCTTTGGATGAATTCATATGTAGACTATCTGACGAAACAAATCATTTTCAGTAGGTAAGTTTCAGCTCCGGCCACAGCCTAGTACCACGCAAGTATGATGATCACTTCTTTCTGCTCAGGAAGAGAGCTGGTGGTGAGAACGAATACCTTCCATCCCTAACCTGCCAATTTAACCAAGTAAGCCTCTCACTTGCCCGGTCTACCACAAGGAAAGCTTTATGTATAGATGTTTTGTTTTGGGAGAGCTCTTCTATTATGCTAACTAAATACTTAGACAGTAGCTACCTTTTTTAAAGTTCAGAAAAAGAATTTTTTAATGAAGATTTTGTTTACTTGAGAGAGAACGAGAGTGAGAGAGCACAACATGGGGGGGTTGGGGAGAGCAGAGGGAGAGGGAGAAGCAGGGAGCCCAATGTGGGGCTCGATCCCAGGACCCTGGATCATGACCTGAGCCAAAGACAGACGCTTAAACGAATGAGCCACCCAGGCACCTCCAGTAAAAGAATTTTGATTAAGAAAACTAATAAACTTGACACCTCTCTCTTACTGGAAGGTAAAATGAATAGGGGCAAGTTGATCAAAGTTTTAATCAAGTAAATGATTTTGTTAGGCCAAATATTATTTCCTACTAGCTTAATCAGAAATATTACTTCAAACAAACAAAAAAACAGATACTTACGAGGTGAAAAACAGTTAAGACACTGCCCCTAGATGCAGGGGTCTCTGTTAAAACATACATCTGTTCAAGTTGCACTGGCAATGGTAAATTCCAGTACCTGCACATTTCCTGCCTTCTTGTCATCCAGTCTTCAATAACCTAATGTCCCCGGTGTCCTTTCTCCAGTCCTCCCACACTGTTCTTGCAGCCTTCATACTGCCCTTCCAACTCCTATTTCTCAATTCCCCAGAGGGCAAGGACTAGCTTGTGTATCACTGCCCAGTGCATAGAACTTGGCCCACCTAGAGTGTGGGGTGCTCAAAAAAACACTGAATGCATCCATTTCTACCTCAGAAGAAGTGTGGATATTCCTTTTTCATTTCTTAAAATATTTAACTCTAGAAGGAATTTGAAAATCATTTAAGAATGGTGAATACTCTCCAACTTCCTAAAAAGTTAATTTATACAGTACTATCAAATTTATATACTAATCAGACCTATTTACTAATTTTAGAAATAAGACAACAGGCCCAAGGTGGAGTCGCTTATGCTAAGCTCCACATCAGAGACTGAACTTACTTGCAGGTTTTTTTTTTTTTAAAGATTTTATTTATTTATTTGACAGAGAGAGACACAGCGAGAGAGTGAACACAAGCAGTGGGAATGGGAGAGGGAGAAGCAGGCTTCCTGCTGAACAGGGAGCCCAATGCGGGGCTCAATCCCAGGACCCTGAGATCATGACCTGAGCCAAAGGCAGACACTCAACGACTGAGCCACCCAGGTGCCCCGAACTTACTTGTAGTTTTATCTGTCCCAGAAATGGAATCTTAAACCAGTCACTTAGGAATCACCTGATCAGCACTAGTTAGGGATTCTGCCTGATAGATCCCTGCCATTCCCTAAAGGAAAGTAAGCTTACAATAATCAATCTGCTTTTTTTGCCTAGTATAACTTTCTTGTTCCCGCTCCCTTTTGCCTATTAAAGTTTTTCATTTTGTACAGCTCCTCGGAGCTCCTTTCTCTCTGCTAGATTGGATGCTGAACCATTCATGAATCGGTGAATAGAGCCAATAAGATCTCTAAAATTTACTCTTGAATCTTGTTTGTTAACACTAGTTCACTGAAAATTTCTAACCTACTTATCTCCTCTTATAAAGTGATGGAGAGAAAAATCACCCTTGTGGCTTTTTAGTGTTGGTTCATCATACTTTATTTCTACCTTTAAAAATACAATGGATAGGAGTGCCTGGCTGGCTCAGTAGGTTAAACGTCTGCCTTCCGCTCAGGTCATGATCCCAGGGACCTGGAATCAAGCCCCGAATAGGGCTCCCTGCTCAGCGGGGAGTCTGCTTCTCCCTCTTCTTTTACCCCTCCACTCATGCTTTCTCTGGTTCCCTCTCTCTCTCAAGTAAATAAATAAAATCTTAAAAAGATAAAAAATAAATAAAAATACAAGGGATAAGGGCGCCTGGCTGGCTCAATCAGTGGAGGATGCAACTCTTGATCTTGGGGGTCGTGAGTTCCAGCCCCATATTGGGTATGGAGTCTACTTAAAAATAATAATAAAAAAATAAAAAATAAAATGGATAGACATTTGTATTTTGTTATTAAGTAACCATGTATTTAAAGTTCCCTTCATTTAACAAAGAACTATAAAGCACATAACGTAAAACATTTGAGTTCACTTTTGTAAGATGAATTAAATCGGGGCGGAGGGAGATGTTTGTCTTTATGAGGAATAAAACACTTTATTTTAAAACACTGTTTTATTCAGCTAATGACTGATTTCATTTTTTCCATAATGTGTGTTGAGTACCTGCGGCGTGCCTGATTCAGGCTACGTGTGCAGGCGCCGTCCCCCCTCATAGTGTTTGCAATCTAAAAGAGAACTCCGCAAATCTTGAAAGACTATACATTCCAGGTATTGAAGTAAAAGAACTATTGTTTTCATCTCCAAAAGCATATTGCATCCTAACAGTAATATCACTTTAGAATTTTATTTAACTTGAAACAAAACAAAAAAGTTAACATTAGCTTTCACATAATCTTGAAGAAACAGTGTAATACATTCCAAGGAGCAATCTCTTAATAGTAGAACAACAAAGGGTTCTAAGTAAGCAGGCAGCAGGAGAATCACAAATATTTAGATTAGCTTTATCTGTGCCTAGGATGCCATGACTTTGGTTATTTGAAATAACTGAAATGGAGTCGTCACATTTTTAATTTTTCTTTAACTTCAGAGAACAGTATGAAACTAATCTTCAAACTTTCTAAGTCTACATGCTGAGTCCTGCTAGACCTCACTACATAAAATGTTTTCTAGGATCTCATTTTAGGGTTTGACAACAAGCTTATACAAACCTTTTCCCTCATATTAGTTGAAGGTAAGAAAAGTTTCCTGTTTGAAGATTTATTATTGATCAACCCATACACTCTGCATTTGAAGATCAAAGAGTCTCTATTCATCACTTATTTTAATATTTTTCCAGTTTGATTCCTAAATATCATTATAAAACTATTCTGGCCCTACATTGAGAATTTTTAGTCTATTTTCTAGCTTTCTCTGTCATTAAAAAAAAAAAATCAAGCATCCTATGCTACTGTTATTAGCCCAGATTATTTTAACAGTACCTTTACTATCAGAAGACCAGGCCTTAAATCGTCTGAAGAGTTACATCATTTCCAAAGAGCAGAAGCATAATGAAAAAAAAAGACCCAAGAATATTTTTAAATCCATTTATTAATACCAAATAAATCACATTTAACGTAAATAAAACGTGTCTTAACACATTCAGAAGGAAGATGCATAAGATGGCTATATGGGAACATCAGTTGAAATAAAAACCCGGTCACAAACTACTCATCTCAACTGGCTAAAGCAAAGAAAATGGGATATTCCTTTTTTCCTTAGGCCGTATGCAGTTTCAGAATGGAAATGCCTGTCAGAGGCCACTTTTCCACCCTGGCGGGAAGACCTATGTGTCTGCACACACCACCACCCAGTGCTGCAGATATCGTTCATGTTGCTGGGGCACCCACAGCAGCGCGCATACCTAATACGCACATACAGGTAGGGACCGGTATGCAGCGCCTGCCGGACCCAACAAGCTTGTCCTCTGGAAATGAGGAAACAAATGAGCAAGGACTCTTCCTCGTTTCCTCTAAGTCCCTGACTTCTGCACCTTACCTTTCTAACTCTTGTCTGCAAGGAAGGTCGACTTCCTCTCTGAGGATTCTCAATTATTCTCTCTGGTCTTTGGTGCAGCAGAGTGAGAGTGACCGCCCGGTTTTGCGGGCGGGCGGATTTGCGTGCTCCGCGCTCCTACCTCCACCCCTCCCGCCTCCCGGGCCCATGCTCACCAAGGGTGAACTAAGGGCTGGAGGTGGGCGCAAGGCGGGGATTGGGGGTGGGGGGGACAGGAAGGACCGCAGAGATGGGGAAGCCGGCAACCCGCAACGCTCTAGGTCAGGTTCATGTCCATCTGCATCCCTCCCTCCACTTGTACTTTCCACCCCAGGCGCCCTTTCCCAAAAGGCACCCCTGGGCCCACCTTTTTCCCCCCTGCCCCCACCGCCACCGGTCCAAGCCTCTGCGGTCCTCCGAGACGCCCCAGAGACGACAGGGTGCAGCGCTCTTACCAGGCTCATGGACACCGGGGTTGTCGGACAGCTCGATGACCAGGAGCTCCCGGCCCTCGAAGCTGCGCCCCACCGTGTAGATCCTGCTGATGGCGGTGCACTGCAGCCACACGGACACCAGCGCCTCGCGCAGCTCAGGGTAACGGTGGTACTCGAAGGAGATGCCATCCTCCTGCTGCAGCCGCCGGCGCCGCCTCATGCCCGCCGCGGGCGCCCCGGGCTCCTGGGCTCCAGCGCCCAGCAGCCACCCGCAGGCGGCCAGTGCCGCGCACAGCGCCAGCAGCGCCCGGCCTCCTCGCGCGGCCATCGCCCCGCGCCGCCGCCGCCCGCGCCTTCCTGCGCCCGCCGCCTCTTTTGTCTGGGCTCCGGGACTCCGCGGGCCGGCGCTGCGGGAGGCGCCAAGTTCCGCAGCAGCCTCCGCACGCCTCACCTTCCCGGGCCGACTGAGAGCCCGCCGCGCGCGGGGGCCACCCAGAGGAGAGGGGCGAAGCGGCGGCTCGGCGGGCAGCACTACTGGCCGCCGAGCCCAGGGGAGCTACAGGAGAAACCACTGCGAGGAGGGGGTCGGCGCGCGCCAGCGGGATTCGGTGGGGATCGGGGGAGGGCGGCTGGCGTGGCTGGCGCGCAACCACGTCAAAAGCCAAATGGCGCCGCGGACGACGCAGGTGAAGTGACAGCTAAGGAATGCGTTGGGAGCGTTGTTGTCATTGAAAGACCCAGGACATTGCGTGTGGAAAAATATTCTTGGATTGCTAGTGGAGCCTTTTAAAGTAACATCTGTTCTCAGCCGACCAGGGTTTCCATCTTGATGCACCAATAATTAGAGAATATTCCAGAAAAAAAAAAAAGCGAGAAAGAAACAAAAAGGAATTATTGGCAGCCACTTGCCCTTTCCCTATGATGTATCTTTAATGACTGCACTGATAGTCCAAACACAAACCCAAGAGTTGGGTTTGCATTTATTGCAAGGTCTGGCTGGAAAACAGAACATTGTGCACTTTGATTTAGAGGTTTAAGAGAATAAAAATACATTCTATCGTTCTGCAGATACTGTCTTTAATTGTATTAAATGCACATTCCTGGATTCTCTCAGGGAAAAAAAACGAAAAACAAAAAAATGATAAGGCTGTCATTTGGCGGTGCCTGTGCCAACCTCCTTCTGTAGCAACCCTCGGAAAAAAACAAAATACAACGCTGGGTGTGCACTGGACAAAGGATTCAGTTTGTATTAAGATTAAATCTTTCAGGAGCAGTTTATCTGGGTAGTTCTGGCTTCGAGTTTCTTATTAGATCGTAACCAGGATGTTGGCCAGGACTGCAGTCATCTGAATGCTTGATTGGGGCTGGAGAATCTTTTCTAAGAAAAAAATTTAAAAATAAAAAGATTAAATCCTGTTATAGAAAGAAAACTCCGATCAAGAGAGATTAAGCCTCCATAACCTTCTTAAAGTTATTGTAAAAATATATAATCATTTAGAGCTTTAAATGCCCAGTCCTTGGACAAGATTTATATTGTTGGAGCAACTTGGAAATAGACGTTATTCTGAAGAGGTTGCCATTTGGATTTAAGAATAGTGCAAATCTAAATAAATAAATAATCCAAAGAGTACTCCAACCAAGCAAAAAAAAACTGGACACCGTGAGGGTAATTTTTCATGTTAGACGTTTTTTCTTTCTTAACTTGTTCTTTCTCCACCTGTCTAATAATGCATCACACTGAATAAAAACTTTCTCCTGGAAAAGGACATTTAAATGATTTTATTGGATCAAAAGAAAAATGTTTCTGGAAAAACTGGTTCCACACCCCTCTGTCTACATTTCCTACAGCATCTTTTTTGGATTTTTTGGCGGGGGAGGAAGCTGCCACTTGGAAGACATGCCACTCGGTTAGATTTGCATCCAGCCATGTTCCTTGTCAATGTAACAGAGCTAAGAATTGTATATTTTCCACTATGACCAGTCTGTGTTTGATTACATAGTCCAGAAGTATAAAACCAGAGTTATAATTACATTTCTAAAATCATGCCCAAAAGAGCAACCTTGGAAACCTAGAAAAAGAAAACAGAGTAGCTAAAACCAATAACTTCAGAAATGGAAAGTTAAGATTTTCATGTTAGCAATTTAAGGCAACCACACTAATTTGTGGCTAGGTGGGGCATATGGACTAGTAACTACACACATGAACAACATAATATCGATTGAAGTCCTGTGTTGCCCTTTAGCTATCTCTCTAAACAAAGGGTATGCTTTCTATTTTTTCCCAAATTTCAATTTTATGGGTCGCTTTTACTTTTTTTTTTTAAGTGGATGGAATCTTAATAGCTATGTAGACTCACTTAAGGGGGACTCTCTTTGCATGGTAGAATTTTGTTTCCTTTATGTATAAAACAAAAGGTTTTGACTGGGGTACTCATTGAGTGCAGCAGAATCATGTAGAGAGTTTGTAAAATGTGCAGCTTCCCAAGCCCCCATCGATACAGGAGTTCCGAGATATGTTCCACATATTAATGAGGTTCCAGGTTTTAATAGCAACACCAGGTATTTCTGATTTTGATGTTTGACTGACAAACACACTTTGAGAAATACTGTCCTATATGTTTTCTAAGGTCTTTTTCGGATCTAAAATGCTATGATTCTTGGGGCACCTGGGTTAAGCATCTGCCTTCTGCTCAGGTCGTGATCTTGGGGTCCTGGGATTAAGTCCCGCATGGGGGGGGGGCCTGCTCAGCGGGGAGTCTGCTTCTCCCTCTGCCGCTCCCCCCGCTCATGCTCTCTCTCACTTTCTCTCTCAAATGGGTGAAATCTTTAAAATAAAATAAACTGCTATGGTTCTGGAAGGTATTTTTTTTTTTTAGAAAAAAATCCCTGCTTATCTGATAGATGATAGAGCTCCTTGCTTATTTGGGGGCATACCACATACACCAATGAATCAGTTTAAAGGAATTAAAACTTGGTCTTTGAACTTCTGGGCTATTTTAGGTGTAGGTCATCCCCACTGGAGTGTATATTACTTGTTTGTGGCTTTATAGGCAATTATATAAAATTATATAAAAGGTTACATATTCATCCTGATTGCTAGATAGAAAATCTTGCATGGTAAGTCTCTAATGTGTTTGACTTTGTGTACCCAGAATTCAATCTAGTACACAACCTACATTTAAAATTGTGTATGTGCAAGAGAGCAAGAGAGATCCTTTTTCATGTCACTTTTAGACATCTGTATGGGCATATTTAAGCTCCCCAAGCCTCCATTTCCTGCGTCACTTCTACTCTTTACAAATTTAGAAACTATCTCTTCCTGTATTCCAAACCTTTTATTCTCCCTTCCAAAGCCCCATCTAAAACTGATCTACTGGACATCAGTTCTGTGAGCACATCGCTCTATATCTATCCAGTGGTGTGCTGGTAAATGTTTACCACTCAGCTCTCTGGGGTGGGGGTGGGGTAGGGTTGGGAAGGAGTGTGGAGGACCTGATTTAGAGTGTTTGCTGATTTCCATGGTGTAAATATTCCCACCACGGCTGATTTCAAATTATCGATGTGACATCACCAAGCATGGGTGCTGAGAAGAGAGAAGCATTAGCACACCTTTCTATGGTGTGGTGGTGTGTACAAAGTCTTTATATTCCTCCCTTTCAAGAGGTAGAGCTTAATTCCCTACTACATGAGTGTAGGCAGGACTTAGGGACTCAATTCTAATGGACAGAATACAGCAGAAGTGATGTATCTACCTGTCCATCAACAAAGGAATGGATAAAGAAGATGGAAATATTGTAATGTTACTCGGTTTTCATGAACCTTCTACATCAGAATCACCTGGTAAGCATAGCCACATTCCAGACCAATTGGATCCAATTTTCTGGGGATGGGGTTTGGAAATCTGCATTTGAATAAGCTCTCCCCACCCCACCACTCCACCCTCTCAGGGTGATTCTGATGCACGGTATGATTGGAGGAACCCTTATTCCAGAGACTGGTTTTGAAATTTGACAAAACAGTGTTCTAATTCCAGGACAACTTGTTTTGGAAAACTGCTCAATTACTTCACCTGAAAATGAGGGACACTATGAGCATTCCATGAAATAAGGCCTGCAAGGGGGTGGGCACAAGAAAAGGGCTCCATAAACAGAAACCTTCCATTGCTGGGACAAACTGCCATCATGGTACCCTCTTACTGGCCACTGGAATGCCCCATCCAGGTACTCCTGCTTCAGAATCCTTCCTCCTACCTTCTGAACACCAAACACCAATGTCTGACTTTCCTTGTTAGCACTGAGGAAATCCTCTCAGCCAGCCACCACTCAACCATCTCTCTGTTCACACCTGAAACGCTCTGGGGGATGCCCATATCCCTGGCCAGGGCTGGGGTTGGTCTCACTTCTTCCCTCACTGCTCATTTCTCACATCTCTCACAGTTCTCTCACCACTGGCTTGCGTGCATATCAAGGTCAGTCAGCTGTGCCACCAGAATGTTCATGCCACTTCCACGTGTGGTTGGGTCCTTACTTAAAGAGGCAAACACAGGGCGCCTGGGTGGCTCAGATGGTTAAAGAGGCAAACACATAAACAAGAGTAGAAAAAAGTTGAAAGCTTTGGATGCACTTGAATTTTCAAAGTGAATTAGGTGCAGATGAGGAAACAGTGAAGGGCTGAGGAAAACTTATAAAAATCTCTAAAACTTCTGCTCTTAGATTTGTTCCCAAACCTGTCACTTTACCATAAAAGAACCTGATACCATTACCACCATAACGGTAGGAAAAGCATTATCGCATAAAGGCCTTGTTCCTAAAACAACCAAGAACCAACCAAAGGATGAGCCTATGCTTATGTTAAATTTAAGTAAATTATTTAAATTGTGCTTGTATGCTTCATTTTTTGTTTTTCTTCTTTAACTGATTTTTTTCCATTAACCAACCCACTAAATGTCCCAGTTGTATCGGGTAAGAAGGGAGACGTGTACCATAGCCAGCGGGTCACAACCAAATGCATTCTCAATGTTCCACGTGAATCAGTGCTGATAATACCCCATCTACAAGTATCACCACCTAAATATCGAATTACCGACTCAAATTGAAGGTAGTCCAAAGGGTTTATCAATGTTTTTCTACAACTCTATCTTGTATCAATTTCTCTGTATCCTAGAGGCCACCCCAGTATTACCGACCTCCCAGCAACATTGTCCAAAAACATGTAATGTGAACCTGATGTGTAATTTTAAATGTTCTAGTAGCCATGTTCTTAAAAAGTAAAAAGGAACAGGTGAAATTAATTTTAATAATAAATTTTGCTTAACCCAATGTACCCCAAATATTATCATCTCGGCTTGCAACCACTTTAGGATCTATTAACGAAATATTTTTCCATACTAAGTCTTCAAAATCAGTTGTGTGATTTACATCATAGCCCATCAGTGCAATTCAGACTAGCCATATTTAAAATGCTCAATAGCCACTTATGGCTAGTGACAACTGTATCGGACAGCTGACAGATCTTGCTGTTCTTACATTCTGATCTTCTAAAATTATTCCTCCTGATTTATCTTCATAGTTAATGCTGTGGTCCAAGCGCTCACTGGTTATTTCTTTGCCTGGACTATGGCAACATCCTCCCTTGGAGATGACTCTTCTCCAGCACTGGTTAATCCGAGTTTTAAATCTTGCTGCCAAAACCACCTTCTCTATCATTCACCTTGGTTACACTATCTACCATTCCTGTCATGTCCATCATTCAGTGGATCAAAACCAAAGCTGCGATCCCCTTTGTGAAAATTTAATAAAGGGAAACCTTGCTCAGAATGGAGTCAGGAGGCCAGCAGAGGGAGCTCTCAGCCCTACCACTCCTGGCCCATTGCAGACCCAACAGGAAGACAGACCTTGCCAGAAGATACTACCTTACTACCCCAGCAGAAGAAAGGAAGGTTTCCTCCTCCCCTGGCAACAGCCCAGCCAATGAGAGACAGTTACAACTCAGCCAGTGAAAAGCCACTATACTTCCAGCTCCCAGTTTACTCCAATGAACTTTCAGTTTATAATAGCCTCTCCCAACACCTCCCCTCTCCTCTCTATAAAAATGTATTCCTCTGTTTAGTTCTGCAGACTCACCTGTGGCTTTGCCCTAGCTTGCCTCTCCTGGGTTAAAATTCTCTGCTATTCCTGACTACACCCATCTTTTTCTGGTGAAACAACTAGCCATTTTATTTTTAAGGTTAACGCCTTCTTCAGAGAATTTTACTGGAGAGCCCTGGGAAATCTTAACTTAGTGTATCTCCTGCTGCTTCTCTCACTACATCGTTTTATCTCCCAACCTATTACTTTGAATTCCTGCACCACCGTCCCCCAAACTACAACCATATTTCTATCTACACCATCCTTACCTCCTAAGCTGTCTTCCCTCCCCGCAGGGCCAACCCTACCCCCTAACCCTATTCCCGGCCTCCTCTCCTGCGCCAGGCATTCCCCCTCTCCTATTCTTTCTGGCATTCCCCTTTGCACCATTCTCTCCTATTCTCGTTGAAAAAAAACCGAAATTCTGACTTGAGTTCACCTTCCCCAGCTAGCACCCAAACACCTCAACTTTGTCACATCTCATTTACTCCTTCACTCAACTTCTACTCTGTAGGTTCTACACATTTAATAAGACTCAATATTCATTGACCTTTCCTGGGCTGACTCAGGACCCTGCACCCAGCTTAGTGTTCTTCTCCCTCTTCACATGCTCACGGTTTCAGTTATCACCTCCCTGTTCCCAAGATCCAGAGTCCCATATCCATTCCCTCCCACTCAGAGACAGAGTCCGCCTTCCTTGTGTGTTTGTCTCCACAGCCTACCACAGTGGAACCACAATCATAGGTCGATATGTTTGCATGTGAATGAAGGAGTTAGTAAATCTGCTAGCACCTTCCTAACTATGGCACTCAGACCCCTCCCCATGTTTGCAATGTTCTGCTTACTCAACAAGCTGTTGGATTCCCACCTTCTCCTATAGGAGCCCTTCCTCAGCATGACCCAACCACCACAGCTTTCTCTTCACTCAGCAACCACAGTTACCAAGTCGTTTGCATGTAACGTAAGTCATTTGCCAATTTTCTCATCTGATCTGTGTACTTATTCAATGGAGTTTCTATTTCTCTCTCCCTTATTATTGTCCGTATTTTAATTTCAATTGTACCACACGACAAATACAATATTCAGGAAAGAAAATTGGGTTTTCTATTATGTTCTTACCTTTGGAAACCACACTGCTGAAATGAAAATCAGATTGCCAATTTCCATTGCCAAAGAATGACTGGTTTTGCCCTCAGCTGCTGGAAGTTTACCAGTACAAACAATGCAGAATAACTTTATGATGGAGGATGTTAACAACTTTATGGTGCTCAAGAACGTTAAGTATTACAGAGATGTACAAACAAGTACTGGAATCTTTCATTATAAACAACAACCATGCCTTATCTATTGCGTCACTTTTCAATCCATAATATTTCTTGCACCTTTTTAAATTTCAAGTGTCCTTGGGGCGCTTGGGTGGCTCAGTAGTTAAGCACCTGCCTTGGGCTCAGGTCATGATCCCAGGGTCCTGGGACTGAGCCCCGCATTGGGCTCCCTGCTCAGCGGGAAGCCTGCTTCTCCCTCTCCCACTCCCCCTGCTTGTGTTCCTTCTCTCTCTGTCAAATAAATGAATAAAATCTTTAAAAAAAAAAAATTCAAGGGTCCAAAAAAGAAAGAAGTTCACCTCTCTTCGTTTCATACAACTTACAAGACATCAGGGTGAAACAGTCTCTTATTTAGTGAAAGCTGCTCACTTCTTCACAAGACTACAGAATTATCAGCATATGTAAACACATTGTGTGTCCATACATATATGTTAAAGTATCTCCTGCCCAACACTTTGGAAACCTTTCTGCTACTAGATGGACTGACCAAGACGCTAATTAAGTCAAAACTAATGAGGGTAATTATGTACACAGAGAGCAAAACAAACAAACCTCTTACTCATGATCAGGACTATGCCCTTAATTTCAGGAAAGCTTTGTGCGTGACAACAAACCCAACTCCACTGAAGCTTAGGTTAGATGGCTGTAGGTGAATGAGTGGTCAGTCATATTATATTAGCAAAAAAAGAAAAAAAAATATACAGCACATTCATCAAGTAGATGCTCAAACAATATTCACAATAGCAATGATTTTCATGTAGTACCATTACACAATTATTGCTGTTATGCTCCTCAATGCTGACTGATTATAGGCCTTGAAGTTAAATCAGGGTCCTCCTACACCCTGAACACAACACTTGTATTGGCCCTTTTGTTGAAAAGTAACCCGTATGTGGAGTCAGTCCAAGTTAATGAAGAAGGGGGCTTGGTTTGCTCCCCATGTGGTTGCACGATTTACTTCAGGGGCCTGCATCCTCAGATATGTAACTTGGGAAAGGGTGGATCATTCCACCAGGTGGATGAAGGGCCTGGAGGTATGGAGTGGTCACTGCCCAGCACAGTCCCATTAGTGGCTGAGCCTAGGTCTTGGGGCCACGCTTGCCTTCTCAAGAGTGACTTCATGGATTGTGTCTTTCAGTGGAAATCCTGTGGTCAAAAGAATAGAGTTCAGATGAGAACTTACCTCAGATTTGTGTAAGCGAAGAATGGGGAGTATGGGGTGGAGAGAGAGAGAGAGAAATAGTGAAAAAGAAAGCAAAGGCAGAGGAAGAAGAGGAGTAGAGGAAGGGGAAAGAATAAGAAAAGAAGGGAAGAGGGTCACCTGGGTGGCTCAGTCGGTTAAGCCTTGGACTCTTGATTTCAGCTCAGATCTTGAGCTCAGGGTCATGAGTTTGAGCTCCCCGTTGGATTCATGCTGGATGTGGAGTCTACTTTAAAAAAAGAGACAGAGAGAAGGGAAGAAAAAGCAAAAGTAAGGCAGTCAAGAATCCAGTACTATCTCTATTCAAGGGCTTTAGAAACTTTATAAACTTCATCTACTTTAGTGTGAAAAGTGTGGGAAATTTACCTTCCTTATGGATGATTAATCCTAAATCAAACTGAGGAATCTCTATATCTTATGCAAGACACACAGTAGCATAACAAAAACAAAAAGCCTAACATTTATAAAGTATTTCAGTGGTTACAAAGTGTTTCTCCTGCATTTTCCAACTTGATTCTCCCAATGACCTCATTTTATTAACCACATTTTACAGATAAGCCACCTGAGTTCATGGAGGATAAATTCAAAAGCAGTGATACACAAGATCAAAGAAAAATATTATTAACTCAAAGACATATTTTAGAATTACCCCTTCATTTAATTTTTTGGAGCTGACCTCTTTCTCCTTTAGGAAAACGTACTCTAAATCTAAAGTCTCAGCATGTTACCCCAGCCAGGAGCAAATTGATTTTCTGTGTTTTTCTCCTGTCTATGAAAAAATTATTATTTCTGTGCCTTTAACAACTATAAAATGTGGTGTTCATCAGACTTAAAATGATATACTCTACTATTTTAAAAAAAGGTATCAAAAATGGAATAAAAAAGATAATACAATAACTTGCTTCTAAAATATTATACTAGGCCCTAGTAACTAGGGGAAGGTATTGTTTTTTAGTCCTTAATTTTTCCACTAATATAATACATAGAAAAAAATCAAAAGTGCATTTTCTCTTATATACCCATGTTTGGGAATAAAATTACTAAAATGAAAATCAGGTGCCAGGCTCTCATGAGACAAATGTCACAAAGGGTGGATGGTTTTCTCTTTAGCTGTAAGATGTTGGCCATCTTATACATTTTTAAATCTTATAAATTAATAAATCTTGTAAATAAATAAGGTCTTTAATTCTGGATCAAGTTAAGTTGCTCAGGAATCTACCGTGGTAACTCTAAACATTACACAGATGCACACAGCAGTACACGAACCTTTCATTATAATCAATAATCATATCTACTTGGATCTTTAATACTCTTGTCAAAGAATGGTCCCCACTTCCCTTCCCGACACACACACACACACACACACACACACACACACACACACAAAAAAAAAAAAAAACCCGTGTGTTTCTCCCAGTGTGTTTCATCTCAGAAATGGCCTCATTTTCAGGGTGCCTGGGTGGTACAGTCCATTAGGCATCCAACTCTTGGTTTTGGCTCAGGTTGTGATCTCAGGGGGGTTGTGAGATCCAGCCCCACATAAGGCTTCACATTGAGCAAGGAGTCTGCTTGGGATTCTCTCTCTCCCACTCTGCCCCGCTCACACTCTTGCTCTCTCTCAAATCAATAAATAAATCTTTATTTAAAAATAAAGAAATGACCTCATTTTCTATTTGTTCAATAAAATTACAGTTGACAGCTCGATCTTCCCTTTCTCCTCATGCTCCACATCAGCAATTTCCATCAATTCTATCATATATATAGATATCTATGTATATATCTCTATATATGGCATCCACCCCTTCTTGCCACAACCACTGCTACTACCCTAATCTCAGCCACCAACTTTTCTCACATCAACCATTGCGATTGCCTCCTAACTGATTTCCCTGCTTCTATACCTGCCCACCCTGAATTTATTGTTCACACTGCAGTCCATCTTCAAAATGTAAATCAGATTATATCATTCTCCTGCTAAAACATCCCAGGAGCTTTCCAAAGTACTTGGAATAAATTCCCACCTTCTTACCATGACTTTCGTAGTCTACGGACTCTGTCTCCTGCCTACCTCGTCCATCTCCTCGAGAGCCACTCTCTTGGGATCTCCATGTGCAGTGGGCACTCCCAGGTACTATCTATCATATCTTCTTGTCCATTACCTTTGACACACTGATCACAAAAATGCTGTTTCTTTACTTATGTTGCTTTTGTTTCCCCTATAGAAGATGAACACCTGAGGGTAGGTTCCTACCTCCAGAGTCTAACCTACGAAAGAGATTTAATAAATATTTGTTGAAAACATGAGATTTATGTCCACAAGAACTTTACACCTTTTAAACTTTAAAGATTTTAAGGAAATAACCAATCTGTCTCTAAAAGAAGAATATTATCCCTGATAGACTTAATATCTACAATCTTTTTTAAAAGATTTTATTTATTTATTTATTTATTTATTTATTTATTTGTGAGGGGGGAGGAGAGAGCATGAGCGGGGGGAGGGGCAGAGGAAGAGGGAGAAGCAGACTTCCTGCTGAGCAGGGAGCCTGACACAGAGCTCCATCCTAGGACCCTGGGATCATGACTTTAGCCAAAGGCAGACGCTTAACCCCCTGAGCCACCCAGGCGCTCTGAACTAAGCACTGTACTAATTATTGGCTTTAACCTTCCACCTTGTACCACATTTTACAAATAAGAAGACTAAAGTTTAGAGATGTTAAATAATTAGTACAAGTTTATATAAATAGGAAATGATGAAGTCAGACTGGTGAAGAAAGATAGCATCATTTCCATGGCATGGGCTTTCAATTCATTCATTTATTCATTCAATAAACTTTTATTTAGAACCCACTATATGCCAGGTACCTGGTAGTTACTTGGTGGGATGTGGTCAGTGAGGAATTGTAAATGGATTAACATATAGTCCCTGCCGAGAAGAGCTCAGAGTTCACTTCACTACAGATATGAGACTGCCTTGTCCAGCGATAAACATGTTCTCTGGCTAGAACCGATCACCATGCATAGGAGAGTTTACTTCAATTAGGATGTAGCAGAATTGAAATTTGGGAAAAACACAACCTGTTAAGAAGTGACTTGTTGAGTATTTTTAACACTTTGAAAACAATATACAATAAAAATTCCAATATCTAATTAATTCACAGGTTCAGAAGACACCACACCCCAGCTGCTTAGGAACCCACTTGTGGCAGGAAGTGTTACCAAACACATTGAGTCATTAAGACTTCCTAGTTGGGTAAAACAATTAGGTTCAGCTGCCACATTGCTCAAAATTGCTTCATGACGGATTCTCTCAAGTTTCAATGTGTTATTTATTCTGTCTGGTTCCTTGCCTCAGCAAATGCATATGTGGACTCCTTGACTTTGCCTAAACTTTATTTAACACTTACAGAAACCCCAACAGCCCAACCACTGTCCCCTCTTTAATCTAGTTTTACCTCTTGCTGGGGAGTAGTTTCTTATCTCCTTGTCATGTTCAGGCTGGTATTCCATCTACCACTTCAGTGACCCGCCCCTGGATGTCTTTGACTAACCCACGCTTGGCTGGACAGCCAACAGGGGCCGGAACAACAGCACCAAGTAGAGAAAGGCTCAAGTGGTCCCTTGAACTGATGGGATTATGTAGGAGTGGAAATAGAGGGCAAGTGAGAAATGAGTCACACACAGGTGCTCTGATGGAAAATAAGCCACAAGCCCCCTTGGCCGTTCTTCCACCTTGGCTTGTCTCTTGCTCACTCCTCAGAGCAAGGCAAGCTCCCTTGTCTAAAGTGCTTCAGAAACAAACTCCAAAGCACATCATGAGCTAGCATTATTCTCCATCTTCTCTCATCATCGCCCCCATTGCTTCCATCCTTCTGTCAGTATGTGGCATATTCCACACTCTGACCACCGGATCTTAGTGCATATTGTTTGCTTTACTTGGATTATTCTTCCCCTTCTGTCCCCACTCCCTTTCTGGGTAACTTTTGTTGTCAGTCAGGTCTCAGATTAGACATCCTATGGAGGAAACTTCCCTAACAGCTTCCATCAGGCAAGGCTGATGTGATCCCAAAGTTCCTTGTGCCTCTCTCCCTTCTCAGAACTTTTTAATAATTACTTCTTTAATTGACCATAATCTCCTTTACACTATAAATGCTGTGAAGGCAGGAATCATGTCTCTCATGCCTTCTAGTGTCTTCTAGACACTAGCGTGTTCTAGTGTCTTCTAGGGTCTAGCAGAGTTTGATACAAAAGTGAAACTAAACAAATATTTATTGACTGGATGAATACATAAATTCTTAAAGAGATCAAACTGTGCTTCTCCATTGACATCTGATACTCCACCATTTAAATTGAGCTTCATCATCCAAAAATAACTTGCTCAAAGTCTACATCCATTAAGCTGCCACAGCTTGCATAACTATAAAAAACAGCTCGTGGTTATGGATGTATGTAGATCTGAGGGAAACGTTGTCCTAAGCTTGAGGAAGAACCCATCACCACTGCCTACTTCTGCCAGTTCACATGGAACCTGGAATAGAACTCTACTGACTGAAGTCCTGAGTAGCTGAACTAGTCAGGACTTGCTTCGTCGCAACTAAAATAAACCGAATTCAAAATGGCATAAGTAAACAGGAAGGAAGGGCAGAGGGACGTGAGGAGGGAGGAAGGAGGAAAACTAATTCACAAAATAGAGTTGGGGGCACCTGGGTGGCTCAGTCGGTTAAGCGTCTGCCTTCAGCTCATAACCCGGTTATGATCCAGAGGTCCTGGGATCGAGCCCCGGGTCAGGCTCCCTGCTCAGCAGGTTGCCTGCTTCTCCCTCTCCCCACCCCCTCGTGCTCTTTCTCACTGTCTGTCTCTCTCACATAAATAAAATCTTAAAAAAAAAATAGAGCTGGCCTCTTTCCCAACTTCTTCCAAAGACTCCTCCAGCACCAGGAATCTCCATCTAGCTATCCATCCACCTGTGGGTCCCTTTCTTGCCACATCCTTCTGTGTTAGCGTCATTCTATCCGGTGAGAAGGACTTCCACAGGGATTTCTGCAGACGCAGTCAGCACATTCAGTCAATGACCATACATAACTTCCTGAAGAAAGATGATGGATCAGCTGCAGACTTGGGTCAGGTGCCTATTTTCAGGCTAATTACTGGAGATAAGAAAATGGAGCACTATGGTAAGTTACACCTCAATTTTTTTTTACCTAAAAGTCTAGAACAAGTCCAACCCCCAACAGGGTCTCTATAAAGACTAGAAGCACAGGTAAAGATACATTATGTCATCCAAAACATATTCAATCTGTAATAAAAATAAAATAATATTATCTGTGTTTTCGGGCTTTAAAGACTTCATAGACTAGAGTTGTGCCTTTAAATAATGTTCATGATCTAAGTTGAGGTCAAGATCTTCTTGTGACTTTTTTCTAGCTCAATCCTTGTTTCTGGAAGACTTTCTCCACCCATCCCTCAGCCAGAATCGGATGGAAATCATTGCCAAGTTCTCAGTCTGGGACTCTTCAGGCTGTAAACAATTAAAGCTGCAGAGCCGGCGTGCTGCCATAGGAAAAGGGAATATTTTTGAGTAGAAGTCTCAGAATAGTGACGGCTCGGAGTATTTTGCCATCTTGTGACTTGTCCTCACTACACTGAATTAGTACTTTAGAAAATCATTCTTTACTCAGTTCTCAGAGTCTCGTGTAAGAAATTCTTGCTAAGGGACGCCTGGGTGGCTCAGCCGGTTAAGCGTCTGCCTTCAGCTCAGGTCATGATCCCAGGGGTCCTGGGATTGAGCCCCGTGTGGGGCTCCCTGCTCAGTGGAGAGTCTGCTTCTCCCTCTCCTCCTGCCCCTCCCCCCTACCACTCATGCTCTCTCTCTCTCTCTCTCAAATAAATAAAATCTTAAAAAAAAAGAAATTCTTGCTGATACGTAAGCTAAGGGATGGCCGTAGACTACCCATAGACTACATGGTAAAAATAAACTGGAACAGAATGAACAAGACTCAAGAAGATCATTTGCTTTGGTAAACAAAATTGTCTGGGGGAATAGCCACCTGGACTATCTAGTTCCAGAATTATTTTACGATTTCAATCCCGCATAGCATTCCTCACAGTAGGAAAATCACTTCATTTTTGAGGTGTTGTAAGAGATGCTGCAAAATAGAACATGATTCATTTGGACTAAAATAAGAAAAACTGATAAAATGCCTGATAAAAATAATTTTCATGTAGAACTTCCAATCGAGTTGAAAACAAAATTTTAAAGTTTTTGTTCTTATAAACCTGCTAAATTAGAGTGAACTGATAACTATCTGAAGTTCAAATGTGCACTTGGTATTTCTATCAATTCAGTTTAATTTATTGAATATATCTACCCTCCATATTTTATGGAAAGATATTTGTAAAATCTGTGTATATCCATTGGTATAAATAGGGGGAAATAAGAGCTTCCAATGAAAAGGATAATTAGGGGCACCTGGGTGGCTCAGCTGTTAAGCATCTGCCTTCAGCTCAGGTCGTGATCCCAGGGTCCTGGGATCGAGCCCCGCATCTGGCTCCCTGCTCGGGGGGAAGCCTGCCTCTCCCTCTCCCTCTCCCTCTCCCCCTGCTTGTGTTCCCTCTCTCACTGTGTCTCTCTCTGTCAAATAAATAAAATCAAAAAAAAAAGAGAGAAAAGGATAAGTATTGGTTCCAAATTGTCCATTTTCCTAACAGATCATTTGAAAAATATTAGTCAATTAATTCAGAAAATCAAACTTCAGTTGTCTTCTTCAATTTTCAGCTTTTTGTTGCTGTTGTTTCTATTTTGTGTTGGGCAATTTGCTGGGTTTTGTTTTTTGTTTTTGCATGACCTGAGCTAAATGTGTTTAATCCTTAAACCCTTGTAAGATAAGCATGAATACTCCCATCTTACAGACAAGGAAACGGACACTCCAGCAACCTGCCCAAGATCCCAGGGAAAACAGCCAGAGTCTGACTCCAAACTAAGGTCGGCACAGCTCCTCTGCCCTTTCCTTGGGCCTCACGCCTTCAAGCAAAATTGCATCGCCAGATGGGGGAGGGTGAATTGGCTCCCTCGTGGGCTCAGCTCGAAGCTTTTTCTCGTGGCTAATACAGAAAAGAGATTCGAGTCTAGGTAGGTGACCAAATTAAACAACTTTTAAGGTGACTGAATCACACAGAAGCATTATTTTTTTTAATATTTAACAAAGCCCTGCGTGTGTCTGCGAACCCCTGGACGGTACTTCCAGGGAGTTGGTCCGACAAAGCGCAAAGAGTTTAGCAGCTGAACACGTAGGATGCTTGGACAGACATCCAGGGACTGTGTTTAGTGCTCTATTTTATGGGGAGAAAAGGACTTGGTGTTTGAGGGCGCTGGCGCATCTTTACCTTCCTAATTCTTCTCATCTGATAAAAAAGCTGTGTCTCTCAACAGATGACAAGAAAAATCGATTCAGGGTACCTGGGTGGCTCAGTTTGTTAAGCGTCTGCCTTTGGCTTAGGTCATGATCCCGGAGTTCTGGGATCGAGTCCCGCATTGGGCTCCCTGCTCGGCGGGAAGCCTGCTTCTCCCTCGCCCTCTGCTGCTCCTCCTGCTTGTGCTCTCTCTCTCTCTGTGTCAAATAAATGAATAAATGAATAAATAAATGAATAAATAAATAAATAAATCTTAAAGAAAAAGAAAAGAAAAATGGATTCAATAGGGGAAGGAAGAGAAGCGAATACCTGGTTCAGTATGTGGTGATTTCCCACAGACCCAATCATCACCCTGCTTAGCACACACCCTGGGGTTCCTTAAAACCCTGAAATGAAAGACACCCATGGAATTCTCTAGGTCATTCATTCATTCATTCGTTCATTCATTTATCTTTTATTCTGGATGACTTCAGATACTATGCTGGGATTTTTTATTGAAAAATAATTGACATAAATATTGTATTAGTATTGGGTATACAACATAGTGATTAAATATTTATATACATTGTGAAATGGTCACCAAAGCAGGTCTAGTTACCATCTGTTGCCGTAAAAAGTTTTTACAATATTATTGACTATACTCTGTGCTGTTTCTTACATCCCTTGTCTTATCTATTTTGCAGCTGGGAGATTGTACCTCTTCCACCCCTTCACATGTTTCACCTTTCCTCCCACTTTCCCCGCCTCTGGCAACCACCAGTGTGTTCTCTATGAGTCTATATCCAAGCTGGTTTGTTTTTCAGATTCCCCAAAGGCGTGAGATCATACAGTATTTGTCTTTCTCTGTCTGACTTGTTTCACTTAGCATTATACCCTCCGGGTCCATCCGTGTGGTTGCAAATGGCGAGATCTCATTGTTTTGATGGCTGAGTAGTATCCCATTGCACATGTAACTATATATAGACCACATCCTCTTTATCCGTGGGCTAGTGATGGATACTCAGGTTGTTTCTGTATCTTAGCGATTATAAATAACATAAGTTGCTATAAACATAAGCTTGAATATGTCATTTTGAAGTAGTGTTTCCATTTTCTTCAGATAAATACCTAGAAGTAAAATTGCTGGATTGTATGGTAGTTCTGTTGTTAACTTATTGAGGAATTTTTATACCGCTTTCCATAGTGGCTACACCAGTGCATGAGGGTTCCCTTTTCTCCACATCCTCCAACACTTGTTATTTCTTTTTCTTTCTTTCTTTTTTAAGATTTTATTTATTTATTTGACAGAGAGAGAGACACAGCGAGAGAGGGAACAAAAGCAGGGGGAGTGGGAGAGGGAGAAGCAGGCTTCCCACCGAACAGGGAGCCCGATGCGGGGCTCGATCCCAGGACCCTGGGATCATGATCTGAGATGAAGGCAGACGCCTAACGACTGAGCCACCCAGGCACCCCTCTTTTCTTTTTTTTTAAAGAATTATTTATCTATTTTAGAGAGAGAGAGAGAGAGAGAGAGAGCATGAGCAGGGGGAGGGGCAGAGGGAGAGGAAGAGAAACAGACTCCCCACTAAGCATGGAGCCTGACACAGGGCTTGATCTCAGGACCCTGAGATCATGAGCTGAGCTGAAATCAAGAGTAGGATGCTTAACTGACTGAGCCACCCAAGCACCCCTCTTTTTTGTAATAACAGCCATTCTGACGTATGTGAGGTGATATTTCATTGTGGTTTTGATTTGCAGTTCCCTGATGGTTAGTGATGTTGAGCATCTTTCCATGTGCCTGTTGGCCATCTGTATGTCTTCTTTGGAAAGATTTCTATTCAGGGGGCGCCTGGGTGGCTCAGTCATTAAGCATCTGCCTTCGGCTCAGGTAATGATCCCGGGGTCCTGGGATCGAGCCCTGCGTCAGGATCCCTGCTCAATGGGAAGCCTGCTTCTCCCTCTCCCACTCCCCCTGCTTGTGTTCCTGCTCTCACTGTGTCTCTCTGTCAATAAATAAATAAAATCTTTAATAAATAATAAGAAAAAGATGTCCATTCAGTTCCACTGCTCATATTTTAATTGGACTGTTTGGTTTTTCGTGCTGAGTTGTAGGAGTTCTCTATATAATTTTAATGTTAACCCCTCATTGGATATACCATTTGAGAATATCTTCTCCCATTCATTAGGTTACCTTTTCATTTTGTTGATGATTTCCTTTGCTGTGCGAAAGCTTTTTAGTTTACTGCAGTCCCATTTGCTTGTTTTTGCCTTTGTTTCCCTTGCCTGGGGAGGCATATCCAGAAAAAAGTTGCTTCACCATTGAATTCTACTAAATATATAAAGAATAGTTAATACCTATCTTTCTCAAACTCTTCCAAAAAAATTAAAGAGAAGGAAAAGCTTACAAACCCATTTTATATGGCCAGCATTACCCTGATACCAAAACCAAACAAGAATGCAACAAAAAAAGAAAATTACAGGCCAATGTACCTGGTGAATATACATGAGAAAATCCTCAACAGAATATTAGCACACTGAACTCACCCATACATTAAAAGGATTATATACCACAATCAGGTGGGATTTATTCCAGGGATGCAAGAATGGTTCAATATCTGCAAATCAATCAACATAAGACATCACATTAACAAAGTAAAAGATAAAACAATATGATTAATAGATGCAGATAAAGCATTTGACAAAGTCAACATCCATTCATGATGAAAACTTGCAACAAAGTGGGTATAGAGGGAATATACCTCAACATAATAAAGGTCATATATTAAAATCCTATAGCTAACATAATACTCAACTATGAAAGACCTGTCCCCTGAAAATTATAAGATACCGATGAAAGAAACTGAAAAAGATGCAAATAAATGGGAAGATATTCTGTGCTTGTGGATTAGAAAAATTGATATTGTTCAAATGTCCATATTACCTAGGTCAATCTACAGATTCAATGCAATACCTATCCAAATTTCAACGGTATCCTTCACAGAACTAGAACAAATTCTAAAATTTGTATGGAACTACAAAAGATCCTGAATAGCCAAAGCAATCTTGAGAAAGAATAGCAAAGCTAGAGGCATCAGTCTCCCTGATTTCAAACTATACTACAAAGCTGTAGTAATCAGAACAGTGTGATACTGATATAAAAAGAGACACAAGGATCAATGGAACAAAACTGAGAGCCCAGAAATAAACCCACACATCTATGGGCAATTAATATATGACAAAGGAGCCAAGAACATACATCAGAGAAAGGACAGTCTTTTCACTAATGGCAATTGGAAAACTGGACAGCCACATGCAAAAGAATGAAACTAGATCACTATTTTATACCACACATAAAAATTAAAGACTTAAGAAATTAAAATAAAATAATAGATTAAAGACCTGAAACCATAAAATTCCTAGAAGAAAACATGGGCAGTAAACTCCTTGACATCAGTCTTAGCAATGACTTTGTGGATCTGACTCCAGAGTCAAGGGAAACAAATGCAAAAATAAGCAAATGGGACTACAGCAAACTAAAAAGCTTCTGCACAGCAAAGGAAAACCCATTATCAAAACAAAAAGACAACCTACTAAATGGGAGAAGATATTTTTAAACCTTATATCCTATAAGGGGTTAATATACAAAATATATAAGAAACTCAACAACAACAACAACAAAAGTAAGCACTCTGATTTAAAAAATGGGCAGAGGACCTTGGACTTCTCCCCAAGGAAGACATACATATGGCCAACAGACACATGAAAAGATGTTCAGCATCACTAGTCAGGGAAATGCAAATCAAAACCACAGTGAGATATCTCCTAACACCTGTTAGAATGACTGTTATCAAAAAGATAAGAAATAACAAGTGTTGGAGAGGATGTGGAGAAAAGGGAACCTTCAGACACCATTGTAAATTGGTGCAGCCACTATGGCAAACAGTATGGAGATCCTTCAAAAAAATTAAGACTAGAACTACCATATGACCCAGCTATTCCAATTTGGATATTTATCTGAAGACTATGAAAACATTAATTCAGAAGGATATATGTGCTTCTACATTCATTGCAGCACTATTTATAGTAGCTAAGACACAGAAACAACCTAAGTGTCCAAAAATAGCTGAATGGATAAAGAAGACATGGTAAAATTATACAGTGGAATATATCATAACTCAGCCACAACAAAAAAAAGAGAGAGAGAGAATTCTTGCCATTTGCACTAATAGGGATGGACTTGAGGGTATTATGCTAAGTGAAATAGATCAGACAGAGAATAACAAATACCATATGATTTCACTTATATGTGGAATTGAAAAAGGAAAACAAATGAACAAACAAAATAAATCAAAAACAAACTTACAAAGAACAGACTAGTGGTTACCAGGAGGGAAAGGGGATCAGGGAGTGGGTGAAATGGGTGAAGGGGGTTAACTGTATGGTGATGGGTGGTAACTAGACCACTAGGTGGGGACCACTATGTAGGGTATTCAACAGATGTTGAATCATAAAACTGTACACCTGAAATTTATATAATAAAAACATAACAACAACAAAATTAACTTTACATTTCTCAGACGAATGCCATCTGATAATGTATAAATAATCCTTCTTTATATCATACTGGATTTGGTTTTCTAGTATTTTCTTATGGATTTCCACATCTACATTCATAAGGGATATTGCTCTGTAGTTTTTCTTTGTTGTGATGTTATTGTCTAGTTTTGGTATCCAGGTAATACTGGTCTCACAGAATGCATTTTACTGAGTTTTAAACACTGCTGTTCTCTCTCTCTCTCTGTCTCAATCTATCAGGTCACTGTCAAGTGTTTTCACTTTCTTGAAAAGTTTATAGGCCTACAGGTATTCCTGATATGGGTCAATAATGATTGATTAAATATTCATCCACTTAATAAATAATTACAATGAAATCATTTTTTAGAAGACTTTTGTCAGCCTATTCTGGCTTCAGTCCAAAATAGTGATATTTTAACTAGCATTCCTAGGAACACCCAGACTCTGTGTAGGAACTAGGAAGGTGACTCTGGATAAGATAACCACTATGACAATCCCTGAGTTTAAGTCTGTTGGGAGATACAGACCAGCACATTGCCCTTTGCATCCAGTGTGCTAAGTGCCATGATTAGGAGAAGTCAATAGTCAACAGAGAAGTACCTACGTCTGACCTGAGAGAAGAGGTTAGACAACGTTCAAGTGATGTCTAACCTGAGACCCAAGAGAGTAGGTTTATTCTTTCGGAGAAAAGGAGTAGAAATTGAGCAGAAGAGGCTCAGGTATCTCCAGATACTAGGGAGGCCTTGGATGAGGTGGGCATGAGGCCAAGAAGAGAGGGATTCTGTGAAAGGGCACTACTGACCCAGGGCTCCTAAGGCCCTTTCTACACCTGATTCCCAGAATGAATCTGGGCATCAGGGTATATTCTTCCCCAGAGATTGGAACAGTCTTCTCTGGAGAAACTGAACCCAACCTACAGAAAAAGACAAAGTCTGAAATGACTCACTTGCTGTCTGATTATCTGAAATGATTTCACAATCACATTTGCAAATTCTTTCCCTCCTCAGGAACTTGGAAATTTCAAAGTGCATTTAAAGCTACCAGGCAGGGGTGCCTGGATGGCTCAGTCAGTTCAATGTCTGCCTTCGGCTCAGGTCGTGATCCCAGGGTCCTGGGATGGAGCCCCTGCTCAGCGGGGAGTCTGCTTCTCCCTCTCCCTCTGCTTGCCGCTCTGTCTACTTGTGCTCGCTCTCTCTGTGTCAAATAAATAAATCAAATCTTTAAAGCTACTAGGCACTTGATGAACTATTTCCTCCTCTCTCCTGGGATTCAGTTCTCTCTTAGCAGGGCAATCTTGCTTCCTTTCCCAACTACAGATCGTGTTCCCTTGACACGGGAGTATAAGAGCGAAGTCGTTCAGACGGCTACTCCAGAGCAGTGACCTTGTTCTTACTTCTTACTCTCTCCTTCTTCTATTCCTAGCAGATGAATGATTTTATAGCAAAAGAGAGCTCACTGAATCTTCATGGAATACAAGAAGTTTCACTCAAATCTGCCAGAAGGCTAAATAAAATTTTAGATGTTCTTTATTAGGTGGACACAGTCTTTTGTCAAGTTCAACAGACATGCATGCCCTCCGAATATATTAAGCTGCATTCTCCATAGCAATCTACATTAATGAAGTCAGACTCTAAGCTGCCAAAGCATGAAAGTGCAGCCAGACCTCAGCTGACCCAGGCAGCCCCAACGCAGGGTTCCACCTCCCGCAGGTACTTCAAGAACCCCACTTTGCCCTCTGCTCTCCCCATCATTTGCTGTTATTACTTAAGACTTTCTGAATTGATCGTTACAATAGCAGCGCAATCGCTAAATCCTATATTAAGATGCTGTTACAGGCTCTCCCCTTTTTTTAATCGGTAGACATTTCTCAAACTATCCCATAGGAGGCATCATGTCAGATGTACAAAGGATACAGGGGAAAATACAGAGAAGAGGAAAATCCCAGCTCTGCAGGCAGCTTAGCCACTCATGACCTTCATGTCTTTGACCATATGAATGCCCCTCACTGAGCCTCTGTTTCAGGCGGAGAGATTAGTATGAGCAATGACACAGAAGAAGGGAAGCACATGGTGCAAAATAGGTATCTTTGGCTAAAAAGAGGTAGCAATACATAGTAGCATGTGCCAAGCAGTGATAGAGACGAGTGATGCAGAACCCGGAGTGGGGAGAGCCATGAGAGATTGCGGTCACCCGAAGCAGGAATAAGACCTTCTAGGAATAAGAAGGTGGGAGTGGTTCGGTGAGCCTTGAGCCGGGTCCTTAAGAATAGGGAACGTAGGGAATTTTTAGCAGAATAGTTAACATTTATTGCACACGGCAACACACACTTCACATGGAGCATCTTACTAAATCCTCACAAAACTCCTATGAATTACTATTAGCCTCATTTCATAGGTAAGGAAATGGGTTTCAAGGAAGAGGAGGGGAAAAGGCTTTCCAGGAAGTGAGCGTGGCTTTGTCTCTCCTGATGCTGTCCCTGCAGTGTTGGGTTCAGTCTCCCATGAGCAAGCAGCTCCCGTGGTTACTTATGCTGTGCCCTTCTTCTCTGCCACCAGCCCTTTCCTTTCTGTACACAGTGAGCATGCCTCTGTCCCCTGAGTTCTGTGATTTTCTTAGTAGGTTGAAGGTAATTTCAGATACTGGATTTTTAGCCTCCCACATCCCCTTCCTTTTGACGTGTGGAACTCAACAGCTAAGTACACGTTCTAAAGACATTTCACATGGTCCTCCACTGATGTTAGGTAAGAATGTCAGCATTTATGGTGAGCACTGTGAATTGTGCAAGACTGTTGAATCACAGATCTGTACTTCTGAAACAAATAATGCAACATATGTTAAGAAAAAAGAAAAAGAAGAAGATAGCAGGAGGGGAAGAATGAAGGGGAGTAAGTCGGAGGGGGAGACGAACCATGAGAGACGATGGACTCTAAAAAACAAACTGAGCGTTCTAGAGGGGAGGAGGGTAGGGGGATGGGTTAGCCTGGTGATGGGTATTAAAGAGGGCACGCTCTCCATGGAGCACCGGGTGTTATGAACAAACAATGAATCATGGAACACTATATCAAAAACTAATGATGTAATATATGGTGATTAACATAACAATAAAAAAATTTTTAAAAAAAAGAATGTCAGCATTTGACGGTCACCTGCCATTCATGTGACCAGAGGCACATCACTCTTCAGAATACTGGCAGAGATTATAATCTTCTGGAAGAATTGATTAGGAGCTAAATCCTCAGAGATGAACATACAACCTTCTGACCACCCGCTACCGAATGGTTTAGAGTCTTTCTCCAGCAAGGGAGGATATGGGACTTGAAAATGGATTTCATAGCCCGAGGCTTTATGTGAGAGCAGGAGACCTGGGAGCTGCAGGACAGAGGGAGGTCTTGTGAAATATTGCAAACACAGGCTTTTCTAAAGGTCTAAATGTCTTTAGCCAGAAGATGCAGAAGAGTAAAATACTAGTTAATTGTGACATTATAGATGTAATTCTAACATATTCTGCTATTCATTTTAGCTACAATGTTAACCTTAAGCTTCAGTAAAGTCCCATAGGTAATCCAAGAAACAGAACATTTTACAATTTTCTAGAGTAGAATCAGAGCTATGTGTTGTATTTGTACTCTAGTCTCCATGTGTTATTTTTGACAAGTACAAATAGAAAAGAGATAGAAGCTTAACCCAGGTAATTTTAAAAGAGGTTGGCCAGTAAATCATATTAAAATTTGCACTAAAGTGTTGTATGTGAACCTTACTTTCTGGGTAGCTACTGGTTTAGAATTTCTTCTCAGACAACCTCACATAATGAGGGAAAAATTTGGAAACCTATCCTGTGAGATTTTTCTAGAAGATGCAAGTCTCCAGTGTAGTGAATATAGTAGCTGCAAGCATAGCTTCTGATGTCAAAAGGCTCGCCCAGTGATCTTGAGTAACTTAACCTCTCATATATCAAATCCCTCACATATAAATGGAGAAAATGGCATTTGCCTCAGAGACTTAAATGAGATTATGCATTAAAAGCTCATGGGAAACAGTACATTAAAAGGATCGTTCACCACGACCAAGTGGGATTTATCCCTGGGCTGCAAGGTTGGTTCAACATCCACAAATCAATCAATGTGATACAACACATTAATAAAAGAACGAACAAGAACCATATGATCCTCTCAATAGATGCAGAAAAAGCATTTGACAAAGTACAGCATCCTTTATGATCAAAACTCTTCAGAGTATAGGGATAGAGGGTACATACCTCAATATCATAAAAGCCATCTATGAGAAACCCACAGCGAATATCATTCTCAATGGGGAAAAACTGAGAGCTTTTCCCCTAAGGTCAGGAACGCGGCGGGGATGTCCACTATCACCACTGCTATTCAACATAGTATTAGAAGTCCTAGCCACAGCAATCAGACAACAAAAAGAAATCAAAGGCAACCGAGTTGGCAAAGAAGAAGTCAAACTCTCACGCTTTGCAGATGATATGATACTTTATGTGGAAAACCCAAAAGACTCCACCCCAAAGCTGCTAGAACTCATACAGGAATTCAGTAAAGTGGCAAGATAGAAAATCAATGCACAGAAATCAGTGGCATTCCTATACACCAACAACAAGACAGTAGAGAGAGAAATTAAGGAGTCGATCACATTTACAATTGCACCCGAATCCATAAGATACCTAGGAATAAATCTAACCAAAGAGGCAAAAAATCTGTTCTCAGAAAACTATAGAATACTCATGAAAGAAATTGAGGAAGACACAAGGAATGGAAAAACTTTCCATGCTCATGGATTGGAAGAACAAATATTCTGAAGATGTCAATGCTACCTAGAGCAATCTACACATTCAATGCACTCCCCATCAAAATACCATCCACTTTTTTCAAAGAAATGGAACAAATAATCCTAAAATTTGTATGGAACCAGAATAGACCCTGAATAGCCAGAGGAATGTTGAAGAAGAAAAGCAAAGATGGCGGCATCACAATTCCGAACTTCAAGCTCTATTACAAAGCTGTCATCATCGCTTCTCAGCCTTTTGGCTAAGATCAAGTGTAGTACAAAGCTGTCATCATCAAGACAGTATGGTACTGGCACAAAAACAGACATATAGATCAATGGAACAGAATCGAGAGCCCAGAAATGGACCCTCAACTCTATGGTCAGCTAATCTTCGACAAAGCAGGAAAGAATGTCCAATGGAAAAAAGTCTCTTCAACAAATGATGTTGGGAAAATTGGACAGCCACATGCAGAAGAATGAAACTGGACCATTTCCTTACACCACACACAAAAATAGACTCAAAATGGCTGAAAGAGCTAAATGTGAGACAGGAGTCTATCAAAATCCTAAAGGAGAACACAGGCAGCAACCTCTTCAATCTCAGCCGAAGCAAATTCTTCCTAGAAACATCGCCAAAGGCAAGGGAAGCAAGGGCAAAAATGAACTATTGGGACTTCATCAAGATAAAAAGCTTTTGCACAGCAAAAGAAACACTCAACAAAACCAAAAGACAACCGACAGAATGGGAGAAGATATTTGCCAATGACATATCAGATAAAGGGCTAGTATCCAAAATCTATAAAGAATTTCTTAAAATCAACACCCAAAGAACAAATGATCCAATCAAGAAATGGGCAGAGAACATGAACAGACATTTTTCCAAAGAAGACATCCAAATGGCCAACAGACACATGAAAAAGTGTTCAACATCGTTCGGCATCAGGGAAATCCAAATCAAAACCTCAATGAGGTATCACCTCACACCAGTCAGAATGGCTAAAATTAACAAGTCAGGAAACGACAGATGTTGGCGGGGATGCGGAGGAAGGGGAAGCCTCCTACACTGTCGGTGGGAATGCAAGCTGGTGCAACCACTCTGGAAAACAGTATGGAGGTTCCTCAAAAAGTTGAAAATAGAGCTGCCCTACAACCCAGCAATTGCACTACTGGTTATTTACCCCAAAGATACAAATGTAGTGATCTGAAGGGGTACATGCACCCCGATGTTTATAGTAGCAATGTCCACAATAGCCAAACTGTGGAAAGAGCCAAAATGTCCATCGACAGATGAATGGATAAAGGTGTGGTATATATATACCATGGAATATTATGCAACCATCAAAAGGAATGAAATCTTACCATTTGCAACGACGTGGATGGAACTAGAGAGTGTTATGCTGAGCGGAATTAGTCAATCAGAGAAAGACATGTATCATATGACCTCACTGATATGAGGAATTCTTTTTTTTTTTTTAAAGATTTATTTATTTCGAGACAGTAAGAGAGAGCACATGAGAGTGGGGAGGGCCAGAGGGAGAAGCAGGCTCCCTGCTGAGCAGGGAGCCCGATGTAGGACTCGATCCTGGGATATGAGGAATTCTTAATCTCAGGAAACAAACTGAGGGTTGTTGGAGTGGTGGGGGGCTGGGAGGGATGGGGTGGCTGGGCGATAGACATTGGGGAGGGTATGTGCTATGGTGAGAGCTGTGAATTGTGCAAGACTGTTGAATCACAGATCTGTACCTCTGAAACAATACATTATATGTTAAAAAAAAAAAGAAGATAGCAGGAGGGGAAGAATGAAGGGGAGGAAATCGGAGGGGGAAATGAACCATGAGAGATGATGGACTCTGAAAAACAAACTGAGGGTTCTAGAGGGGAGGGAGGTGGGAGGATGGGTTAGCCTGGTGATGGGTATTAAAGAGGGCACATTTTGCATGGAGCACTGGGTATTATATGCAAACAATAAATCATGGAACACTACATCAAAAAAAAGCTCATGGTAGTGGGGATCCTGGGTGGCTCAAACATCCAACTCTTAATTTCAGTGCAGGTCATGATCTCAGGGTCCTGAGATTGAGCCCCACATCAGGCTCCATGCTCAGCAGGGAATCTGCTTCTCTCCTGACCCCACCCCTTGCTAGCCCACAGTCTCTCTCTCTCTCTTGCTCAAGTATTAAAAAAAAAAAAAGCTCAGAGCAGAATTCAGAGTATACAGTAAGTTAACTAGTGTGATGAATTAGGCATACCAAGTTGTTTAGTACCATTTCCAACGGTAGAGGTCACCCTCCCCCCAAGTACTGAGAGTCACCTTTAACTAATTAGGTGCCTGTGCATTCTATCAATATTAGAGAACAAAAGGTAGAATAAAACTTCCTATAGATTACAATTGAACAGCACGATTTTAAGCACAGCCCCCAAATCGGCTTGAGAATGAAGAGCTAACATATTAAACCCACACCCATGAGAGTAGGGGAAGGGACAGAAAGGGCAAATGGAAAGGGTCATAGGACTAGGCACAAGTTAGAAAACATGGTCTAGCAGATTATTGTTTAACTTTCTGAATCCTTATTTGATCTCTTTACTGTGTGTTTTCAAAAGAAGGAAAAGAAACAACAGAAAATGGCTCCATACTATAAATAACAATTTGGTACTATCATATACTGTTAGAATTATCAACTGTTTTGAGTTAGAATTTAGATACCAGATTTAAATCAGCCTTAAAAAGTTTAACTCTAGGGGCGCCTGGGTGGCTCAGTTGTTAAGTGTCTCCCTTCGGCTTGGGTTATGATCCTAGGGTCCTGGGATCGAGCCCCACATTGGGCTCCCTGCTCGGCGGGAAACCTGCTTCCCCCTCTCCCACTCCCCCTGCTTGCGTTCCTGCTCTATCTCTGTCAAATAAATAAATAAAATCTTAAAAAAAAAGTTTAACTCTATTCTTCCCTCTGTACAGAAAGCATACATCTTCTAACCAGAGAAGAGCTGTCTCAATACTAGGTCACTGGAATTCCCCACAATCATAGCTGATAAATACATGTTGAAACTGCCCAAGAAGTTCAGCAAATGAAGCACTTAAAAAACGTAGAATTATTCCTTTTATTACAAAACTTAATGATTTCTGTACTTTTTCCTTATAAGAATAAAATAAAACTGATGTTCAAAATTGGAAACTGGATAATCAGACAAAAAAATCACATTTATTTCAATAGTCCAAAGTGCAAATACAGCAAGTCAGTTCACGTTTCAAGATACAGCTTTAAGTATAATGAAAACTTGAAATACAAAAATGAAAGGGTAAATAGAAATAAAGCTCAATTTTTTAAAAAATTCAAGTAACCCGAAAACCTTTAGACTAAAATATTCCACTTACAACAATTCAGAAATGCCTTAATTTATACATACTAGTACAGTGCAATCCCAAAAGACTTCTCAAAGAAAGAGAATCACCCCAAACCGGTCAGCTCAGGACAAGAGCGAAGTTCTTGGTACTGGCTATTCCTGATTCGGCAGCCTCACTCACTGTCAACTGATATGGTTCAACCCATGATACTTTGATGTTTAAGCAAATTCTAAAAAATGTTTAAAGTTCAATATGAGGCCAACACCCTACTAAGAGTTTCTGAAATGGCCACTATATATTTAAAAGAGTTTAAAGACCAATTTCAACTTCAGGCCTATGGTATTACTAGGCGAAAGACAGAAATTAATATTTTTTCCATTACTTAAAACCTTTCTGTAAGGTTAGCAACATGGCCTTTACAACTTCCTCATGAAAATCGTACTTAAATATATACTTATTTCTACACATACAGAACTTTTATGTAAAGTAGAAAAAGTTCCCACTAGGAAGATAATTAAAGGTTGTTAATGTTCTTTGTATCACTTAGCAGCCAAGACATGTTTATTTCTGCTCCGCAGAAGCAATGTTAGCTACTCGCTTCAATTCAGGAAAGTGTGTATGTTCAGGAAGGTTTAGATATTTATTCAGTCTTTTTCTCAATCTTCTTCATCTTTTCAATGTAGGCAATAAATTGAGAGTCTGTTCCAAAAATTCTATCCCACCATGTAAATGTTGAAGCATAGTTTCCGATGAAGTTCATGTGGTGGAAATCATGATGCCGAGAACCAGCATAGAAAGGGATCAGATTTAAAGGGTTGAGAGGAATGTCATAACCACTGAAATAAAAATGATAAAGATTATTAAGGAAATAAATACATTTTAAATAACTGACATTTTCATTGATAGTAATATGCCTGTTAACTAATTCAAATAATATTCCACTTTACCTAAGTCACTTTGTTTCTGACAGGTTTATACAAGACAAAAACTCACAGAAAAATGGTACATATTCCAGAAACCATTTTAAGAAATTAAAAAAAAGCCTTGAAAGATCTATGGAATTTATTACACAACAGGGGATGAAAGAGGGGTTATGGTAATGAATCTTTAGACACAGATTTTCAAGAATTATTTTTCTTTTCTGTTTTAGAGGAGCTTTCTCACCAGTTTGTAATGCCCGTAACAGTCTATGTCCTTTAGGAAAAGTTAAATGAAATGAGTATCAAGCACTAAGAAGGTTAAACCTGAGAATCACTATGTAGCAATTCTTTTAGAGTATCCTCCTTTATTTCCAACAATAAATCTAGAATCTGAGAGCCACAACTGTACAGCTCTGAATCACCCACCCCCTCCCTTCCTCAGAAAGCTGAGAGGGCAGGAGGGAGAAGACAACAGTGGAAACAAAGAATGAAGGAAGGAGACATCCTTTACAATTTAATCTGTCCTATTAGTCTGCTTAGAAATAAAGATGATCTTATGACCATGAAAACAAAGATATTTTATATTTTGATACCTTACACCTGAATAGAAACCATAACTCACCTATGGACATCAATAGTTTCTATCAAACGAATAGTCACCCATGCCCAAAGGAGAATGACATGATCACATAAAAGCATGATTCCAATGAAAAATCCAGTTCCAAGAATCAGAGTTTCTAAGGGATGTGCATATTCAGCTTCCATTCCAAATGGAGCCTAAAATAAATAGATACGAATTCCTTAATATATTGTGACTGTTAATTTTATGTGTCAGCTTAGCTAAGCTACAGTGCCCAACTGGTTGGTCAAACACCGTACGGCTGTGAAGGTATTTTGTAGATGTGACTACTAATCAGTAGTAAGGGAGTAAGTAAGTAAGGGAGATTACCCTCCATAATGCAAGTGGGCTTTAATCAACCAGTTGAAGGCCTTAAAAGCAAAGACTGAGGTTTCACGAGGAAGAAAGAATTCTCACGGCTACAATAGAGAAACCCTGCTTGAATTTCCAGTCTGTGGTCTGTCCTACGCATTTCAGACTTGCCAAGCCCCACAATCACATGAGCCAGTTCCTTAAAATAAATGTGTGTGTGTGTGTGTGTGTGTGTGTGTGTGTGTGTGTGTGTGTGTGTATGTATCTCCTACTGATTTTGTTTCTCTGAAGAACCGTGACAAATACATATATTCTAATTTATGCACAAAGTTTTATAAAATTAGATTGTTTCTATAGGTAATGACATATATCTAACCATAGATATATAAACAAGTAACAGTAATTCTTAATAAAAACATCTTTTTGTTCCTACCAAACATCAAAAGGTCTAGGGATATCCTTAATAGAATCTTAGTAACTGCCTTTGATGGTTTAAGATAAAGGCATTAAAAAATTATTCAGTCTTCTAAATAAAGTCTAACAATCTGAACATGTATTTGGCAACCTTTGTTTCCTAGATACGTATGAATTCTTGTATTTTCTTTCAAAAGTTTCCAGTAAAAAGAAGATGAGCTAAGTGGGTGCTCCTCTTTATGGTGATGAACATGGGAGGGGTATGAAAACATGTGCCAAACCCTTCCCAGATTCCCACATCCCCAGGGGCAAGAATCAGTGAAATTCTGGATCAGACAGTCCCAAAGAGTTTCCCTAATCTTGAGCATTAGTCAGAGCCCAACCTATACCTCAAAGTGCTCATGATCTGTCTATTATTCTTTATTTGACACTGTAAATTCAAATTCTTTGTCTTCCTGACGCCGGAAAATTTGTCAAAAGAATGACTCACTGGGTTCAACAAGCAAACATCAATAAAAATATTAAATATAAAAAAGATAAAGGCATTAAACAATTGACTTAAATTCTAATTTTGGTTTATGCTTCTGAATTTGTTCTGCTAAGAAAGGGATACTTGATTTAGCATACCATGTAATCAGGACCAATGCGGAACATATCGACGAAACCAGTTTGACAAAGGTACATTCAAAGCAGTTCTGATAAAATCAGTTTTTGTGGGGGTCAGAATGAGGTGAGAATGTGTTCATCAAACAAGTTGGTAATTGTTTTAGAAATTTAAAGATGAAAAGTTCATTGTTTTGGGGTCCAATTTAAATGACCTTAACATCACTATGGTCTCTATTAATCTGCCACGTCCAACCGTGACAGGATAGCAGTCTGGCCCCAAATGAAAGACTGAACTATTTCATGTAACACTTCTCTTGAAAATTTATAGAACTGGCTGTGTGTGTGTGATGTTCTTAACATGTTCATGCCAAAGAGAAAGAAATAAAAACATCACTGACAATTTTTTTAAAACCTCGGAAGATTTTAAAAAAGCATTTTGCCTCTAATAGAAAAAAAATGTGTTAAAAATAATTCTAACATACCTGAAACTCATGATGAACTTTATGAATATATTTATATATTCTTTTGTGATGTAAGAGCCTATGCAGGAAATAGTGCCAGGTATCCTCAATCACTGCACAGCCGAAGCATCTTGCCAAAAGCAGATACCTTTAGGATGAAAATACTGTAATGAGTATAAAATAACTTTTACTTAACCTAAACTTTTACTTGGGATCACTGTTTGAAGAATTACATGAAACCAAATACCCACTGACCAGCTTGACCAACCTCGATACATAGCAACAAACTCTCACAACTGCTACGTACAAGGTGGCTATATAATACCTCCTGCAGCAGGGTTAAAGGGATTGACCACTATTCCAATTCTAGTTCATTTTTTAAAAATTCCCATGTACAGGGGCGCCTGGCTGGCTTAGTAAGTAGAACATGCAACTCTTGACTGCAGGGTCATGAGTTCAAGCTGAATGTTGGGCATGGAGCCTACTTAAAGAAAAAAAAACTGAAAAAATTTTCACATGTATAAAATCAAAGTTAAGAAACAAAATCCAAAACTTCTAGGAAAAGAGTAATATTGATAAGGACGGATGAGGGATTTGAACTGAGATTATCAATAGTAAAATCATCACTTTTTTCCACCAAAGAGAGGGACATAAGTGCAATGGGCAAAACATTTTATATACAAATAAACACATACACAAAAACTTTTCTATTACATATATTACAAAGAAAAAGTATACACCTATATATTGGTATATCTGTATTCAGATTATGTCAAGAGCAGATAGTTGAATTATTTGAACACAACTACTAGTGCTCAGGTAATATATATTTGCATCTATATGGACACAACTTTTATAAACCTCACAATTACTCTTTTCTTTTTATTCATTTCAGACTTAAAATGTAATATAGTTTTTCTTGGTATAAGCGGGTGTATCTGTATAAAATAATATAAAGGATGCTACCGAAACTTCTGATGTAAGAAATCACTTTCCAAAATAATAAATACATAAGTCACTTTCCAATAAAATATTACATTAGAACACAGGACGACAGAAAAATGGAAACGTTTTAAGTTTCTACTATGGCTTACTTTTCTACATTTTATTTACTTCTAAAGTTTAGAACAAACAAGAAGAAAAAGATAAATATGAAGGGTATTTTAACTGGACGATAAACCATGACTGAGTATCAAAATCAAATCTTTATCTACATACCATCTTGGCATTCTTTCCCAATCATAAGGTATATTAAAATACTCTGTAAAATAATAAGTTCCACAGATCAAAGGAAGCTGGATACAAAAGTGATTAAAGAGAAGTACTTTAAAACATTTCCATTGGTTTTCCCATGTTTCTGGTTTATCCTATGGAGAAAAATCACAATATTTACTATTAGCCTCTGCTATCAGTAGTTTGACTTGATACTTAAGAGTGAATTCCTAATTGTTTCTGTAATGTTTCTAGGTGACCGTAATTCTACATTATTTAATTAATCTTATGATGTGAATTCTATATTACAGTGACTATGTGACAGTAACTGAGGCCCAGGAATCACAGCCTCCTCCCCTTCTAACTTCTTGACAACTGTGATCACTAGTTTAAATAGGTAAAGAAACTGTTAATACACAAGCCCAGACTAATGATCTCAAACAAACCAAAGAAACACTACAGAATAACTGTCCAGTCTCTGCAGCCCACAGATCATTCGCTTCTGTCAGCCAGGACTCTCAGAGCAGAAATGTGTTATGCTAAGATCACAGGTGGGTTCTCCCAAATGTCACGGCAGTCCCGCAGGCAGCACCAGAAGCCTCTATTACAAAGGGAAATCGATGTTGCCAGCCATTCAGCGGTGCTCATTCCCAGCAATAAGCATAGTTTTGTTCACATATGATGACAGAATTATAAACTCTCTGAGCTGGAAGAACTTCAGAAATGGGTCCAGTGGTTCCCAAAGAATGGAGAGCTACTGCCCCACAGATAACGATGTTCAAAGATGAAAGCCAAAACGAGAAAAGTAAGATCAGTGTAGTAAATGTTCAAAAAAACCTCATCAGGATATCGACTTGCTTAGCAAGCCATATAAAAAACCCTAAGTTTATTCAATTTATTTATTTATTTTTTTTTTAAAGATTTTATTTATTTATTTGAGAGAGCGAGAATGAGAGAGAGCACATGAGAGGGGGGAGGGTCAGAGGGAGAAGCAGACTCCCCGCTGAGCAGGGAGCCCGATGCGGGACTCGATCCCGGGACTCCAGGATCATGACCTGAGCCGAAGGCAGTCGCCCAACCAACTGAGCCACCCAGGCGCCCAAGTTTATTCAATTTAAAGGGCTGCAGTTAGGATTGCCTGGGTGGCTCAGTCGGTTAAGCATCTGCCTTCGGCTGGGGTCACGATCCTGGGATCGAGTCCCATGTCCATCTCCTTGCTCAGTGGGGAGTCTGCTTCTACCTTCCCTCTGCCCCTATCCCCACTCATGTTCTCTCTCTGACAAATAAATAAAATATTAAATAAAAAAAAAAAAAAAAAAAGCTCAAAGTAGGGATTTTTAACAGTTGTGAAACTCAAAGGAAGACAAAGCAATGTGAAGCCACACTACCCAGTCTTTCAATTCTGTTTATAGGGTGCCTAGATGGTTAAGCATCTGCCTTCGGCTCAGGTCATGACCCCAGGGTCCTGGGATCGAGCCCCGCATCGGGCTCCCTGCTCGACAGGGAGCCTGCTCCTCCCTCCTCTCCCTCTACTGTTCCCTCTGCTTGTGCTCTCTCGCTCTGTCAGATAAATAAATAAAATCTTTAAAAAACTACCCGTAACCAACTAGACAACTACTTGTACTGTCTTTTGCCACAGTTTATTTTAAAATCATACATAAAACCATGACTGAAAAAGGCCTTCCTCTCTCTGGAAAATTTACCACCTCTGACCAGCGAGTCAAGGGCCAAGGGGTGGAGGACAAGGGTACTGTGGCCTGGCCAGACACACCATGAACCAGCCCTACCAACCAACACAGGGGTGACACACTGCAGCCGGAGTCACCCCAAACATGCATGAGAACTTCACACCCAAACCGAATTCTGCTTTTCAAAGCAGGCCCTGTTATAAAAAGCATTTTGGAAGTTCTGTCCTTAATTTAGGGTAACAGAATACTCCCCTTTGGACATGTCCCTTTTTATTTCCTCCCCCTTTTCCTTTTACTCCT
Organism: Callorhinus ursinus; assembly: GCF_003265705.2. Classification (NCBI taxonomy): domain Eukaryota; kingdom Metazoa; phylum Chordata; class Mammalia; order Carnivora; family Otariidae; genus Callorhinus; species Callorhinus ursinus. Next base: position 139,889,344 of record NW_027397066.1, on the reverse strand, counting down.
CCCTCCTTTGGCTTAGAGTCTAGTGGCCTGACCCCATGCACTATCCCCAGAGAGGATCAACAACAACACTTGAGTGAGCCCTTAAAGTGAGACTCACTGGGAGAGGCAACGGGGCTACAAGACTGATGGGAGAGAAGGTGCACGATGACTGCCACCCGATGTGAACTTGGTGAGTACAAATTAGTCTCCACAGGTGAACACTCTCAAGATGTCCACTTTCTACCAAGACCATGTGCCCCCGAGTTTCAGTTTGGCATGACTTTTTAGAAAAGTAAACAGCAAGTATTAGACACAACTATGGCTTTGCCAAGTGCTGATAAATCATCTCTGATAAGCTAGTCCAGATTCTGTTCCTGGCACCCTGTCAAGCTCTAGTCTTCACAGTGGTAGAGCTGTTTTCCCCAAGACTACAACTAAAAAGAGGCACTGTGTCTACCTCAACACTTTGTCACACATGGTGGGAATCTCAAGGAACTTAGTGCATTGGAGCAAATACCTAGATTCTAGGAGCATCGTGACTTCCTCATTTGGGATAACATGAATCCTGCAGAACCACCATCATATATTTAAGGAAAAAACAAAACTTTTAATAGCCCTGATCAAGATTTTACCATATTAAACATACACTTAGTGGCTGAGAAATCAAGGGTTGGAGTGAATTGCAAAGTATCTACAAATCCCCGTAACTTCTCTTTCCAGCTAGTTTAAAGATTATAAACCCAAATTAGATAAATGTCACACCTACTGAAAGCACAATTTAACAAATTACTCTTGAAACATTATCAATAGTGATCTAGGGTTGTCCAACGTGGCAGGAACTAGAAATATGTGGCTAGAGAACACTTTAAATATGGCTAGTCTAAACTTAGATGGGCTAAAATTAATGTAAAACACCCAATTTCAAAGACATTGTGAGAATATGAACATAAAACATCCCATTAAGTACTTTTAAATTCTGATTACTTATTGAAATAATTTCAATTTATTGTGTTAAATAAAATATATTAAAACTAATGTCCCTATTTCTTTATACCTTTTTATGTATTCTATCAGAAAATGTAAAATTACATTATGTTCCTTCTTTTTCTATCTATTGGACAGTCCTGATCTAGGTTCTCTTAAAACCAAGTTACATTTACTTTTAAAATAGTCAACATGAATAATAACATTTCACTGCAAGTCCATCACACTCACCTTTTGAATTTTGTACTTTTTCATGTAAGGTATAAATTGAAACAAAAATCCAGGTAAACAGAACAAGAAATAAAGGACCTCATGAACTATCAAGGATCCCCATGTTGCAATCTGGAACTTTGTATAATTATTCAACATATAGTTCCAAGCATTTTTAAATGTTTCTTGTAGAGGGTTTTCAGGTAAAAGTGAATCTACATACTCCACAGCCAAGGATGCTGAACTAAAGATGCCGATACTTTCATTTGTTGCCATTTCTCAAATCTCTGCTGAAAGCCTTAGAATTCTGTAAAAATAAATAAATACATAAGCAAGCAAGCAAACCAAGTAAGCCAAACAATGAAATTCCCAGAAAATAATTTTTAAAATTCATCTTCTGTTAATTTTAAAAACCACAAATACTAAGGTACCAATTCTCAGATCCTAAACATGTGATTAAAAAAAAGGTCTACTGGATATCATCACCATGTCCATTTGTAGACACTGATTTAAGAGACACTCGATCTTACGAAACAAAGTGTGGCTTGCTGGAGGGAGGGGGTGGAGGGATGGGGCAACTAGGTGATGGATATTACAGAGTGTAGGTGTTGTAATGAACACTAGGTATAAGACTGATGAATCCCAGACCTGTACCCCTGAAACAAATAAAAGCATTATGTTAATTAACTGAATTTAAATAAATAAATAAATAAGCAAGCCAGCCAGCCAGCCAGCCAGCCAGCCACATGTTGGGGCACCCGGGTGGCTCAATCAGTTAAGGGTCAGGACTCTTAGTTTCTGCTTAGGTCATGATCTCAGGGTCATGAGATCTTGCTCGGCCTCCACTCCGGCCTCCACTCCGCAGGGCAGAGTCCACTTGAGATCCTTTCCCCCTCCCTGCCCCTCTTTCCCTGCTACTCCCCCTCCCTTATGAGGGTGAGGGCTTGGGTGAGGGCATGTGCGCTCTCTATCTCAAATAAATAAATAAATAGGGGCGCCTGGGTGGCTCAGTCATTTAAGCATCTGCCTTCGGTTAACCATCTGCCTTCAGCTCAGGTCATGATCTCAGGGTCCTGGGATGGAGTCCTGCATCGGGCTCCCTGCTCAGCGGGGAGTCTGCTTCTCCCTCTCCCTCTGCTGCCACTCCCCCTGCTTGTGCTCTCTCTCTCTGTCAAATAAATAAATAAAATCTTTTAAAAATAAAAAAAAGCCACATGTTAACTTTCAAGAGCAGGATCTAAACAACAGTGGACAAAGAATTTCAAACTACCTTTAAAGAGACTTTTCAATGTGGTCTCCATGGAAAAATTTGTAATTTCAATTAGCAATAGTGGCATTCGGGCGTCATTTAAAACAAAACAAAACAAAAAAACCCACAAAAAAAACCACCAAAAACCCTATAAAGAAACCTTACTTACTCTGCCAAGTAAGACTACATAAAAATTAAATACTTCTAACTGGGGGATAAATAGACAATTATAAATAAAGTCAAAGATCAAATGACAAACTGGAAAAAATATTTCCAATACTTATGACAAAAGGCTGAAAAGTGTGCTTTAGAAAAAGACTAAAAACCCAATAGAAAAATGACAAAGGCCATTCCCAAGGGGTTCACGGAAAAATAAATACAAATGTTCACTAAACAAATAAGCAGTTCAGTTTGACTCAAATAAAGAAATACGCCCTAAAACAAAAATCTTTAAAAGTTTTAGTGTTCGGGACCCAGTACTGGTAAGGGTAACAATTTGGGGAAACAGACACCATTATACTTGTTAATGAAGGGATTACTAGGCCTTTGAAAAAAAATTCACAATATTTGTCACAATTCAAAATAAATATACTCTTTGACCCAGCAATTTTCTCACTAAGGCACACTAAGACTGAAAGAAGCATTGCTTATAGCAGCAAAAACAAAGAAAAAAGAAAAAGAGCAGAAATAGGTCCATCAACAAGAAAGGAGTTAAAAAAACCCTAAGTCCTTCCACAGACAATTATACAGCCACTTAAAAGAACAGGAAAATCTCTATGTTCCACACAGAAAGATGTCCAAAATACAATGTTAAGTGAAACAGCATGTTGTAGAATAATGCACATAACAAGAGCACCCCCCTTTTGTTTTTGTGAAAAGGTTATATATTGTGCACTTTCATGCCTATGGACAGGCGGACACAGACACACACAAAATGTATGGAAGGATATCCAGGGAACAACTGAGAGTGATGACCTTTAGGGAAAAGAGATCAAGAGGTAATAGATGCTCGCATTTGCATATGTGCACACCCAGTGGGGGGGGGGACAGTAATGGAGGAGAGGAGAAAAATTTCTTTCCATTTTATAGCTTCTTACAATTATAATTTTCTTACGAGTATGCTTTATCTATACAACAAATAAGCATAATACGTCACCAAATCAAAAAAGAAAAGTTTATAAAGAGTGACATTTTCCTAAAAATGTTCACTGGTTGTTCCTAATTTATTATGATACACTACTTTAAAAACAAAATTATTTTGGGCGCCTGGGTGGCTCAGTTGGTTAAGCGACTGCCTTCGGCTCAGGTCATGATCCTGCAGTCCCGGGATCGAGTCCCACATTGGGCTCCCTGCTGAGCAGGGAGTCTGCTTCTCCCTCTGACCCTCTTCCCTCTCGTGCTCTCTCTCTCGAATAAATAAATAAAATCTTTAAAAATAAAAAATAAAAAATAAAAAAAATAAAAACAAAATTATTTTAAGCCTCAGAAGCACTCTTAATAGTGCTTAGAATGCCCCACTTCCCATACTGACCTCCGACCAGTTCCTCATGGAGGGTCTGGGAAGCTTACTTAGCCAGCTTCCTCAGGTCTCTGAATTCACTCTGCAGCCTTATTTTTTTGTCCTAGTCATTCTCAATGACTTATACTATGGAAGCTACAGTTACATCCTGGGCCATCCCAACCTCAAAATTCCTCTTTTCTCACTCCCCCTCTCTGAGAGTGACCAGTCTTCTGTTCTTATTTTACCTGAGAACCTGTCTGTCACTTATCCTTTCTCATCTTTCGTTCTTCCCTCTTCACTAAGTCCACCCCCTCAAGTTTAAAAACATACTCAAGTCTTCATTTCTAGAGCAAAGTTTTCCTAACCTGTATCCCCTCCTCCCCAAGCCACTGTCCCTCTTCTTTTTCTTTGAACCAGCTTCTTTCTCTAGGGAGAAATCAACAAAAAGCCTCCCCCTGCTTTGCTCTTACCCATACAACTCACTCAATTACTTACAATCTAGCTCCCGCTAACACCGAGGTATCTTCGGTCTTCTAACTTGCAAGGTAAAACAGTCATTCCAATCCTCATTTTTCATGAGGTCGTCGCCAAATTTGGCAATGTTGAACCAACACCACTTACTAGCTGTGTGACCTTGAGCAAGTTATATAACCTCTCTGAGCCTCAGTTTTATCATCTGCAAAATGCACAGAATAACAAGAATAACAACAGTAACTAGATGGTGGGGATCTTTTCACAAGGTGTGTGTGTGTATGTATATATATATATATATATATATATATATACACATATATATATATTAAATCACCACAATGCACACTTTAAATATCTTACAATTATACCTGTCAATTATACCTTGATAAAGCTGAAAAAAGAAAAACAATAGTTCTAATGGGTCTAAGACCTAATGTTAAGTACTTAACATACGACCTTACACATAGTAGCTACAAGAAGCTAAGAATTTTGGGCACTTCTTATACGCCAGGAACTGTGTTTTAAGAGTTCTGTATGCTCTCTCTATATTAAAGACTTTAATCCTTACCATACCTTCATGAAGTAGGTAATTTTATCATCTCTATCTTATAATTGAAAAACTGAGGTTTAGAAAGAGTAACCCAAGTAACTAAAATACTAAGTGGGGGAGCCTATGCACTCATCTCTTATGCTCTACTGTAATCAGAAATAATAAAGCACACAGTAAATATTATAGTAAAAAGGGAATAATTCCTATAGCTTTCCCAAGGCTCCTTTAAAGATTATTCTATACAGGTTGTCTTCATATTCACATTTCCCATTTACTCTCCAGCTTTTACAATCTGCTTTCTGTGCTCATCACTGCACTGAATTCACTCTTACTAATATAATCACTAAGGCTCTCCTAGCTGCCAAATCCAACAAACATTCTTTACAGTTTATTTTATCTGACCAATCTGAAGATTTGCTACTTCTCTCCTTAAAAGACTCTCCTTCCTTGGTTCTTGGGATTCACACTCTGATTTAATTTGCGCTACTACGTGCAGCTGCTGTGCTAGCTGCTGTCCCCACCCCTGACTTCAAAATAAATACAAACTCTAAAGAGGAATACAAAGCAATAATCAGACTATCATAAAATTATGTGATAAGAACAATAACGGGTTGGAAATATAGAGTGCTGGAGCACAGAGGACCAGGAAAGAGTTCTTAAAGAAAGATGCCATCTAAACTGAGACCTGGAGCTAAGGGGGAGGTGGCCTGATTAAAAGAGAGTAAAGTAGGGTGGGGTGGGTGGGAGGAACAGGGAATGTTTTGAGTAGAGGGCACAACAGATCCAAAGACTCAACCAGGAGGCGAGAAAGACAGCACTTTCTGATTTAGTATTTTTGTGCTACAGCTTTTGAGAAAGGAAGACTTGAGAACTGAGGCTAGTTTCCCAAGAATGCTTTCCTTACTCCTTTCTAACTATTTCAGAGTACCTAGAGTGATAGTAACTATTTCCTGTTTTATTTTTATTTTGTTTTAGATTTTATGTCTTTATTTGACAGAGACACAGCGAGAGAGGGAACACAAGCAGGGGGGAGTGGGAGAGGGAGAGGCAGGCTCCCCGCGGAGCAAGGAGCAATCCCAGGACCCTGAGATCATGACCCAAGCAGAAGGCAGATGCTTAACGACTGAGCCACCCAGGCGCCCCTATTTCCTGTTTTAAAAATACACTGATAACCTTTCTATCCTTAGCAGCCCTCTCTCCTAAACTCCAGGTTCTGATTATCTAAAACTCTACTGGCCATCTCCCATCAGTTCAGAAGCCCATCAAACTCAACATGTCCAAAAGTTCAGCAACTGCCCCCTGCAACCCTGCCTAAATACTCTACCTTCTTTAACCTCTAATTTGGTGAATTGCACCATCACCTATTTCGTCATTTCTGAAGGCATGTTCTAAGTCTCTCCTGTCTCTGCTGCCTAAGTTAAGCCTTCAAACTCCCGCTCAATTTAGAAATACCTGGTTTAATTAACATTCAGGAGTTTACTCTCCCAACACAAGAAAGTGGATACACCTTTGCCAAACGAACCAACACAAAAACTAGGAATTGAGGAAGGAGAAATAGCGAATTTTCTTTTCCTTTTCTCATCCTTGTGCAACCTGATTGACTGAAAGTCTGCTCTATCCTCAGAAAAAAATTAGTTACCTGTGGATTCTCTGAGAAACCGTTACGTTTAGCCGTCCGAGGACGGTCAGCCAGTGTCTGTCCTTTGGCCCTATACCTTAGTTGAGCCTGGACTGCCTAAGATTCCTCATTTGTTGGAGTTGCCCAATCTCCAACCTTGCCCTCCTGAACCGATACAATGCCAGGATATTATCTAAACAGGGGAGTTAACCCCCTTCTCTAAACAAATTTCAAGGGAGTGCCTCCCTTAAAGACAAAGACCAAGGCCCTCAGCCATGCAAAACCGGCCCCGCCAGGCCTTCCCCGCTCTCCGTCTCTCGCATCTCCCGCCTCGCCGTATTCTTATATTTCACGTGTAACGTTCACAGCATTCATCCTTTGCCGGTAATATCCAACTCCTACTCATCCTTCAGTAACCTCCTCTCAGACGCTCTTCCCAACCACACCACGTCCACTGCACAAACACAACAGATCTTATCTCCCCGGTAGTGCTTCCGTTTTGTAAAGCTGTCATCACTCCTTCACCCTGTGCTGTTAACTCTCTCTTACTATCTCCCGTCTTCGATGACTATAAAACTCTTCAAGGGCAAGAAACATGCCCCAGCCCAATTCCATCATTTAAGATTTCATTCCGCTTTCACCTGTTCCCCTTGCCCGCGGTCCTCACATCCGGCATTGGCGCCCCGAGCGCGCTTCCACGCCGGACCCCGCTCCCCTCAACACCACGGAGCAGCTGGCCGGAGCCAGCCGCTCCCCCTCCCTGACCTACCGGACTCTCTCCCAGCTCCCTCACCTGGACGACCCCGCGGGAACTGCGGGCCCCCGTCACCCAGACTCGGCCGGGTGCTGCAGCCTCGGAACCTGCCTCTCGGCGTCGGGGGTGGAGCCAAGAGCGCGAGGCCGGCTTCTTTTGCCGTTATTGGCTTGTGAGGGCTCCCAACCCGCCTTCTCAGCGCTGTGATTGGTCCTTGAGGTTGCAGGCATCGTGTGACTCACGCGAACGAATCCCTGGCGATCTCAGCCATTGGCTCCGCGGATGGAGTGAGGATAGTGAGACCGAGACGTCTAGCCAGTAGTCAGCCCCGCAGCGCGCCTAGGGGCGGGGAAGCGCGAGGACGCGTGACGGCGTGAGGGGGTTGGACTCGGACGGCCACTACGTGCGGGCCGCCGCGAGGGGTTGCCTTGGCAACCATGGTTCCTTCGTGGTTCCTGCCGCGCCAGCGCTGTGCGGGTAAGAGGGTACCAGGCCGTCCTCCCCGCGACTTTAAGATGTGATTTGTGTAGCAGTCGTTTCGCCAAAAGAGAATAGTATAAATGCAGTTTGACTGTTTTGTGTTTACAGATAGCTCCGCCTTTCTCTGGCGTACCTTGGATTTAGGTCTTTCTCCTTCCTTGCTTCTTCCCCAGCCCCAGTATCCTTTAATCAACTATATATATGGAAGATGGAGAATTTCCATTGCAGTATATCTCCTGCGACCATCTAGAGAGTTATCATTATCCCCATTTTGCAGATGAGAAAACCGGAAGCTAGAAAAAGTTTAGAAAATGATTTGACATAACAGATGGCAGATGGCTGCTCCCCTGAGGGGGGTTAAGGCCTTGACCTAGCCAGTAGTGCATGGGCTGCGAGAACGCCCAGGTGGTATAATCTACGGGGAAACAGGGAGCTCCAGAAGCCCGGGGGTGGAGGGGCACAGAGGATTTGACACACTTGCAACTTGTCTACTGCCCTGGCCTCATCTCAGCCATCTCTCAACACTAAACCACTTGTGTACAAGGGAATAAGAGTAGCGTGTACAGATGGTGTAATAATATACGAATTTAAACCTAAGAGTGCCTTCTAAAAATTCACACAAAGGCACCATTTGGCTAGTCGAAGGCACTTTCTATTCAGTAGTTTGGGGAAACAGGATGCTGTTCTCTCAGGGCTATGCTCAAACTAGTTTTTCTGCCTGAAATAATCAGCCATCTCCCCACCCCCCCATCACCTATCAATTCAGGGTCATCTGCTTGAGGCAGTTCCTTCTTGAGGGATGTCTCTCGTCTAACTGTCCCATGTCTGACAAGGACATCTCTGTAAAGTATCATGACAGTGAGGTCTAATCAAATGAAAAGAAATGGGATCTACCCTTTGGGTGGTCAGAGCCCTATCTTTAGAGGAGGCCTGTGAAGGAAGGTGAATGGTGTCCTGGAGTGGATGCTGCGGTGCACCACTCAGGTCCCCTTCTTCAGGACTGAAGCAGGCATTCAGCTACTGAGTGTTGGCAAGGAGAGCCACCTCTCCCCACTGGCACATCCTCTCTCCAGGGGGCAGCCTGAGTCCGGTGACTGGTTGATGCAGGATTACAATGGCCGAGCCCCTCACCAGCTCCAGAGCTCCCCCTCTTACTGGCTGAGGTTGTGGGTGTGACTGCATCTGCAGTCGGCTTTTCCATCTGCCCAAACCTGCTGCACTTTCTCCAGTACTGTGAAGAACATGCACTAGGGGTCAGATTTACCAGGCTTTGTCAATTAGCAGTGTGCTAACTTCTCCAAGTTTTATCTAGTACCTCTGTAAAAAAGTTTGTTAAGAGGGTAAATATTATTTATGTAAGGCCATTTGCATAGTACCTGGAATACAGGAAGTGCTCAGTAAATGTTGGTTATCATTTCAGACTTGGAGTCCTACCACAGTAGATATATTTTCTAAATCAGAACAGGTGTATGTATTGGAGGGGTCAAATTACTACTTTAAGTCTTGGACATTTAGAGCTGAAAGGAAATACAGATATGGCAGCTCACTTATTTCCCTACAATAAAGAAAGGGGGGGACCAGAGAACAGTAACAAAAGTGGTAATTTATTGAGGGTCCTCTGTATTCTAGGCATATTCACATACATCATTTCTTTCAAATTCCACAATAACCTGTGACGGAGACACTACTGTTGCCATTTTAGAGCAGAAAGATAAGGATCAGAGGTTAAGTAAATGTCTAAAGTCACAGCTAGCAGCTAATGGGGGGGGATGCAAATTCAGAGCCTTATAATTCTTATGCCCATAGATTTTCCAATACACACACTGCTTTTTTCCTTGGAGTCATGAAGCCAGGTTGGAACCCCAGAGTCTTGATTCAAAGTGTGATTCCACTCTCCCATGTAACCTTTTCTCCAAAACGAGGCACTGACTGCCATACAAGTCAGGACTGAAACAAGAGGCAGCCTTGTTTAGCACATCACAATGTAGTATTATGCTGTCCTTGTATCTATTAAAGGAGAAATTTCATAACCCGTCAGCAGCTGAGATTATAAATACCCAGGTCCCCCTGCTATAAGGGATGATAATAAAAACCAGGAATCATATGCCAGAGTCCACAAGGAAAAGGAAGGGAAGTCAAAGTCTCCTAGCAGTATACACATCATCCACCTTAACTGTAGCCACCAGCGCTTTTGGCTAACAAGGCATAGATCCAAGCAAAGCAGGGAGCAGAGTTGCTTCACAATGCGGGTACCCAAATCTAGCCTTGAACGCTGCTCAAACCTGGTGCTGTTTCCTTGGCACGATTTCTAAAATGCCTCTCTGCCTCAACTTCTGATCTCTCTTTCTCATACAATAATAGAACAAGCCAGGAATACTTCTATATGCCTTTTTTTTTTTTTTTAAAGGTAGGGCGTTCCAAACTGGAAAGACAGAGGGGTATGGGGGAGCAGGGTATATCCAAAGCCTCTGAAGACAGTTATGAATCTACCTACTGACAAACCTTGGCAAACTAGTTTATAGTCTAGCTATTAAAGCTTTGAAGGAAGTAAAGACAAGGAGGTACTTGACATGCTAAGTAAGACTTTATAACCTTAATAGATTGCATTTCAAGAAAAGCTTAAAAATTTATTTTTTTGATAAATCTTTAATTGATAATTCACAGAGGTTTCATAGAATATTAGTGTTTGGAAGTGATCAGGAAAGATAATGACACACATTTTCCTTGATGCCACCAAAACAGCTAATAGTGCTCCAAGTTCATTAGATCTTGAACATGTTTGTTGACAGTGGATGTGCCTGGAGCCACACTGATGCAGAAATGCATTCATTTTTTTTTTTTTTAAGATTTTATTTATTTGACAGAGAGAGAGACAGTGAGAGAGGGAACACAAGCAGGGGGAGTGGGAGAAGGAGAAGCAGGCTTCCCGCTGAGCATGGAGCCTGATGCGGGGCTTGATCCCAGGACCCTGGGATCATGACCTGAGCCGAAGGCAGACGCTTAAGGACTGGGCCACCCAGGTGCCCCAGAAATTCATTCTTTCTTAAGGTAAGCAGAGGCTTTTTCTTTTTCTGATTAAATACCTTATATTTCCATTTATAATTAAAAGTTCAAATAAGTATTAAGTATGGTTTTATGTTTAAATTTCAGTACTCTGTATTAAACTAAATGGAAATTTTATCATAGGTATAATTCTTGCTCTTGATTATCGATTGTTCTCCCTAAACTTCTGTTCATGAGTTAATTCCTCTTCCGAGGCAGAGCCACCATACCCCATCACACTTTCTCCTTCTCATCCCCCTCCCCTCTGCACCCTCTCAGGGTCCGCAGCCTAAGCTGTCCATCCCACTCCTCCACCCCCATCCTCTCAATTCCTTTGATTTAGTATCAAAACCACAATTTATTTCTCAGTTGCTCGGGAGTAGGTATTTTTTCTTTGACTTACTTTTTGGTCCTTTGCTATCTGTTTTATTGTCATCTTCGACTCGTATTAGGGACAAAGGAATATAAAAACTTGAAATTTCACCAATACTTGGGAGACTTTTCCCTGATGGTTGAGATAACTTTTTCTTGGATCGCAAATTTTCAACGACTTCAGTTACTTATAAGAGACTTGCTTTTTAGGTTCCTTTGGCAACAAGTTAAAAATACTGACTTGTGAAGTTAGAAAATGCAAATTTTAAAAAAGAACAGAAAAACAAAACAGGCAACTTTTTAATATGAAACTAAATAGATAAAAATCAAGGACAATGTGAAACAAATAATATACAAACTTTTATTCAAAGATATTCAAGAAAGACATGTTTTGGTCATTTTAAAGTGAGATTAATTGAAGATCTCAGAAAAACTGTATTTGATCAACACACATGGCTACTCACAGAAAATTCTCTCTTCTGTTAATAGCAGCTAAATTTATACACACAGAAAAAATTCTTAAGACCATGCAAATTCAGTTGAATTCCATACATTCATTATATTCATCAAAAACCTGTAGTAATGTTCATGCCAAAGAGTTACTTTAAGAAAAAAATTAAAAATACACACCAAAACATGACCAAGATTAAACTAAAGAAAATAATAAATAAGCATAATTTATATTTTATTTAAAAAAGTTTGGCATCACACATATTTAAGTGTGTTACACCATGTTCATTCCTCAGAAGTGGCATTTTAAAGTGTTAAGCATTGTTAAATATCAAAAAATACAACTCTGTTTTACAATGTAGTACTGGCATAATTCAAAGTACTGTGCCAATTATAAATAGTATAATCAAGTTTCAAACATCTTTTCAAACATATTTAAAGGAAAGCATATGACACACATTTATATGCACACAATTTATTATACTCATGTAATCAAAGATATTTTATAAAAGCAAACAGTTTTATCCCTCAGCTACTTTGTATACTTACACAGATTTTAATACCTGTTCAAAGATTTTCAGTTCCTGTGTATACAGATTTTCAGGAGAAGGAAGATAAAATTTAATTTTACAAGAACACACATTACTTTATCGTCCTTCACAAAATAATCCATAGTCATTCAAGGTTGGTAAGAACTAGTCTTTAAGAAAGCAACTGTTGTCTAAAGACTACAGAATAAGTACTGTAGTCCTGGTTTCTTATTAAAATTCAGTCAGCTGCTGCTCATTGCAGAAAAAGCCTATGCAGTGCTTCTACCAAAAATAATCTTCAGTATCTGAGGCCTATTAAGGCAGCCGATCTGATCTTCTGCTGAGACTTAAAGAGCAGCCACAAGTGGAGAAGTGCTAGACTCTGAGTCGCTTCAGAAATACTTGGTGAAGCCTGCTTCTCATGTATAAATATGCCAAAAATGTCCTTCCGGCTCATAATGGTTTATCAATAACTGTGACCCCTGAGCAAAGAAAGAAATAAAACAGAAGTCACAGGCAGCATTCTGTACGTCTGAGAAAAGAGTGAATTCTTTATTACTGAAACAATAGGGACTGAACGAATCATGGTGTTTCAAGATCTTTCTTCAACTTGAATACTACTATCATTTTAATCTAAATGACAGTGAAATCTCTACTCAGTTATGGACTAGAACTATATCAGACTACTTAATCCAGAACTACTCTTTTGCTCTTTATGGTTATAATTAAGGCAAAATAATTTAAGTTAGGAAATATCAAAATTCACCTAATACTCAAAGGGACACAAGAAACTTTTGGGGGTGATGGATATTTTCATTATCTTGATTGTGATGATGGGTTCATGGGTATATACATATGTCAAAACTAATAAAACTGTACACTTTAAATATACACTATTTATTCTGCGTCAGTTATATCTCAATAAAAAGCTATTAAAAAATTTCACCTAATTTTGAGCCATGTTATTCTTGGAGCCTACTGTATATAGTTCTTCTATTAGGTGTTGTTTTGGATGATACATAAATAACAGTGATGGCTAATTAGTATAAACTCTTTAATCTCCACTCCTGGGTCAATATTAGAATGAATATTAGAATTTAAAGCAATATACATATGTATCTATCATCAGAATAATATGCAACATAAACTTTAAAGACTCATCATTATATTCATTAAAGATTATTACTATTTCTCTTACTAAGAGAATGGACCCAAAATGGTATTTTATCATTCACCCAATGCTATGCTTAAGTAAGAAAAATTACTCCACAGTCTCACTAAAGTACTATTGCATGGCACCCTGCCAGGGGAGATGTTGTAGTAGTCCTATTTTTTGGATATCTGAGTAATGAAAGCCTTACCACATAGTGAACTCCACTCTACTCCATACAGATTTTAGCCATATTAGGTTTTACTATACGATTCTGCACTAGAAAGGTTTGGGATTTTGAATTCAAATGACTGGAGAATGACAAAACAATACCAGTGCTTTATTTTAAAATATATACATCCAATATTAATTATTTTGAGAATAAGAAATTACTTTGAGAAAATTCTCCCTAGAACATTCTTAATATAAAAATCATGACATAATTTTTTTTCATTTAATAGAAGACCGTAAGAAAATTAGACAATTATTACCTGCATAACTTCTCCCTGTGCTCATACAAGATGACACAACTGTCCATTTATCAGTTGTTGGATTATAATATTCTACAGATGCCAAGTTACAGGAACCATCATCCCCGCCAACTACATATAACAGACCATTAACTGCACAAACTCCTTTAAAAAAATTATGCAGAGAGAAAACAATTATTTTAAAAATTTGGGTAAATATAAATATCCCTATATGTATTTGGTGAGGTCATCCAGAGACACTTATTTCCTTGAAAAGGGGCAAGAAGAGAAGATGGTGAACATGAAAACAATTCCCTTTATATGTGACAGTCAATACCACTTCCAAGCTCCTCCTCGTTCCATTTATGTAGTAGTTGTTTTATATGGGCATTGTTTCAATTAATCTTTATAATCTTACTTTATAGATCAGAAACTATTTTAATTCTTACTTTGTTAAAAAAAAAAAAAATTAAAGGTCAAACAGTTTAGTTAACTCTCCCGAAGTCAGCTTCTTAGGAAATCCTAAAGAAAAAATATATATTGGTAGAAGGTAAAAATTATTCTGAATTCTGAAATGATACTGAATGATTAACTATTTTATCTCCTGTAAAAGGAGAGAAAAGCATTATTTATTTCATTATTACTAGAATAACTCATTTTTGGCAAAAATTCAAAATATCTAGAAAAGCATATATAAAAAAAGATCAGGGGTGCCTGGCTGGCTCAGTCATTAAGCGTCTGCCTTCGGCTTAGGTCATGGTCCCAGGGTCCTGGAATCGAGCCCCGCATCCGGCTCCCTGCCCAGTGGAGAGCCTGCTTCTCCCTCTCCCACTCCCCCTGCTTGTGTTCCCTCTCTCGCTGTGTCTCTGTCTGTCAAATAAATAAATAAAATCTTAAAAAAAAAAAATCACCTCTAATTCTGTGCTAATTAGAATAATGACCATTGAAATTCTGATCGCTATTCTTGCTGACTCTTATCTATGCATATATACTCAGATACTTCTTTTTTTAACCTTAAAGTTGCTTATACTACACACACTACTTTATTACCCACTCCCAAACAACATACCTTGGACACTTCCCTAAGTTAATAAATATACATATACATAATGTTTAATGGCTGCATAGTATTCCATCTATAATCCATAATGTAATTGTCTTTTGCTGATAGATATTATTTTCAGTTTTTTTTTGCTCTTATCAATGATGTTGCAATGAACAAGGATCCCTCTTGTATACTTTTTTGCATACTTATGCAACTGTTTTCTAAATGTAAAGTTTTAAAAAGAAAATTGAGTTAAAAAGTAAACTTGTAAAATCTCTTTATTTTAATATATACTTTAAAAGCATATTTTTAATAATTTTAAACAAGATTCAGAGCTAACTGGTACCAGAGAGCATCAAAACATCCAGAAGGATGCTGCCCACACACTGGTTTCTGTAGTTTTGTAGATGATTTTGCTAACATAATTAACAGATGCTTGTAGATTTTTAACATAACAAAGTAATGAGTCCAAACCTCTATACAACATTTAAAAGTGCACTATCAATAGTATCTTTTTTTTTTTAAGATTTTATTTATTTGGGAGAAAGCAAGAGAGCACAAGCAAGGGGAGTGGCAGAGGGAGAGGAAGAAGCAGGCTCCCTGCTGAGCAGAGAGCCCAATGTGGGGCTCAATGTGGGGCTCAACCCCAGGACCCTGAGATCATGACCTGTGCCAAAGGCAGATGCTTAGCCGACTGAGCCACCGAGGCGCCCCAGCAATAGTATCTTCTGTGCAAATGGAATGGATATTCTCAAATTCAGTTGTGTTACTATTCTAATCTCTTGACAAGAAGCAAACTCATATCATTTTAATGTAGTTCAGCTGCTTAAAAAGAGCAAGATGATAGTTCTGCATATACAAATTACTGCCTTATTCTTCTAGCTAGAAGAAATGAGCTAATTTTGATTTGAAAACAATAAAACATAGGTAGAGGGGGAAAAAATCAGACTATTCCAGTGTTTAGGAAAATAATGAAAGCTCAAAATGCAAATAAATTTCCCAATGCAGCAAGGCACATGCACATATTACTGTGGCTTTTCTAATTTAATATGTATATTAGGGTCAAGCACTTATTCTATTTAGGGCCCAGATTTGTAGGTCTTACCATGGTTCTGGACTATCTATAGCCAAGAGATTTTTAGTACCTCACCAAATACAACTGATTGGATGAAGGGAAAGATCCTTGCAGTCCCACTTACTTACTTTTCCCTCACAATCACATCACTTAATTAGAAATTTTTTAAAAATAAAGAGAAATTAAGAAGAGCATTTTGGGGGGGATGGAGGGTGCATCTTGCAAAATCATCCAGTGGTGTACAGTGAGTTTGAGAATCAAGAGGAACTTATTTTGGACTATGGGAAATGGCATGGAGATAATGGCATTTTAAAGATGACTCGCATTTCCTGAAAAGACGATTTATCTATCCTGAATCTATTTTCCATTTCTATTTCCCTTCCATCAGTCTTCTTTTTAAGCAGTTAGTTCCCTAATCGTGAAGACCTCAGCTTTCTTAAAATTACTTGCTGTTGTAGGGCACCTGGATGGCTCAGTCGATTAAGTGTCCGACTCTTGATTTCGGCTCAGGTCATGATCTCAGTGTTCTGGGATCAAGCTCTATGTCGGACTCCATGCTCAACAGGGAGTCTGCCTGAGGATTTCTCTTCCTCTCCCTCTGCCCGTCCCCCTGCTCATGCTCGCTCTCTCTCTCAAATAAATAAATCTTTAAAAAAATTACTTACTGTTGATATGTTGTTTTAGCTTTCCCAACTTTAGAAATCATGAACTATATTAAATTAGGGTTAGCTTCTTCAAGCTTCAGATTCAAGATAAACAATGAGCTTTTAACCTGGTATAAATATTTACTCAACCAGACTAAATTCCCTGAGGACTGGGATCTCCAGTACGTGATACATGGTACGCACTCAAAAATATCTGTGGTAAGAATGGATGAATTTAAGCATCAAATATAGAGGGCTCTTCCTCTAATTTAGTCTACATTATCACCAATAAGTAGCCACTATGCTAGGCATTCACTATATAGGATTACTACATAAGTTTCTGTTTAAAGAGCTCATCTATTAGAAAACCCAAATCAGTAAAAGAAGAATGAAAATATACGGCAATACTAGTAAAACTGAATACAAATCAATATAAATTCCATAATCGTAAGCTAGACAGATACCTGCATTTCTTCTGCACATGTTCATATCTGCAACCTGTCTCCATGTATTGGTGGTAGGATCATACACTTCAACACTTTTTCGTACTAAAGGACCATCATGACCCCCAACAGCATACAGTAAGTTGTTTAACACACCAACACCTATAAAACACAAAGAACCAAACTATAGTAGAGTAAAAGTGACAAATTTGTAACATACTAGGGTTTATTCAAATGACTTACAAAAGTAAGTCAATATTAAAGCACACAAAAAATGGAAATGAATTGATTTGACAAATGAGAATCTCAGTAAGAACTATTATTCTATGTTTAGAGCAGCAATGTCCACGATAGCCAAACTGTGGAAAGAGCCAAGATGTCCATCAACAGATGAATGGATAAAGAAGATGTGGTATATATACACAATGGAATATTATGCAGCCATCAAAAGAAATGAGATCTTGCCATTTGCAACGACGTGGATGGAACTGGAGGGTGTTACGCTGAGTGAAATAAGTCAATCAGAGAAAGACATGTATCATATGACCTCACTGATATGAGGAATTCTTAATCTCAGGAAACAAACAGGGTTGTTGGAGTGGTGGGGGGCTGGGAGGGATGGGGGGGCTGGGTGATAGACATTGGGGAGGGTATGTGCTATGGCGAGTGCTGTGAATTGTGCAAGACTGTTGAATCACAGTTCTGTACCTCTGAAACAAATAGTGCAATATATGTTAAGAAAAAAAGAAGAAGAAGAAGATAGCAGGAGGGGAAGAATGAAGGGGGGGGAATCGGAGGGGGAGACCAACCATGAGAGATGATGGACTCTGAAAAACAAACTGAGGGTTCTAGAGGGAAGGGGGGTCGGAGGATGGGTTAGCCTGGTGATGGGTATTAAAGAGCGCAGGTTCTGCATGGAGCACTGGGTGTTATGCACAAACAATGAATCATGGAACACTACATCCAAAACTAATGACGTAATGTATGGTGATTAACATAACAATAAAAAATTTAAAAAAACTATTCTAAGAAAGGCATGTCAAATAAAATAAAAAATAGTATGAGGATGAAACACAGGGAGGAAAGTCATTTAACATAATCCTTCTGAAAACAACTTTCACGGGAAAAGGAAACCAGTTTTAAAGCACAAAACTTGTAAGAAATGGATATGAAGAGACTTGATTATGAAGTTCGAGAAGAACTAAGAACAAAAACTCAAAGAATGCCAAAAAATATAAATAATTAAGTGATACAAGAAGCCTTTAATATAGCACTTAGGAATTTTACAAAGTGATCTTTAATTATAATTAAAGATAATTAATTCAAAAGATTTAACATTGTTATTAAAATCAGTATATATATTTTCTGGTAATATAAAGAGAAGCCAATGAATCATTTCACTTGTTTATTAATTCTTTTCCATCATTTTTGTGCTTTAATCTAAATGAGTTTCCTACATACCGGCTCCACTCCGTCTGGTGCTCATTTCTGCTATATAGGTCCATTCATTTGTTGTAGCATTATAGCATTCTACTGTGCTAAGACATTGACGTGAAGCTCCATCATACCCCCCTACAGCATAGAGCAAACCTAAACAGGGAATCACAAAGAAAGCCAAATTCATAAAAAGCTATTTTTTCAAGGCATAAAGTATTTTCCTCCAGAGTAGCAGTTTCCCTTTTATTACTGATTTTTATAAACTATAAAGATCTTGCCTAATGGTGATCGAAGAAGTTACCAAACCACATTATGAAGATCTGCAGGGTGTATTTGATGATATTAATTTAACATTTTCATTAATAAACCTGAATAATAAAACAAAGTACACTCATTGCATCTTTGGATAATATTATTTGGTAAGCGAACAACATCGTGGGAAACAGAATTAAATATCCTGGTAATCTTAGTAAAATGGGAAAAAAAGTTAAATCAAGAATTAGTACCAGTATACAGTGGAATATTATTTGGTGATAAAAAGAAATGAGGTACTAGTAAATGCTACAACACAGATGAACCCAGAAAACATTATTTTCAAAGAAGCCAGTCACAAAAGATCACATACTGTATTATTTCATTAATATGAAACGTCCAAAAATGGGAAATTTATATACAGACAAAGTAGATTAGTGGCTGCTGAGGTCTGGGGAGATGGGGGTGACAGCTAAGGGAAGTGGGGCTGCTTCTTGGGGGAATAAAAATGTTCTAAAATGAATTGTGATGTGTGCACACTGAATTGTACACTTTGAATGGGTGAATTGTATGGTATGTGAATTATATCACAATAAAGTTTTTAAAAAAAGTTAGTACAAAGAATTATACCAATAGTAGGGAGAGAGCGAGAACCCACAAATTTGCCCAAACAGATTAAAAAAAAAAAATCACACCAAAAAATAATAGCTATAGCCTTTCTTAAGCTCTTTTGGTGGACAAGGTAGGATATAAATAAATAATCGTGGCAACCCATCCTCTTAAATGTGAAACAGCCTTTCTCCAGAAGTAAAATTTTGCACATATGTCATCTGATTTGTTCCCTAAACAACTGAATTAAGATCAGTTAACAGTTTTATATAGGTCACACAGACAGAGAGAGAGAGAAAGAAAGGGGTGAAGAAGACGGAGAGAAGGAGGGGGAGAACGAGGGCTTCCACAACTTAGGTTATATACACAAGCTAATTTTTAAAAAATAATACAATTTGGCAATGGCTTTTCCTTTCCTTGTTTAAATGATCGTTTGCTTGCCCATTTAGAAAACTGGTGTTTAGGTTATTGGAAGACTCCCCTGGAGCAATCAAGAAGCCATCCGTGCCTGGAAAGGTTCACCTGAAACGACTGTCAGCACCCACCTCCGACAACACCGACACCTACGCTGCTCCTCCTTGTGTTCATTGGAGCCACGTGAAACCACTCATTAGACTTTATATTATATGCTTCCACGGATGATAAACCTGTAATAAAGCACAATGCTCTTCACTTCCTCCTCTAAAAAAAAAAAAAGTGAGGTGACTGTTCCTTTATATATATTATTAAGGAAGAGTACTTCAGGTTATGTTAAATTGGACTAAATTAAAAGAGGAAAATGCTGGAATGTAAACATATCGATTACATGATACATAGGACTAGCCTCTTTTTCCCAGGGCCCCTACCCAAGCTACTGACACTTCTTACCTTTTTAAACGTGATTAAGAGGACTGATGGTGATATGCATAAAGAAGAAAATTTATATACTTAGTACTCTTCCATTATTTAAAAGAACTATTTTTTTTAAAAAAAGATTTATTTATTTGAGAGAGGGAGAGAGAGTGAGCACACAGAGGCAGAGGGAGAAGCAGGCTCCCTGCCATGCAGGGAGCCCAATGCAGGACTTGCTCCCAGGACCCTGGGATCATGACCTGAGCCCAAGGCAGACGCTGAACCCACTGAGCCACCCAGGCGCCCCTTATAAGAACTCTTCATGGGAGATTTTAAACTTACCTTTATAATACCTGTAGAACACTCAAATGTCTCCTAATTTTGCCCCAGTTTATTCCCTAAACTTGACTGCTATGTTAATTCTAATGCAACATAGAAAAGACCAAAAGGAAGTTACCTGTGCTGCCATCAAAGCCTCCCACAGCATATAACAATCCATTCAATACAGCGGCCCCCAAAGTGCTTCTGCGGTCCCGCATGTTTGCAACGCTGGTCCACTGATCTTTCACGGGGTCATAGGAATCTACAGTGCGGACTCTCAAGGAGCCATTAAAGCCACCCACAGCAAAAACAAGCCCAGCCATGTAGACCATCCCTGCAGAAGAAATCCGGCAGTTAATGATGAATATGCAACCAGACTACCACACTATCTAAAGGCTGTATTCCAGTAAGTCCACAGCTGTTTTCAGAATATAAACTGCTCTTAGGAGAACACTAACTAAATAGAACTCTATTTATTAGCAAGAATATCTAACCACTAAATTGTCCTCCTTTCTAAGATTATTAAAAAATGCAATGGTGTGGGCTGAGGTATTATTTTGACTCTTGGCTTTTTCAAATATTTATTTACAGACTTAAATACTGAAGCAATATTTGCCAACTACTTAAACCTGTATACAGCTCCCACAGCTTTCAAATTTTGGATCTTCTACTCTGTATGTTTATACTCAATTTGCATAACATACTCCTGATTTATCATGTTAGTGAGCTAAATCAGGGGTCGTGATTATTTTTTGTAGAACCTATGAGCTAGGAATGGTTTTTACATTTTTTTAATGGTTGAAAAACAACCAGAAGAAAAAGAATATTTTGTGACCCAGAAAAAATTAGGCAAAATTCAAATTTCTGCACCCACAAATAAAGTCTCACTGGAACACAGCCCCACCCACTCATTTATGTAGGTCTGTGACTGCTTTCACACTGTTGGGGCACTTGAGTTGTGACAGAGACCATATGCCCCACAACTCCTAAAATACTTACTCTCTGGTCCTTTAAGAAGTTTGCTGACCCTGGGCATTAATGAGGGGTTAGGGAATCCCTGGATGGAGAAGCCAAATTGCTATCCTCTGGGTTTAACCACCTTTTCACTTTTCTAAGCTTTTTCCTGTGGCTGCCCTGACCTGAGAAGCCCCTCTCACCATCCATTCTGCTTTCTTTAAGTTTCAAGTCACAGTGAAAGTTCTACATTCTCTCCAACCGCTTTAGCCTGAAGGGATTACCTCTAGCTCCTGAACCCCCCAGAGCAAATCACACCTAGATAGTACATTTGAGATTAGTAAATCTTGCACAGTCTGCATTATCATCACTTTACACTGTTCAAAGTTCTACTGTTCTTCAATTCTACAGTGCTTATGTCACTGCTCGGCATGGGGGCAGGCACTGTGCCTCACAGTTCTCTGAATCCAGTTGGGAGATCAGGAATCACACCAGTCCTAAGTGTTGACCAGCTCAATGCCTCATATGATGTCATCAGGCAAGGCATATACCATGACCCCCGACTGTCTTACCCTCTGGTGCTTTATCCCCCAGCTCCCAAAATATGTATGGATGTGCAGTCCTTCCTACGGCATGAAGACTCTTTACAGTTCAAATGAAACTGCCTGTGTTGGCTGCTGTCAGGGAAAGGAATGACTTCTCAGTCCCTGGTTCAATGAGGAAATGAATACTCAAGCTACTTTCTGGTAAATCTCAAGTATTTGAGGAGAGCTATGGGCAACAGACATTTTAAGTAGGCAGAGAACTAATGAAGGATGAAGAGTAACCCCTGGATTTCCTGAGTGCCCTCGATAAAGAAAATGTGGTATGTCTCCTGGGAAGGCCTGGGCAGCCAATGAGCAGTGAACACAGCAGGCAGGATATTTCAGCATGAAAATGCCCTATATCCCAAATGATGAGGAACACTGAGAAAAGTTCACTATGGGAATTTGGACCACTGCAATCTTCATTTTCTTCTCTGTACGAACAAAACAAAAATCTATCATCTCTCAGAGATATGTAGTATGCTTACCAAGTGCTAGAGTATTTCAGGTGACAAGGAAGAAAACAATGTATGAGTCCAAACACTCTGGGTGGAGAGGGGGTGAACTAAAAGAACCGATACTCCCTAAAGTTACAGGGAAGCGCCCAGAAGTTTGAGTAATGTGGCCAGAATTCCACAGTTTAAGGGCATCCACTCTAGTCTGAAGTGGGTGGGGAGGCATATTGTGCTTTCACGAGGGCACAATGAAGGTAAAATTCATGCATGAACAGTACACTTCGGAATGCACCCAGTCTAATGAGTTATGGTGTAATAAAAAGGAAACTGAATCAGGAATCAGATACGAAGTAAGAAACCACTTATAAATATCAGGGAAGACTCCAAGAGTAACAATAAAGATAAACACCTAAGAATAAACTTGCCAAGAAACATACAAATCCATATGAAGAAAAAAATGTTAAAAACCTACTGAAGAAAGAAGATACAAGTCCTATCACCAGTCATGTAACTAGTTCCATCGTATCTTAAAACAAATTATAAAGCACAGTAATTGTAATGATAACTGCTCTGTTTTGATGCATAGACAAGATAAGTCAATGGAATAGAACAGAATATTTAGAATAAAACCAAATAAATGTAGAAACTTAGTATATGATAAAGGCAGCATTTCAAATGAATGGAAACAGCTGGATTAGCCAATAAAAAATCTTTGGACAACTGCCTACCATTAAAAAAACAAATTCCACGGGCGCCTGGGTGGCTCAGTTGGTTAAGCAACTGCCTTCGGCTCAGGTCATGATCCTGGAGTTCCTGGATCGAGTCCCGCATCGGGCTCCCTGCTCAGCGGGGAGTCTGCTTCTCCCTCTGACCCTCCCCCCATCTCATGCACTTTCTCTCTCATTCTCTCTCTCTCAAATAAATAAAATCTTTAAAAAAAAAAAAAAACAAATTCCACACTTACTTCTTATATCAAAATAAAGTCTAGATGCTTTGATATGAATATAAAAATTAAAACTCTGCAAATACTAGAAAAATTCATATTTTAAAAATATAATTTTGTTTTAGGGGAGAAACCTAGCAGACACCACCTTCACCAAGTGACTGAGGTTAACGTCACCAGAGAAAATCATGATAACCTCCATTTAATCATGAGAAAACATCAAACTGAGAGACATTCTTCAGAACAGCTGACCACAGAATCAAGGGCATGAAACATAAGGAAAGACTATGGAGCTATCACAGATCAGAAGAGACTAAGAAAATATGACAACTAAATGCAATATGGGATCTGAAACAGAATAAGGACACTAATGAAAAAACTCATAAAATATGAAGTCTGTAGTTTAATAGTAATGTACCAATGCTAATTTCATAGTTTTGAAAATTGTATCATAGTTGTGTAAGATATTAATATTAAGGAATGAATATATCAGAACACTTTGTAGTATCTTTGCAACTCTTCTCTAAATGTAAAATTATCTCAACATAAAAAGTTTAAAAATAATTTTTAACTTCAATAAAAAACATATATATGTATACACACACACACACACACACACACACACACACACACACACACACACAGAGTTTTGAATAAGGCTTTTCTACACAATAAACAAATCCTTAAATCCAAAGGCAAACTTTGATGTACAGGACTTCATAAAATGGCAAACATTTTTTATGGTGAAAATAATACAAGTAAAATCAAAAAAGAAAAGATTAATACAAATAAATATTCACACCACATATGACAGACAAAAATGATACCTGCCTTACCATATATCTGTCAAGCCAATGAAATAATAAAAAAATGGCAAAAATCATAAACTGACAACTCAGAAAGACATTGAACTTTCCTCATAATAAAAGAAGTACAAGGTAAGATGAGATAACATTTTCCATCTACCAGAGTGGCAAAACTCAAAACATTTAATCACAACGTGTTGTTGGGAATGTAGGGAAATGGGCACCTTCGTATTTCACTATTAGTGGTAGTAGTAATTGGTGTTTCCTCTTAGGATACCCTTTGAATCAGTAATTAAGTTCTAGAGTTTTACCCCACTAAAATATATTGGCACATGTACATAATGATGTATGTGTAAGGGAATCACTGTAGCACTGTTTATAACATAAGATTAAAAACAATTTTAATGTTCAATTAAAAATTAACAAAAACTATACTACATCCAGGACCCCCACCCCCAAATATTAAACAGCTCTTAAAGAATGAGGTAACTATGCTGATATGTAACCATCACCAAGATATACTGCTAAAGTACTACCTTCTATTTTGCTATGGGAGCTATGAATTATGGACCCAAGTTTGAGTCCCAGGAAGAACGCTTAGGGTTTACAACTGCCTTTCTGCTTGCAGTTTTGGCTAAATAAGGTCTATTTCAACAAATGTTTATAAAATGCATGCCTGGAAGAAGGCGACTAACTGTGGTTTATAGCAAAGTCGGGAAATCTCTTAGAACAAAGGGTCCCAACCTAAAGAATTATTTCTCAACACTTCAGGAAAGGTAACCAGGAAAATATCCAGCAAATTGCTAGCTAGGCCACCTTATACTAGAGAATCAGAAAGGTATGTAAAGGTGAAGACTGAGTGGCTATCCCCAACAATATCTTGGGGCATTAATGACACATCTATTTTAATCAAAGCTTTTCTAATAAAGATTCTTCTAATTAATAAAATAAGACCTGAGAGGGAAGCTCCCAATGACCCAGCAGCACAGAAATGACCAGAATGCATCATGCTTACCTGCCCTACATCTCCTGGAAGGTAATTCTGCTACTTGGTGCCATCGCTCTTCTTTAAAGTCATAGCATTCCACACTTCGGATAGCCTTTGGTGCCTGGCCCCCAACTACCACCATCAACTGGAAGGGCAGAAATGTAAGCACTTGAATAAACAACTATTGCATATGGAGGGATTTAAAATGTCTTACAAAGACACTGATGAGGAGAGTGTTAGGATGAAGATGGTAGGGTGAGCTGGGGAAAAACAACCACCTAATCAACACTTAATAAACATCAACAGAGGGGGCACATGTTAGAACTACAGTTCTATTATCTAGCACATTTAGTCAAAAATAAGGATTTCAGAAACTAGAATATGTTTCTGATCCTTCAAGCAAAAGCAGTATTAAAGCCAAAAAACAGCAGGCAGTAGCACTGGCAAGGCTGCAATAAGTCAGAGGGCTTGCTGTAAACTAGACCCTGGCTTTGTAACAACCAGGGATTAGGTCTCCACAATCCAGGAGAACAGACAGAAGTGAAATTCATGTTAGTGGGTAGGTGGGATGAAAAGGGCAGTAAGGTATTAAAAGAAACATGAAAAAAGGGGTAAAAAAAAAAAAAAACTATTGAAAAAGGGGGAGTAATTGAATTGGAGTTCACAAGAGAGCACACATTCCTAGATCTCAAGTAGAGACCTCCCTTGATGCCACAAAAACCAACCTAAAGGACAGATACTGGAGATACTAGAAATCCCAATGAATGAAAGTACAATAGGCTAGTGCTAAGAATAAACAAGGTCTACCAATTCCTTCAATTCAACTCAATCCAACTATTTACTAAGTGCCTATCATCTATATTTGTCCAGAACTGGGCTGGGTGTCATACACATAAGAAATATAAGACATGGTCTCTACCTCCCAAGAGCTTACAGATCTCACTAAGGAGACAAGACCCATGAAGTAGTTCAAGAACAATATACAATTATGTGTGACCAAAAAGGTGTATGATTAGTATAAACATGAATCACTAATGCTGATCAGAAAATGGAATGTTGCCATAATTCAGTGAAAGCTTCCTGGAGGGGGTGGAACCTTGAGAGACAGATGGAATTTAGCTGTCACTGGGTTTGTCTTTTACTGAGTACAAAGGGGCACTCTGGCAACACTGAAAACACAGCCATCAAATCGGAAGAACATAAAAGTTAATGATATCACACATGGAAAACTTTAAAGAATGGCAAGGACCCGGGGGGAAAGATGATGTGATGATAGGAGAAAACAGATGTTCAAAGGAAATAAAAAATCAAAACAAAAGAAGATGGAATGACTCATACACACAAAAAGGGGAGGTTTGTAACCTTAATGAAGCAATGACCTACCTGTACTTAGAACTACAGAAATACGGGTACAGAGAAAATAGGATTCCTGAATCAGAGTAAATCCCAAGTTTCCAAAAAGAAGCCTCTTTTAGCAATGTATTAACTGGAGAATAGAAGAAATTTTAAAGTCTTAAAAAAGAAGACTGAGCATAGACCAATCATATGATTTTTTTCAGATGTGTCATTCTTCTAATGCTGATGCAAATAAGTAAAAGGAAGAATTAAGAAAATCTGCAATACTCTCCCCGCTTTTACCCAAGAGGAAAAAAGTAGGCGGGGGGAGAAGAAAGGCAAGGTTGTAAAATCATAGAGGTAGAACAGACAGAAAGATCAATCTCATATCCAGCTATTTATGTAAGATCGGTCAGCATTTAAACTTCTAAACACTGCCTCGCAGTAAGGCAGTAGTTAAAAGAGGCTTGGTTAACATCTCTGAAGGTCACTTGAAGAACAAATCTCTGAAGGGAATGCTTTTCAAAAAGTCCTTGAGAAACAATACTGACTTATTAGATTTCGTGATTCTCAAGCTTTGAACCTCGTGTTTTCCATGCAGTAGCTCCCTTCTACATGTCACAGTGAGGACGGAAGGGAGAGTACACTACTGAATAGAGAGAGCAGCAGTATTATCTGTCCTGCACTCAGTCAAGAATAGTAGAATGAGTTGAGGATTCGTGACTCCAAGAATCACAGAACAGGGACAAAGAATGGATAATGGGAACACAAGAGAGCAGGGATATTTGTATGAGATCAAGAGACTGCATCAAAAACCACTGTGCTGCTAACCATCAAAAGAGTTGATCAGGACTCTGACACCCCAGTTATTTGTAAAAGACATCTGATCTCATTGGAGAAACACCAAACTAATTATGCTAATGTAAAGGAATACAAAACTGGGAACATTTTTTTGTATGGAAAAGTTAAATGTGACATAATATTTAAGGAAGGCAAGGAGTAGGGAGTTAAACAAATTCAAGCGACCATCCTAAAATGTAGATTAAACTTTGTTTTTTCATTTTCTTCACCTATTAAATTATTAGTTACAAAATGCCTCCTGAAAAATCAAGTTTCATAATTTCCCAATTGGAAATTTCAAAAGATATCCTGAATAGAGAAAAATACATACACAAATAATATAACGCTTGTAAAAATAGATTCCAAAGTGAAAAAGCAACCTAGTAGCAAACATAGTTTCTCATTACGATGTCCAAATCCAAGACTGCCTAACACAGTCCCAATACTGTTTATTGAAGATGCAAAACTAATGTCTGAGATATAAAAAGAATCATTCATGCTAATCTGTATGAGTCCGCAGAATCAGAGCCTAATATAAAAAGTACTAAGTCACTGTCATGGTAGAAATATTAGTAAATATTACACAAGTTTCCTTAGCACTACTACCACATTTTGTCTGATGTGACTTGTTACTATGATAAAATACATCACTATTTTGAAATATGTAAGCATGAGAAATTAATCTTTGCTTCATTCTTACCTACCTCCTCAGAATTAATGTTGAATATAACCATTCTAAAATGACAGTGTTGCTGAAAGAGCATCCGATACAAGCATCTTTTCAAAAATATGTGTAGATAAATAAATTCTGAGAAGGGATCATGCGAATGCCAAGTCAAAGCAACAGTGGAGCTCCCTGCCATCTGCCAAGTCTGCTGGCCCTCCTCCCTAGCCACCCGAGAGAGCAGAATGAATCAGAACCTTCTTGGATAGTATGCCCACCACAAAATAAAAGCTAAAAAATTGAGAAATCCAGAAGTATACATAGAGTTGGAAGGGCCACTCCAAAGCCACAACCAGAAAAGCCGAGAAACAATATAACTGAACAGATGGATCACAACTCTACAAAACAGAAGATAAAATACTTGATAGGACTTTACCAAAAACTCTTCAGAAAGTTTCCAAAAGTGACATGTTTATTCCAGAAATTGGAAGAGAGTTAGTTTTCACTCTAAAGGTCACAGCAGCATAGTTAAAGACAGCAAAACTAAAGATGCCAGAAGAAGGAATATACAAAAAGAGAACTTTTACAAATATGGAATGTTTAAAAAAGTGTTAAAGATAAAACAAACTACTTAGAAGGATGCTGAAAAAAACTAGCATAAAAAGAAATGGTAATTTAAATGGGCTAAGACTATGAACACTTTATAAATCTTTTTTTTTAAGAACAAAAACTGACACCAAATAATATGGACAAATATGAAGTGATGTAGACTTATAAAGATGGCTATTTATAAAAGCAGGTAAAAGGGTATTTGGAAAATGTAAACATTTATAAAATCAGCAGACCCGGATGGCATGCATACTAAAGTGTTAAGGGAACTAGCTAATGTACTTACTGAGCCACTTACAATTATTTTTGAAAAATCTTGGAGAACTGAGGAGAGATCAGAAAATTTAAAAACGGCAAATACCAATTTTCAAAACAGGGTAGGAAGTGAATGCCTTGTAAATACCTTCTAAGTGATAATAATTCTGAGTAAAAATTTAGAATATTTTGAGAAAAGTATCCGAACCTCTAGGAGACGACAAAATGATGAGTAACACGCAAAGGGATGTTAAAAAAAAAAAAAAAAAAAAAAGCATGCCAAATTTGAATCTATTTGATCCTGACTCTCACTGGATGTTACAGGCCAAATTACTTATTTTTGGCTTAGATAATAAACATAATCCTATGGACTGAAATTTTCTACAAATGGACTATGTCAGTGAGTGGGTATTTCTAGCAAGGTGTCACCAGGAAGAGTGCTGAGGTCCATTCTAAATTAAAATATTTACTAATGATCTAGAAAAAGGAGTAAATAGCATACTCGCAAAATACACAGTTGGTTCTAAATTGAGAACTGGTATTAACACTGGGCAGAACAGAAAAACAATACCAATATAGATT
This sequence comes from Callorhinus ursinus, assembly GCF_003265705.2. Lineage (NCBI taxonomy): Eukaryota > Metazoa > Chordata > Mammalia > Carnivora > Otariidae > Callorhinus > Callorhinus ursinus. Next base: position 139,859,859 of record NW_027397066.1, on the reverse strand, counting down.
TGAAGAAATTAAAAATGTACACTCCAAAAACAAAACTTGAAAAAACCACTAAGTAAAAGCATTAAGTGAAAGAATTTAAAAGACAATTTAATGGAAAGGACAGAGTGGTAACTAAAGATGACATAAGAAAACAATGGGTAACAGATTAATTCTTATTTCTTAATCCATCATTGCCCCACACACATACAAGAGCTAAAAATAAATACATAAATAAAAGCATTATATTATGGATCATTCTGATTAGACCATACACAAAATGATGCATAAAGTGCTGGTTTTCTAGTACTGTGAAGATGGAAAAAGGCACAAGAAATTGCAGAGACAGAAATGCGGGGTTATTCTGTAAGGAAAATTAAATCAGTAAAACATAAATGGTTCAACTAAAAAGATAAAGGTAGAGTATGAACTCTCACACAAACGGAATGTGAACACTGGTGATCTGGGACAACAGAGGGGAGACCTATGCTGAAATGGCTACAGACGATGCATGAATGAACTGTCAGACAGTATACAACAGGAAAGATGAAGGAAATGAACCGAACAAGCTATTTATCAGCCTTAACTCTAATATGTAATTCTGTGAAACTGCTTGGTTTTCGGTTATTACCTAAACACATAGCTTACAGACAAATCTTTCTACCTACTCTGATTTTCCTTTCTACTATAAAGCTAACAAAACTCTGAAGGGACAAAAATCAGTTGCTTTCTGTTCCAGAACAGTGACATCATGTGGTTTATAAAGATTAAAGGAACCAAACAATCCCCACCCTCCACACACAAACCCAAAAGAGAAGTTGAATTATATACACTACAATGAATTCTCAGGCACATGGAAATTCAGGTGAGTAAAAATATTAACAGCCTCACTATGGGCCTTTCAGATGAAGTAATAACAAGTGTGAACAATAGATCCTACTTTGGGAAGGTTCATGGGTGTCCTCAGTCGGGTCCGAACACTCTTCATTAATATACGCTGTTCTGTTGGCAGCAAATGATACTTCATAGCTTCAATGAGGTAATCTTTGCAAGCACTGCTATTCTTGACCAATGCTTCCTCTTCGACCCTCTGTAAGAAGAAATAAGACATACTCCATGATGGGGACAACTATTTCATGATAAAACTGGCAAAGAAACAGAAGTAAAGAAGAGGGAAAAAAGTAATAACTATCCTCTCTGGTTCACACTAAGAGAAAAATAAATGAAGCCAAAAAAATGCTCAAGTATCTGGTCTGCAGAGAAAAAAGTATGTAAGTAATAAAGAGAAGAACTGCAATCAAAATTATATACCTCAACATCAGCTATAAAATAATCTTTAGATAATACTATATTCACCTATCTCTCTCTCTTTTTTTCCCCCCCTGGGTATATTCACCTATTTCTTATCTTTAAACATCAAGCCAAAGAGTAAGAAAAAAATTTAGATAATGAGTTCTTCAGGTGGAGTAGGCGATACTAATAATTAAAGACACTTTTCAAACACAAAAAGGCAAATAAAATATCCAAAAAAGGAACTCAAAATACCTATACCAACATGCCTACACCACAAATAAATCTTGTCCCTGCTACTCCTGATCTCAAATGCAGGACAGATTTTTCTATTCATTTTCTTAACAATGGAGTGCCAACGATTACGCAGATCACAACAAATAATGAGGCTTCAAGAAATCCTAAAATGCTCAGATTGAATCTCTTAATAAAGAATGTTTCCTTAAATGGTTTCAATTATAAAAATGTTGAAATGTTCCTAGTAGGATGCTAATAATAAAAAAATAAATTCAAAATTGTTCATAGACTGCTAAAATCCATTTATTTCTACTTATTTCAAATACCCCAGTTTTCCTAAGATTAGAAACCAAATGCATGCCACTGTAAAACTGTGAAGTAGAATTAAATAGTATTTGGGTCAAATGTCAAAATTCCATTTCTGCAGGGCAATCAGAAGCTATCAAAAGAAAAGCAAAGAAGATGCAGAGCAGGGACACAGAGGCACAGGTGCATTTATTCACATGTAAATGACCACAAATACTGCCTGGATAAGCTCTAGCATTTGCTTGCCCACGTCAAAAACAGGGGGAAGCAAATTTCTAAGAATGGGGAGTGGTCAAAGAAGGAGCAGCTGCCAAGGACTGCAGGTGCCTTTACTGTCCTCTGTCCTGTGCCCTGTGGATCTGTATTCTGTGTAACAGGCATCTCCATGCTGTCAGCCCAGTGACAAAGTGCTACCACGGACGAACTGCTATGTGTACTCATGTGTTTTGGATATGCTTTTACCTGAACTAAATATTCCCGAGGAAGCAAAGGTAACCGCACGTGTTCCATCAGCCGAGCCATAAATTCTTGCCTTACATCCTTGTCATGGTTTACCCAAGCTATTACTGCTTCAAATACCTTGCAGAATATATGGGGAAAAGAAAAATAAGTAATGAGTTATGTACCATGGCATATGAATGAAGTATGAAGAGATTACATTTTATTCACTGTTCTTGCTAAGACATCCAAGTTTAATACATAGCTCAAAGTTTTCAAAATCCTGACCTGTGCTGTACTTAAAAAGCTATTCAGTCTATCTCTTTCTTTTAATTTGGTATTTGTAAGTACTTTATTTTTTTCCAGCTTCACTGAAATATAATTGACAGATAACATTGTATAAGTTTAAGATGTTCATTTGATATATTTATACATTGCAAAATGATGACATCATAGTTTTAGCTAATACCTTCATTATGTCACATAATTACCACTTCTTTTTCGTGGTAAGAACATTTAAGATCTACTCTCTTAGCCACTTTCAAGTATATAATACAGTTTTGTTAACTATAATCACCATACTATACGTTCCCCAGAACTTACTCATCTTATAACCAGAAGTTTGTACCCCTTCACCAACATCTCATTTCTCCCATCCCCAAACCCATGTAACCACCACTGTACTTTGTTTCTATGAGTTCAGTTTATTTAGATTCCACATATAAGTGATATTATACAGCATTTGTCTTTTTCTGACTTATTTCACTTAGCATAATGCCCTCAAGGTCCACACATGTTGTCACAAATGGCAGTATTTCCTCCTTTCTCATGGTTGAATAATATTCCAGTGTGTGTGTGTGTGTGTGTGATATCTTCTTTATCCATTCATCCACTGATGGGACACTAGGTTGTTTCTGTATTTTGGCTCTCGTGAATAATACTGCAATAAACCAATGCACATGGGAGTGCAGATGTCTTTTCAAGACTCTGTTTTCATTTCCCTTGGATATAACCAGAAGTGGAATTGCTGGATCATACGGTAGTTCTACTTTTAATTTAGTAAGTACCTTCAGTACTTTTATGTATTAAGTATTTTTCTTTTGGTATTTATTAAGCATTTCACCAACTACATTATCTAATCTTCTTGAACTTAAGTGGTAGCTGTGATAATCTGATGAAACATAATCTAATTCCCTGTTGATAACCTTCCTAATTTGAATTTGGTTCTAACTTACCTAGATTTAAATCTCAAGTCTCTTTGGAATAAAGCACCCAAAATAATAAAGCAAAGTGATATTGTGGAATGAAAATCGCATGCCCTTATAAACAACTATTTTTGGCTTTTTCTTTAGGTTTACAAATAAATGTTAACCGTTCACTTCTAAATCAAGGGTCTGCAGAATAGATGAACTCTCTTTTCTCACAATGGAATATATTAAAATCTAGTATTTTTGAATTTTCTTAAAAAACGAAATAATAAGGGCATTACAACTTAATAACATATACCTATGAAAAAGCTAATAAGCTAATATGAAGACCGTATTTAGCTATATAATTTCCTTCCAGGCTGATGAATATATAACCCAGTAATTCTTAAAGGCTTGTAGAAAATGCTTGATGATAGCTAAGTGGATTATTGGAAACAAAACTTCTGCTGAGGCAGGAACAGAGCAAGAAACTAAAAATAATCTACATTATAATTAACATGCCTCTTTAATTCATTCAGTCAGCAGGTACCTACCAAGTACCTCTATATGTTGGGTGCTAGAAATAAAAAGAATCCTGTCAATTCTATCTACTATTTCTCACCTCTGCTCCTTTGCTCTCTCTTCTCCACCTGTTTCAACCATCCTACATCAGATCCTGTTGCTCAATGGTATGACTTTAACATCCTCCTATCTGATCCTCACCCCACTTTTGGTTCATTCAGCACACCACCACTGTGACAGCTGGCCTCCAAAATGGTCCCCTAATAAACCACATCTCTGAGTATCCATACCTTATATAGTAAACCTGCCATAGGGAATCTAAGTTGGCCCTGTGTAACCCCCCCCCCAAAAAAAGCAGCAGAAGCAGTGTTGTGTGACTTCTGAAAGCTGGGTGATAAGAAGCCTTTTGGGGTGCCTGGGGGGCTCAGCCATTGAGCGTCTGCCTTCTGCTCAGGTCATGGTTCCAGGGTCCTGGGATCGAGCCCCACATCAGGCTCCCTGATCAGGAGCCTACTTCTCCCTCTCCCACTCCCCCTGCTTGTGTTCCCTCTCTCACTGTGCCCTCTCTGTCAAATAAATAAATAAAATCTTAAAAAGAAAAAAAAGAAGCCTTCCAGTTTTCACTCAGGTCTCTTGAAATGCTCATTTGGGGGAAGACAGATGTCATGCAAGAAGTCTGATTTCTTGAGATCACCAGGCTATGAGGAACCCAAACTAGTCACAAAGAGGGAGGGTAGGGAAGGGCCAGGGGGAAGAGGGCAGAGGTGGAGGGAGATACCAACCAAACTCCAGCCCAGGAGCCAGAGAAGTGAATGAAGGAGCCACTGTGGATATTCTGGAGACATAAGATACCATGTGCAGACGGACTGAAGCTCCAGTATGGCTCATCTGGTATCATGCTGGTATCTCCAGACATTCAAGCCAAGCCAGCAGAAGCCCCAGACACTACAGAGCAGAGATAAGCTGTCCCAATATGCCCTGAATGAATTCTGCCCACAGAATTTTGAGAATAATAAAATGGTTATTGTTTTGTGTCACTACACTTTGCAGTGGCTTGTTATGCAGCAGTAGAAAATCAAAACAGCTTTCATGACATTTCTATTATGTAGGTGTTATCATGACATTTTCCTACCACTTAAAACCCTTTAAAGGCTCTACATCACTAGGATGAAGTCAAGGTTCTTTGATATGGCTGAGAAGATATTTTATGTCATCTTCCCATCTTATCTCCTACCACTCTGCCAAACATATTCTAAACTCTAACCATACAGAACCAACGTAATGCCATTATTCTCTCACACCTTTTTTTACATTTATGTATTCTACCTCTACCTGGAAGGCCCTTCCCATTCCCACCCATCCAAACTTCCCAGGCAAACTCATACTCGTTTTCTAAAACTTGGATCCTACATGTAAGACAGGCTGAACTGCCATGCCCATCCCAGGAATGATGAAATGCTCCTAAGTACCCTCTACAGCATTCCATAATCACTAATTTACCCCACTTGTTCCTCTAGTCTGTGGAGTAAAGATTTCTATTTTGTTAATATTTCTGTATCTGTGACGCTATGGCGGTGTCTGGTACTCAGCAAGCACTCAATACATGTCTGTTAATATGACCAGTAATGTCTTCCTCTTTATATTTCTGAAGTGCTAAGATTATACATCTAACAACCACTTCTCACATACTTTTTTCATATGGTAAATATAATAGTAAATGTGCCTTTTTATGCCCAGGCAAGATGGTTATCTTTGAAGAATAAAGCTAAATTTCATACAACTTTAAATGCAAAGCACACAAAGGAAAAAATGTTTCAGTTTCTCCAAACTCAGTGTGTTCACAAGCTTTTGTGTCCTGATTCCCAAAGAATACAACACCGACCCAAAGAATAAAACCCACTAAGAGAAGAAAAAGGCGCCATGGGGGGGGGCGCCTAGGTGGCTCAGTCAGTTAAGTGGACGACACCTGACTTCAACCCAGGTTGTGATCTCAGGGTTGTGAGATTAAGCCCCATGTCAGGCTTCATCCTCAGCACAGAGTCTGCTTGAGATTTTCTCTCCCTCTCTCTCTCCCTCTCTCTCAAATAAATAAATAAATCATAAAAAAAAAAAAAAAGGTGCAGGTGGCTGACAAAGGCAACTCAAAATGTGGAGAGAGGGAGGCTAAAGCCAGACAAAGCAGCTGCTCTCTGGAAGGGAGAAGGGAAGCACTGGTAGGGGTGTGGTATGAGTAGCAGGAGATCAATTTAAAGGAAGAGTATGGTCAAGAATGTTCAGTCTAGGGCACCCGGATGGCTCAGTCAGTTAAGCGTCTGCCTTCAGCTCAGGTCATGGTCCCAGGGTCCTGAGATCGAGTCCCACGTTGGGCTCCCTGCTCAGCAGCAAGTCTGCTTCTCCATCTCTCTCTGCTCCTCCCCCCTGCTCTCATGCTCACTCTCTCTCTCTCTCAAATAAATAAAATCTTAAAAAGAAAAAAAAGAATGTTCAGTCTAGAACAAGCTACTACTCTGTTATCCCCAGTAACTTCTTCCAACTCACGTGATAGTAAAATTACTTTGGTTTGAGAAATACTGCATTTAGATCACAATTTTTATAGGCATCTAGCTTTGGGAAGAAACCCAGCACCAAAGGACTTGTTTCAAACAGTTTAAAGTGTGCCAGTTCTTGCTGTGGGGGTCAAGTACAAAACTCTAATGTCTAGCAATTCAGGGAACTTCCTATGGAGTGAAGAAACAGTAATTTGCACAATCAACAAGTTAACTAATTGAGTTTCTAATAACTTCCAGATCAAAGATCACTGGCTGTCACTACACATATAGGATTACAAAGTTATGAAACAAAGTGAAATAAAGAAGGGAAAGGTACTACATCACAATATTACCAGAAAAGAAAAATTTAATTACCTTCTCTTCTGAGGAGATGGTAAGTTTGTCACTTGAGATTAAGCTGCACACTTGTTCAATGCCAAGATTGAGAAATTCTTCACTAAGTACAACATCTGCAAAATGCTGCTCTGTTTGGAGGTTAAAAATAAAATCCATTAACACCAACATTCCACTGTCCAGCTTCAAACTGCTTCAAAAGAAAGAGGTTTTTCTTAATCTAACCTAATAATGAGAAAAACAACGGCATTTCCTCAAGGCAAGAGCTAACGAAATCCAAACAATCTCACCTGGGGAAGTGCTCTCACTTGAGTAACAAAGTAGAGGCACAGGTAGGAAAACTGCCTTATATACTCAACTGAATCTCTTCTGCTTCACACGGTGGTATTTCATTAAACATGTATTCCTTATGTGCTAATAAGACTATCAATATTTAAATCCGTAAAACCTTTTGATTACATAAATCAGATAAAGTACATGGTATTAATATATTCACATGCTTGAATGTACTATGTAAAACATCAGAGGACTCCAAAACATAATGGAATTAGGAGGGAAACCTGCTTTATTTGAAAACTTTAAACAAATTTTAAACGGTGGTCAGTCTGAACATATGACCATCATTTAAAAAAAACAGAACTGATTTATAATATAGATAGCTCTGAATTCTGTGGCAGTTTATCTGGGACCAAAGTATACTATTATATACCCTCAACCCCTTTCCAGAAACTGGGAAAACTAGTAATTCTTGAAATACTAAGAAAACCTTTCTTTGATTTCACAAATATACCCAGTCCTCCAAAGGGGGGGGGGGGACTGTTCATATAATCAATGACTTTACAACTTTAAAAATTAATCATTTACAAAACAACCTTTCCTGCAAAGCCAGCTCTCATTTATAAAGTGTGAGTTCACAAGGAAATGTGGTGTTTGGGCTTTGGAGTCAGACAGAGAGAGTTAAATCCCAGCTCTGTCATATGCTAGCTTGTAAAACCTTGGGCAAATTATATCATTTCTCTAAAGCCTTGGTTTCCTCATCTATAAAATGGGAATAATAAGAATACCTTACCTAATAAGACCACTGTGAGGATTAAACAAATTAAAAGTTTATAAAGCACCCAGAACTGTGTATGGTAGAGAGTAAGGATTTAATAATTTAGCTCTTACTGTATTGCTATCCTTAAATTCTAAAGTAAAAATTTGCCAGGAAACCTAGGTATTTTCTAGGTCTTCACAAGTAATCATATTCTAATAGTGATTTTTTTAAAAAGGCTTTCTAAGATGAAATAAAGATTCATTTCAAATGTGTTTCAACGTACCATAGAAAGGATTAGTTGGCTTCCCTCTTTTCAGAAACACTTCAAAATCTGCATTTACATAAACCCCGTAACTATTCACTTTACAAAAGAGTCATCACAAAATGACTTTAAAAATGATAAGCAGCTCTAGGATCATTATGAAATGATTTGGATTTACAAAAATCCAACTGACACAATTTTTTTCTATTGGAATATATTTTTCTATTTCTTATTTTTTTATTGACGTATAGTTGACACTGTTAATAGTTTCAGGTGTATAACAGTGACTCAACGATTGTATCCATTATGCAGTGCATACCAAGGTAAGTGTAGTTACCATCTGTCATCATACAGTTATATTGTTATTGACTATATTCCTTATCTGTACTTTTCACCCCTGCAACTTATTTATTTTGTAAATGCAAGTTTGTAACTATTAATCCCCTGCCACTATTTCACCCTTCCCCCTCCCCCGCCTCAACAACCACCAGTTTGTTCTCTGTATTTAAGAGACTTTACAGGTTTCATGTGTTTGTTTTGTTTTTCAGATTCTCTATAGAAGTGAAATCATATGGTATTTGTCTTTCTCTGAGAAAGGTACACCGCGTTGTTGTGAATGGCAAGATTTCATTCTTCTCCAAGGCTAACATTCACTGTACACATACACTACTTGTTCGATAGATACCTATCTATTGATAGATATTTGGGCTGCTTCCATATCTTGACTATTGTAAATAATGCCACAGTAAATGTTAAGGGTGCATATATCTTTTCAAATTAGAGGTTTGGGTTTCTTTTAGGGAAATACTCAGCAGTAAAATTACTGGATCATATAATATTTCTATCTTTAACTTTTTGAGAAACCTCCATACTGTTTTCCATATTGGGTGCATCAACTTACATTCCCACCAAGGGTGCACCCAAGAAACCTTTTCTCCACGTCCTTGCTAACACTTGTCTTTTCTTGTCTTTTTGATACTAGCCACTGTGACTAGTGTGTGATGATATTTCATTGTGGTTTTGATTTGCATTTCCCTGATTAGTGATGTTGAGCATCTTTTCCTGTGTCTGTTGGCTGCCTGTATGTCTTCTTTGGAAAAATGCCTAGTCAGGTCCTCTGTCCATTTCTTAATCAGATTATTTGGGTTTTGGTGTTGAACTGTATGAGTTCCTTATATATTTTGGATATTAACCCCTTATAGGATACATTATTTGTCAATATATTCTCCCATTCAGTAGGTTGCCTTTTCATTTTTTTGTTTTATGGTTTCTCTCACTGTGTAAAAGTTTTTAGTTGGACGTAGTTCCAGTAGTTCACTCTTGCTTTTGTTTCCCTTGCCTATGGGGACATATCCAGAAAAACATGAAAGCTGATGTTTTCTTTTAGGAGTTTAATGGTTTCAGGCCTTACATTTAGGTCTTGAATCCATTATGAGTTTACTTTTGTGTATAGTAAAAATGTAATGGTCCAGTTTCACTCTTTTGCATGTAACTGTCCAGTTTTCCCAGCACCATTTATTGAAGAAACTATCTTTTCCATATTCTTGTCTCCTTTGTCATGAGATTAACTGACCATATTATTTATGGGCTTTCAATTCTGTTCCATTGGTCTACGTGTCAATTTTTATGCCAGTACCACCTCTTTTGGTTATTATAGTTTTACAATATAGTTTGAAATCAGGAAATGCAATGCCTTCATTTTTGTTCCTTCTTAGGATTGCTTTGGCTATTCATGATTCCATAAAATTTTTAGTATTTTTTTTTCTAAACAATACCACTGGAATTTTGATAGGGATTATACTGAATCTATAGATGGATTTGGGTGGTATGGGCATTTTAACAATATTAATTCTTCTGATTCATGAATGCAGGATGTTGTTCCATTTATTTGTATCTTTTTCAGTTTCTTTGATCTAAGTCTTGTAGTTTTCAATGTGGAGATTGTCTACCTCCTTGGTTAAATTTATTCCTAAGTATGTTATTGTTTTTGATGCTATTATAAATGGGATTGTTTTGTTTTTCAGATATTTCATTGTTAGTGCATAGAAACTCAAGTTTGCATGTTAATTTTGTATCCTGCAAGTTTACTGAATTTATTGATTAGTTCTAAGGTTTTTTTGGTGGAAACTTGGGATTTTCTATATATATGAAATCATATCATCTGCAAAGACAATTTTACTTCTCCCTTTCCGATTGAATGCTTTTTCTTTCTCTTGCCTGATTGCTCAGCTAGGATTTCCGTAACATGTTGAACAGGAGTGGTGAGAGTGGGAATCCTTGTCTTGTTCCTGATCTTAAAGAAACCTTTTCATTTTTTCACTGCTGAGTATGAAGTTAGCTATGCGTCTGTCATATATGACCTTTACTATATTAAGGTTTAATATATTAACGTATGTTCCTTGTATACCTGATTTGTTGAGAGTTTGTCTCATGGAAGGATGCTATATTTATCTTTCTTTCTATTCATGAGCTGTATGTACTGCATTTACTGATTTACACATGTTGAACTATCCTTGAATACTATGGATAAATCCCACTTGATCATGGTGTATTATTCTTCTATGGACTGCTGAATCCAGTTTGCTAATATCTGGATGAGAATTTTTGCATCTACATTCATCAGCAATACTGGACTATAATTTTCTTTTCTTGTAATGTCCTTGTCTGGCTTTGGTATCAGAGTTTTAACCCTGGCCTTTAAAATGAGTTTGGGAGTATTCCCTCCTCTTCTGTTTTGGAAGAGTTGGAGGATTAGTGTTAATTCTTCCAGTGATAGAATTCATCAGTGAGGCCATTTGGTCCTGGACCTTTCTTTTGCAGAGCTTTTGGATTACTGATTCAATCTCCTTAGTTGCTATTGGTCTGTTCAGATTTTCTATTTCTTCATGATTCAGTGTTGGCAGACTGCATGTTTCTAGAAATTTATCCTTTTCTTCTGGTTATATTAGCATATAAGTGTTCTTACTAGCCTCTTATGATCCTTTCTATTTCTGTGGTATAAGCTATAATGTCTCCTTTTTCATTTCTGGTTTTATTTACTCGAGTCTCTGTTTTTTAGTCTAGCTAAAGGTTTCTCAATTTTACCTTTGCAAAAAAACCAGCTCTTAGTTTTATTGACCTTTTCTATTGTTTTTCTGGTCTCTATTTCATTTATTTCTACTCTGACTTTTGTCATTTCCTTTCTTCTGCTAACATTGCATTTGGTTTGTTCTTTTTCTAGTGACTTGAGGTGTAAAATTAGGTTGCTTATTTGGATCTTTTTTCATAACAGGCCTTTATCATTGTAAACTTTCCTCTTAGAATTGCTTTTGCAGCATCCCATAGATTTTGGTGTGGTGTGTTTCTGTTTGCTTCAAGGCATTTTATTTCCCTTTTGATTTCTTCTTTGACCCACTGGTAGTTCAGTATGTTGTTTAATTACCTCACATTTGTGAATTTTCCTAGTTTCCTCTTGTTATTGATTTCTAGCTTCATGCCACTGTGCTCAGAAAAGACAACCAGTATGATTTTAATCTTAAATTTGCTAAGACTTGTTTTGTGACTTATCATACGATCTCTCCTGGAGAACATTCTGTGTGTGCTTGAAAAGAATGTGTATTCTGCTATTGTTGGATGGAATGTTCTATATATCTGTTAGGTCTGTTTGGTCTAAAGTATGACTCAAGTCCAACGTTTCCTCATTGATATTCTGTCTAAATGATCTATCCATTGTTGAAAATGGATACTGAAGTCTCCTACCATTATTTTATTATGCCTGGTCTGTTAGTATTTCTTACTATACTTAGATACTCCAATGTTGGGTCATATGTATTTTTAATTGTTACATCTTCTTGATGAATTGAACCTTTTGTCACTATGTAATTACCTTCTCTGTCTCTACTTACCATTTTTGGTTCAACATCTATTTTGTATGATATCAATATAGCTACACTTGCTCTCTTCTGGTTTCCCCTTGCATGAAATATCTTTTTCCACCTCTTCACTCTGAGTCCTTAAAGCTAAAGTGAGTCTCTGCTAGGCACCATACAGTAGGGTCTTGTTTTTTTAATCCATCCCACCACTGTACGCCTTTTCATTGGAGAATTCAATCTATTTACATTTCGAGTATTTATTAATAAGACCTTACTAATCCCATCTTATTAAATGTTTTCTGGTTGTTTTATATTTCCTCTGTTCCTTTCTATGGCTTTTGATGTCAAAATTTACCTCTTTTTATATTGTGCGTTCACTAACAAATTATTGTAGCTATAGTTATTTTTAATATTCTTGTCATTTAATCTTATGCTATACTTAACACAACACCATATTACATTATTAGAGTATTCTATTCTATTCTGTTTATTTATTTGAGAGAGAAAGAGCATGTAAGAGTGTGTATATGAGCAGGGGAGGGGCAGAGGGAAAGGGAGAAGGAGGAAGCAAACTCCCCACTGAGCCTGGAGCCCAACATGGGGCTTAATCTCATGACCTTGCAATCATGACTTGAGCCCAAACCAAGAGTCAGATGCTTAACCAACTGAGCCACTTAGGCACCCCTAGAGTATTCTTAATACAACTGTATACTTGCCTTTACCAATGTCTTGCATGTTTTCCTATGTTTTCATGTTACTAATAATTAACAAGTCTTTTTATTTCATTTTTGTCAGCATTTCTAAGGCAGGTCTAGTGATGATGAATTCCCTTAGCTTTTTTGTCTGGGAAAGTATCTTTCCATTTCTGAAAGACAACTTTGCTAAATAAGGTATTCTTGGTTGGCAGTTTTGGTTTCTTTTCCCTCTCAGCACCTTGAATCCCACTCTTTCCTAGCCTGTAATATTTCTGCTGAGAAATCCCCCCGATAGCCTTATAGGAGCTCCCTTATAAGTTACAAGCTTTTTTTTTCCTTGTTTCTTTTAAGATTATCTCTTTGTCTTTGATTTTTGACTGTTTTAGTGTAATGTGTCATAGAGAAAATTTCTCTAAGCTGATTTTGTTTGGTGACCTATAAAAGCTTCATGAACTTAGATGTCCAAATCTTCACACAGATTTAGGTAGTTCTCAGCCCTTCTTTCCTTTTTTTTTAAGATTTTATTTATTTATTTGAGAGAGAGAGAGAGAGAGAGAGAGCACAAGCAGTGGGAGGAGCAGAGGGAGAAGCAGACTCCCCGCTGAGCAGAGAGCCCAATGCAGGGCTCGATCCTGGGACCCTGAGATCATGACCTGAGCCAAAGGCAGGCGCTTAGCAGAGTGAGCTACCCATGGCACCTCAGCCCTTATTTCTTAAATAAACGTTCTATCCCCTTCTCCCTTTCTTCTTCTAGAACTCCAACGATTCACCATTTGGTCCTTCTAATGGAATTTCATAGATCATACAGCTTTTCTTCACTCCTTTTCATTTTTTTCCTTGTTCTCCTCAGACTGCATAGTTTTAACTTCCTAATTCTTTCTTCTGTGTAACCTTCTCAACTGCATTTTTCATTTCATTCACTGAATTCTTCAGCTCCAAAATTCATTTGGTTCTTTTTTTTTATGATTTCCCTTTGTTAAACTTCTCATTTTATTCATGTATTGTTTTCCTGAAATCACTGAATTATTGGTGTTTTCTTGAAGCTCACTGAGTTTTCTGAAAACAGCTATTTTGAATTCATTATCAGGAAAATAACAGATCTCAAAGTTTTTGCATTTGGTTATGGGAAGATTACTGTGATCTTTTGGTGGTGTCATGTTACCTTGATTTTCCATGTTTCTTGGACTTATGTGCTGCTGTCTCTGTCTTTGAAGTAGCAGTCATCTCCTCCAGTCTTTGCTATCTTCAGGGGAGTAACAACTGCCTTCAGCCCTGCTGGAGATTCTGAGGATTTCTTGGACCTTCTATGGATATATCTGCTCTAAGTTTCTTATTCCCTTTTGTGGAAGAAATCTTAAGCTTGTATGCTTGTCTTCATCCTGCAACACACCAAGCTGAGTGCTCACAGCCTCTCTTTTGTTTTCTCAAAGGTGGTGCTATAGCTGAAGTTTGTGGTCTCTCCCTGGCCCACAGATTTGGGCCTGCTGCATGTGCTTATATGTCACCTTCCAAAGCTCACTCTTGCCTCTTCCTACAAAAGCACAAACAGGAAACTGGCCACATAGTGGTGGTGGGGGGCATAGCACACAGGGGGTGGGGGTGCCTATGGGTCTGCTGAGAGGATCTGAGAGGGAGGCTTTCCCAGCAGCTAGTGGGCAGGCTTTTTGATGGGAGTCCACCATGCAGTTAGTAGAACTGTGTCCCTCGGTGCTCACTCACTCTCCATTTTCTGAACTTAAAGAATTGCAGACTGAGGAAGATCTCTCTTGGCCCTGAGCTGTACACCTTGGGGAGGGGGTGATATGGGTAAAGTCAAACTGTTCCAACCCACTCTAATGTATCCAAACTTCTTTTTTTCTCTGATACGTGCTGGATCTTCCCCTCTAGAAACCTGGACTTCTTCAAAGGCTCTCCTCTTGTCCACAGGTGACTGTCTAGGTCAGTGTTCTCCAGCAGCTCCCTGACTGTGGTCAAGAGGGGCTAGAATGGGTTCATGAATCACTTCAGAATCCACAACCAAGACAGGGGACTGTCTGCCTAGTATGCAATGCACAAGTAGGCAAGACTCCCACTGGATCCCTTGGTGTATGGTGCTGAACCCCACAGGTCCCACAAAGCCACTTTGTTCGTGCATGGATACAGAATACTTGTTGTTGGGGGCATGGGGGGGGGGCAAAAATGAAGAATGTCTTATGCCACCATGATTAAAAACAAATGTTTTTAGAGGAAGGGAAAAGACGGTGGAGGAGTAGGGGACCCTATTTCAACCGGTCCTGGAATTGAGCTGGATATCTACCAGACCACTCTGAACACCCACAAAATCAGCCTGAGATGTAAGACGATAGATCTGGATATCTACAAACAGAATATCACAGGCGGTTGGTTTTGAGGTATGAAGCAGTTCTGCAGGAAGATATCAAAGGATAAATGGAAGGGGGAGGGAGCTGACCCGTCGGGATCCTACACCGCCAGTGAGCAACAGCCTCCCGCGCTGGGGACCGGACACAGACTCGCAGATTGGTAGCAGCAGGGAAAGGACTTTAGGGCAGCCCCCCCCTGACAGAAACCCGGAGCGCATGCGAACTGGGGGCGGCTGGCGGTTTTAGAAGCACAAAGGGTAGAGATATGCCCTGACCTGGAGGCAAGGACTCGGAGTGCTGCTGAGAGGCCCACAACCCAGGATGCTGCAGTTTTAAGCAGCACAGACAGAAACGGAGATAGTGTGGCCTGGAGAGCTCACTGAAGAACAGACTGTGATCTCTCTGCTCTGAGGCAGAGAGTTGGAAACGGTCTTTTCTGCTCTGACTCTCAGAAGAGATGCAGAAAGCCGCCAGGGAAAACCGCCAGAGAACAAAAGCCCCCCCAAAACAGTTTTCACTAAGCCTATACCCCCCAACAGGAGGCAGGGCAACTCTGCCCAAACAGGGTTGCCAGAGTAACAGTGCAGGAGGCCCCTCCCCCAGAAGACAGGCTGGGAGAACAAGAGGCCAACAACCCTAAGGTCCCTGTAAAAAAGGTACATCTTGCTTGGGTTGTGGTCAATAATTTGGACTCTGTACATTCCCACAACCACCCCTCAACAGAATGACTAAGAGGAGGAATCCCCAAAATAGTAAAGACTCAGAGATTGTGACCTATGCCACAGATTTACAAACGAATACAGATATAACCAAGATGTCAGAAATGGATTTCAGGGTAACAGTTACAAAGCCCATAGCCAGAATGGAGAAATCGATTAATGGCAACATAAGTGTCTCTAAGGGCAGAAACGAAAGCTGAATTGGCAGAACTTAAAAATGCTATCAATGAGATCCAATCTAATCTAGATACTCTAACAGCTAGGGTAAACAAGGCAGAGGAACAAATTAGTGATCTAGAAGACAAACTGACAGAAAAAAAGGAAAAAGAGGAGGCCTGGGAGAAACAGCTCAAAATCCATGAAAACAGAATTAGAGAAATAAGTGACACCATGAAACGTTCCAATGTAAGAATTATTGGGATCCCTGAGGTGGGGGAGAGAGAAAGGACTAAAAGATATATTTGAGCAAATCGTAGCTGAGAACTTCCCTAATCTGGGGAATGAAACAAACATTCGTGTCCTAGAGGCAGAGAGGACCCCTCCCAAGATCAAGGAAAACAAGCCAACACCTCAGTAATAGTAAAACTCGCAAATCTTAGAACCAAGGAAACCATCTTAAGGGCAGTTAGGGGGAAGAGATTCCTTACGCACAGAGGGAGGAACATCATAATAACATCAGTCCTATCCAGAGACCTGGCAGGCCATCAGGGGCTGGCAAGACATATTCAGTGTACTAAACGAGAAGAACATGCAGCCAATACTTTATCCAGCAAGGCTGTCATTTAGAATAGATGGAGAGATGAGGGCTTCCAAGACTGGTATAAACTGAAAGAATATGTGACCACTAATCTGGTCCTGCAAGAAATATTAAGGGGGAGAGGGGTCTGTAAAAGGAGAAAGACCCCAAGAGTGATATACAACAGAAACTGACAATCTACAGAAACAAGGACTTCACAGGCAACATGATGACAATAAATTCATATCTTTCAATAACCACTCTCAACATGAATGGCCTAAATGCTCCCATAAAACGGCACAGGGTTGCAGATTGGATAAAAAGACAGGACCCATCCATATGCTGTCTACAAGAGACTCATTTTAAACTTAAAGATACATCCAGACTGAAAGTGAAGGGATGAGATCCATCTTCCATGCCAACGGACTGCAAAAGAAAACTGCGGTAGCAATTCTTATATCAAACAAGGTAGATTTTAAGCTAAAGACTGTAGTTAGAGATACAGAAGGATACTACATCATTCTTTTTTTTTTAAGATTTATTTATTTGACAGAAAGAGAGAGACAGTGAGAGGGGGAACACAAGCGGGGGAGAGGGAGAGGGAGAAGCAGGCTTCCCGCCGAGCAGGGAGCCTGATGCAGGGCTCAATCCCAGGACCCTGAGATCATGACCTGAGCCGAAGGCAGACGCTTAACGTCTGAGCCACCCAGGCGCCCCTCTAAACTTTTTAAGTTTTTATTTTTTTTAAGTAATCTCTACACCAATGTAGGTCTCAAACCCACAACCCCGAGATCAAGAGTCACACACTCGGGATGCCTGGGTGGCTTAGTCAGAGCATTATATTCTCCTAAATTTTCTTCTCAGGGTCTATAAACTCCATAAACTCCTAAGTCTTTTGAGCATTTCTTGTATAATATCACTTGGGGTCTTCACCATAATCCTGGATCCAAATTCAGGGTTTCCATTTGTCAATCTGTCTCAAAACACATAACCTAAAAATGAACTCAGTTCCATAGATAATTGTCTGACCCAGGAAGAACAGAATGAGATAACCACCTTACATCTTTCTAGACACAGTTACAGTATTGTTACTGAATACACTATCAGCTAAAACTCTAACATCTTTGGATTGGCTTGACTACTACAAGTCTAATACCTGTCACAAAGCCAAGATAAGAAATTCTTCTTTTTCATTGAATGAATTCTTATTAAGCTTACTGCACCTCAGTAAGGTACAGTACAAAATAACAGCTACTGCACACTGGAATAAATACGCACACAGTAAAATGCACCCACAAAATACTCAAAAAGTTATGCTAAAGGGCAGATCATGTCAGAGTTTGGTCTGTTTCCTCTACTCATATCCAGGGTTAGTTTCCATATCCCCAGTCTGGCTTCAGTCACCCCCTCTCTATCTTCATTACCATGGTTCTCCCTTACCAACCTCAACTATTGTTTCTAATCCTTTCACTCACATGTTCACAAATTACTCTGAGAGCTTTCACTGTGACTTCAGTAACTTGCCCTTACTAGTTTATCACTGCTACTGAATAAAGCCAACCTAGTTATGCCGACATTTAATAATTAGTTCCTTTTCTGTAGAAAAATCCCACAACTGCAGGAGGGCATAATTCCCAGCAGTACGACTATATCATGAATGTGCAATACACATTAAACACATCTATTGTGCATATATGATATACATACATATTCTTCCTTATATATAAGAATTCTCTTCATTCTCTAAGACAGCTGAACTTTCCTGTTTGCTTCCCTTCTGCACCTAAAATAAGATTATCAAGAAATGAAAGACAATCCTTAAGGATTTGTCACACAAGGTCTACTAGGCACGTTAGCTCTGGTCCCTCATCCTAAATTAAGCCCAATGAAATCAATAATAAAAGTCTAAAGTTTTGCTTGTTCAGTTTTGCACCCAACAATAAGCTACAAAGTATGCTTTATGTTTGATTTCCCAACACCAAACACCTTTTTGATCAAAATTAAGTGCCGTGAAGAATTCCTATAATTCCTCTATATTCCACCTAGTGCAGAATTCCATCTGAGAAATGAGGGTAAGTGCATGAATAATAACATATTTTAGACCCACAAACAGCTTATCCCTGAGAGACAAAGTGTTTCTGGAAAAATAAAAATCTCCCTGGTCTTCATTATCCTAATTAATAAAATAAATGTTAGACTAGATAACCACTAAGGTCCCTACAAGCGCTAATACTCTGTGATTCTTTCATTCTGAATACTATTAGTCTCTAGGAAAAAAAAAAATTACATATAGATCTCCAGCAGCTCCATTAACACATAACAGCTTTGGTGAAACCCAGAAACAGCTAACTCATCTGAATGAGAAAACTGTCAACCCAAAGCAGAGCAGAGAGATTGCATGTCGCTTACTAGGACACAAATGAGGACCATAATGAATGTAAAAATATAAAAATGATTAATTCTTGTAAGAAGCATCAATTAAGTCGGCATGAATTCATCAAGAAGCACTGTATATCAAATGCTTTCATGGTTCTCCAAAGGAAGAATCTTCCATATCAGTAAATTAACATTGCAAAGACCCTCAGATAATCAGCAACTAGTTTTTAGTATGCATATCACATAGTCAAGGCTAGTAATGCTACTATTAAAACCACTCTCTCAACACAAGTTTCTTTCAAAAGGGCAGCTTTCAAAATCATGGGCTTATTTTGACAGATGTTTACCCTAAGCAGTGATTCCTAGCCTAAATTATAGAATGGTGGGCAAATGACTGAAGCAAACTAATTGCAAAAAAAACAAAATAAAATGTTATAGGAACTACTTTTACAGAGAATAAGACATAATCAAGACACAGTGAATTTGGGCATAAGTGGAATATTACTGGCCTAGAAACTCCTTGCAAGCAGGGGTTAAATTGCACTGAGCCTCTTTAACACCCACAGCAGCCTGGGTAAAGCCAGGCACATAAAGAAGGTAGTTTTGAAACGACTGACCATTGCCTAAACGACCAAGAGATTGCCAGGTAAAGGGCCAAGAGATTGCCAGGTTAAGTGGCATTAGAGAGCAGATTTATGAAGAAATACAAGAGCATGAGGAGGCAGGAATATAGTCAGCACAAAGCTGTTTCAAATACCAACAAGGCGTTCAAAATACAAACAAGGTTCAACATGCCGTGGAACTGAGGTTTAAAGTGGCAGGCGGGTTTATGGAGGAAAGATGGTGGCCACAAGCAACTAGGAACAGGGAATCTCAACCAAGCCAACAGTATAGATCCTGAGATTGCTGATGGCAAAAGAGAGGAAGTAGAGAGGGAGGAGACAACCTAGGTGTCAAAGACAGAAGCAGACACGGAGGTCAGGAGAGAGAACAGGCTGCAGAGAGAATGCTGCAGGCCGCCAGTCACGCGGTGCAGAATGGAGGATGGTGACAGGGACAGAACAACAGTCTGAAGTCGTACCCCTTTACCCACCTCCCCGGCGAGTTGGGAGGGTGGTCCTCTAAAGAAGTTTGCCCCCAATTCTCAGGTTTAGAGGGAAAACAAAGTTTCATTTAAGACAAAGGGAGAAGGAACACACATGAAAACAGCTGGGCATATAAAAAGTGTGGTCACTGTGCAAGCATGGTGGAAAGGCTAAAAGTAGGGCAGTTCAGGCCAGGATGTAAACAGACAACAGGGTTAAGAGCAAGAGGAGGACGAGAAAGAAATTGAAAGTATATCAGGGACTGGAGAAGACTTCTTTTCAGGTTTTCCTGGTACTGGGGAATGCTGAGTGTTCACCAATCCCAGAATTTCAGCTGGAACACTGGCTTGAAAATGATACTGCAAATCTCCCCAAAGATCACTAAGAACTGATAGTAAGTAGCTTCTCAAACTTTTAGTGTAGGGAGTGGTGAAATGAAGGAATGATTAAGAATCTAAAACTGTTGTTTCCCTTAAATGTGTTTGAAATTCTTAAAATTCCACAACTGGCAACTTTTGTTTGTCAACACAGAGGCTAAACAAAATTCATATTTCAAGTTAAAATTAAAACCTAACTTCCAAAACAGTCTGGGACTATTAAAATGCCTTGAAACTAGTAAGTTTGGTTTTTATCTCCTCCATATTTTTATCCTGGAGAAAATGCTAAAAACAAAGGTATTCGTGATTTGCAAAACTGTTAAAATATGGACACCGCTCAAAACACATGGGAAGTAAAAGCATCCACAAGCTAGCCTTATCCAAACAAGTCTCTACAACCTGAAATTAGGTGTGAAAATTTTCTTTTTTAGGCATGCAGCAAAAATAATTTCATCTAGCTGTTTAGCTAAGAAAATAATCATTCAAGCACATCACAAAAGCTGATTACAGTCCAGAACACCATGCCTCAACATGCAGATCATTTAACCTGGCTGGTCTGGTCGCCATCAGCTGTCTATGATTTGAAGAACATGTCACTACAGGCCCTGGTGAAGCCGCATGGGCCAGCGTGACTGGCTGTGACTGCCAGCACCACATGGCCAAAGCCACGAGAGTGCAGCAGGATAAGCAGCAAGGATTTACACCCTCCCTGCTCAGGCTTTGTACCCCGCCCACTGGTTTCTCACATTTTTACTTTCTTTAAAAATGTGGTATTATGAAAAATAAGCATGAGTTCATAGAAGAGACTTCCACGGAGCACCTTAATTCTTTCATTATACCTGTACAATTTAATTCAATTATAATACACACAAGAGAACTCATTTCCACTCTGCAAGAGAAAGGAATGAGGCAGATCTTATGTCTAGAATCTCTGGTGAGTTTTCTTTTTTTTTTAAAGATTTTTATTTATTTATTGAGAGAGAGAGAGAATGGTAAAGAGAGAGCATGAGAGGGAAGAAGGTCAGAGGGAGAAGCAGACTCCCTGCCGAGCAGGGAGCCCGATGCGGGACTCGATCCTGGGACTCCAGGATCATTACCTGAGCCGAAGGCAGTCGCCCAACCGAGCCACCCAGGCACCCTCTGGTGAGTTTTCAAGGGACAGGAGTGCTCCAGGCATGCTTGGGATCAGAAAGTACCCTGAGGTTAAACAAGCCTTCTTTCCTCTCCCATCCTTTCTCTCTGTCAGGCCCCCTTTCTCCTCCGCTCTCTTTCCATGCCTGTAAGCATGTATGTATGAACCCTTCTATTGCTCTATGTTCCTTCCTTTCTCTCTTTCTTTCTTGCCTAGAAAGGCCTGTCACAGGCCTACTGTCTAGGACAGAAAAATGAAAAAGGAAGGTATTAACTTCTTTAATTGCCACTGTCCCCCTTCACTCTCCCAGACCTTTCCACATGCTCTATGATTTGAATTTGAAAGTAATTTAGGAGTTTGGGTAGATTTTCTGGATGCATAAAGTGCTTGAATTGCAAAAAGAAAGAAAGGAAGGACTAAACAATTATTTGTTCACGGCAGAAAAAAAGACCATTATCTTCCCATATGAACTCCTTACCTCCCCACCTCCTATTTGCGTAAGATATAAACAACAATCAGGTATTTTCACTAGGAAAAACAACTGTTTTTTAGGATTATTCTGAATTATTTACTTTAGAAAGTGTGTTATTAATATACCAAAGTATATGGAAATAGTTTCATTATATGAAGTTGGTCACTGCGATTTTATTTCTTTAAAATTATAAGAATGAAATAGATAATAATGACAAAATTGCTTCAAATAATACAAGAGGATGTAAAAATTCATCAAGATGGAGACTTGCCACTGTGTACTTTTCTATATACATATACATATGTATGTGTGTGTGTGTGTGTGCATATATATATATAGGATTTCATTAAAAAGTTTACATGTAAAAAATAAAAAAACATAAAATAAAAAATAATAACAGAAGAGGGGGATAGTTAGAGGGGTATATAGTTGAAACAAGATTTTTCATGAATTGACAACTCCTAACGTTTGATGAATAGTACTATTCTATTTTCGCGTGTGTTATAATTTTTCATAATAAAAGATGTTGTAAAATGTTACTTATAAACTCAAGCAAATATAAGATTCAAAAGCATGATATAAAAGCAGTATATCCTTTACTAGACTTTGATTTAAGATATAGTGCATTAGGGGCTCCTAGGTGGCTCAGTCAGGTAAACATCTGACTCTTGGTTTCAGCTCAGGTCATGATCTCAGGTCGTGAGAACTGAGCCCTGAGTTGGGCTCCACATTCAGCACAGGGTCTGCTTGAGATTCTAACTCTCCCTCTCCTTCTGTCCTTCCCCACCCTCTCTCTCTTTCTCTCTCTAAAATAAATAAATAAATCTTTTTTTAAAAAAGTAAGTAAAATAAAATATAGTGCTTTAAAAATTAAGCATTAGGGGCGCCTGGGTGGCTGGCTCAGTCTGTTGAGCGTCCAACTCTTGGTTTTCAGCTCAGGTCATGATCTCGTGGGTCATGGGATAGAGCCCCAAGTGGGGCTCCGAGCTCAGCAGGGAGCCTGCTTCCCTCCCTCTCCTCCTCCCCACACTTCCTCTCTTTAAAATAAATAAATAAATCTTTAAAAAAGTTAAGAATTAATTTTTCTTTATAATTTTGCTAAAAATGACATTAAACTGTCCACAAAAAATTCTTTGCATAATTATGAAGAAGGACTCTACAAACTCATATTTTATAGTATACCACACTAAATTTAAGATTTTAAATAAGAGAAAGAATTAAATCTAATAAAAAATCTTCTAAGCACACAGTACATGAGCTGGTTCTGATAGGAACAGAACTAAGAGTTCCAGTACATCTGTGAATTATGTGTGGACATCTTTTGCATGAGTCTTCTTTATTCATTCTGTTCCCAGTCCCTTTCCCTATCTCTTAAAAGTCAATAACGTGTATCAAGTCATATGAGACAACTAGCTGCCCAAGAAAGATATGTTTAACAGTGACTGTTTCATGCAGAAAAAATTATCAAAAAATATATAAGCCTCCTTCATTCTCCCAATATAAATCACTTATAACAAGCACCATTATGTCTAGAGTTAATGGATCTTACAAATTTAGACAGAAAATTTTCTACTTAGCTGAAGAACAGCTGAAGAACACTGAAACACATCAGTGAATCCAAATTTGTCTTTGGTTTTTCTTAAAATGTCTCATCCCACTCAGAAGGATTACATGAATATCATTACATATTATAGGCATTCCCCAACTTACAGAAGGGTTGTGTGCTAAAAGTTCACCTGTAAATTAACTTTCTGAAATTCAGATCACATCTTCCCACTGAAAGAATTTTATAAAGGGTAGTTGACTAATCAGGTCACCCCAAAGAAATCTATAAAATTCAAATTTACTGGACATATTATGTTTCACTGCAGCACTGCAGGGTTTTTTCTCCAACTAACCACTTACCATTATTTCTTTGATAAATATAATAGGGATGCTAGCATTACTCCTCTCCAGTGCTTTGTGCATGCACATGTACACACACACACACACACACACCCCTCTTATCCGGGTCAATGTGCTAGAGTGTCCCTTACTCATCAGAGTAAGCACCATGGAGCAGAGTTTAGACAAGGGGCTCCTGCATTTGAAGGTTGGAGGAAGTTGGGGTTCTCAAGCATATTAAGGGGCAGGGTCATGGAAGGTTCTATAGTAACTGTTCTTATTGGATCTCACAAATACAGGACAGAGATGGTGGGTTATAACTTCCACCAGGCTTATCGTCCCAAAGATGGTTAAAAAAATTAGAAACTTCCTAAGAATCACCTTTAATATGTATTTTTTAAAATGCTTATAAATTCAGAGCAAAATAAACTATAGGTTACTTTTGTGTACTTTACCTAAATCCAACACAATAACAAGAAACTCTGCTCCTCAAATGGAGATACAGGGGATCAGAGGGTCCTATGCAGCAACCAAAGTGATGGCTTCCTTGACAACAGCAATGGGCTGCCCTCTGCCACAGGAGGGTGCCAGCAGGTCCTGCGAACTAGTATCTAAGGAGAAAGAGGCCTATATTTCGGATCTACTTCTCCACTCTGCCCAAAGGCAACTAGACTTTAACACCTTGAAAATTTTTAAGCCAGAAAATTGTTCTGCTGGATTCAAGAAAAGGGGATACAAAGCGACAGAGATTAAATGACTTAATTTCATATGCAAATATTTTCTCGTATGTATGTTAATTTGACAATTTGAAAGAAAAAGACATAGGGATTCAATACTTGCATAAAACTATCTATTCTATTTTTTAGGCCCAATACCAATTTATAGGTTTTTTTTTTTAAGTTCAGAATTTTATAAACATGGTTCATTTCTGCAGTAATACATCGTAAGATTTTAGTATATGTGCTGCCAAAGCGAGCACACATCGTAAGATTTTAAATGTATTATTATAAAGTCCTGATCCAGAAACATGACACAACTTTCTAAAAATCACTATAGAATCCTATCAG
The DNA here is from genome assembly GCF_003265705.2 of Callorhinus ursinus. NCBI lineage: Eukaryota > Metazoa > Chordata > Mammalia > Carnivora > Otariidae > Callorhinus > Callorhinus ursinus. The sequence continues at coordinate 139,834,969 of NW_027397066.1, read as the reverse complement.
AACTCAAGAGTTCCAGATTCCTCTGTCTCAAACTCAGCCGAGGTCTATTCCACTTGCCTGCATAAGTGTTGGCTTTGTTCAGGAGGTCTGTGCATGCATGCATATCAGCAAAAGCCCGAATTCCTAAGCAGTTGACAGGGTGAAGCTGAGACTCCAAAAATTCACAGCAGGTCTTCTTCACATCCTGTAACTGTAACAGACCAGCTGCTGGGAGAAGTACCTGCAACACACAAGTCAGTCCAGTTAGGCAGGTGGACAGAGGAACACTATTTACCACTCCTATACAGATCACAACATATGCAGCCATAACTTATGATCTGCATCCAGCCGCGAATACTCCATGGAAGTAATGGAATAATTATTTGCAAAAAGGGCGATGCCCCACATTCCCATATTTCTATAGAATCTTTCAAAGATCCCTTCTTGGTCATAAAAATATAAGAGATATCAGATATTAGATTAATCGTTCTTTTTTATAAGCATAAACAAAATGTACCTTTGAATTTTAAAAACATAAATTATTAGGATGCTAGGGAGTGCTATGGTTCAGTCAAAATTTTTTTTCCCCTCAATTCAAGCAGTCATGACCTTCAGTGATTTGTGGGGAAGGCAGGAGCCCAAAGTAATACATACCACAACAAAGCCTCATTTTGCTCTTCCACTGTCTGAATAACACAACAAACTACTTTCCTTAGGAGACAGAACAATTTTAAATTCAACAGTCTCAGTACAATCAGATAGTTTCTCTAAAATGTAATATATGTGCTAAAAAGGAAAACACAAAAGATAATTACCTAATATTAACTTTTTAATTTGTATTTGAGTAATTCCAAGAGATTTTGTATTAATTATGAGTTTTCCTATGGGATCTCACCAGTATCTTCACTATAAACACTATATCCAATACCACAACTGCTTTTCAAATAGGTCAATAATGGAAACATTTTTTTTTCCTTTTAAGCGAATTAGTGTGAAGCTATGCTAAGTACATTTGAAAGTCAAATTAAAGAGGAAAGCTTCATTAAAAAAAGAAGTTCTTGAACATCTGCTCCTCTTTTATAAAAGCCAAAAGAAAAAAATAAAACTCAACTATTAGAACAATGGTCGATTTTAGAAAAGATCACATTAGCATAAAAAAATAAATAAAACCTAAGTCCCTTCAGGAATTGACTCTCATATATGCCAAGCTGTAGACCAAAGAGAAAAAGAGAAAAGAAACAGTAGTTTAGGATATCTTTTATAAGTTTTCTCTACCAATGTAATAAATCCTAAATGTGGACAAGAAAGAGTGTGTTCATGTCTTTCTGTAACACAAACTAGTCTACTTGTTTAAATGAATCACAGAAGTTTTACCTCCCAATCTAGAGGCTGCATGTGTAGTTAACCCACATGTACACAATGAAATGGCCAGAATTAAGGACTGAGAGAATAATTTCATGTGTTTTTAGTGCAACTTCACCAACTAATATTAGTTTTCTCTAAAAAAATAGAAACAGTATCTAGTGCCCTTTTCCTTCTGAATTTAAGAAAAACAAAATGCCAATAATGCTGTTTATAGCCAAACCTTTTGTATAATATGTATAGTGTGTTTCATTATGTTATGAGAATGATCTCCATGGAAACCTTTAGTTGTTGATAATTTGCAAATTGGAGGTTTTTCTACACTGGTATAATTGTGCTCTGAAGCAACGTAAAGTACATTCCAAGATGTTTAACAGTGCTGCCATTTAATTCAGCAAACACATACAGTTAAGAAAGTGGTCTTCAGTGTAAGATTTAATCTCTGTGAAATCTGCACAAATACTAACGATCACCCATTTAGTTAGCATTTTCCCACAGACAATACAGTGTGAGAAAGTATTCAAACTGGTGGTAATATAGAAAGACAGGAGCCCTGGGGGGGGGGGGGAAGCGGTTGAGCAGAAACGGGCTCACTCATGCACTATTGGTAGGAGTGTATACTGACTCAACGTTGTTGAAAACCAATTTGCCAATATCAGTCAAAATTACAAATACACATATCCTCCAACCCAGCAATTTAACCCACAGATACACTAACAAATGCACAAAATCTCACATGCACAAGACATTCATTGCAGCGCTATTGGGAATAACAGCAGGAGTTAGGAAAAAGCCTAAATGTCCATTTCAAGGAGACTGATTCAAACACTTATATCCCCTTCACTCAATGGAATGCTCTGCAGTCATTCAAAACAATGAGGAAGCTATATGAATGGGACAGTTTCTAAGATATATTCTTAAGTGAAAAAAATTAGTAATTGATGCACACTATGCTAACATACACAAGTACGCCCTCACTTATATACACATCCATCTAAAAAAGCTACAGCAGCCTTTTAAAATTTTTATTTTGCTTCCTTACCTTCAACTTCATCACTACCAAGCCCAGATCTACCTTATCAGGAGAATGAAATTCATAAAACTGTGGAATATATACACCAGGGACAGAAAAGTTATTTCAATTGTAGGCCATGTATCTGGAAATTCATATAACTTTTAATTAATGGCAACGATGAGTCAAGTGGTCCCATGGCTGGCAAACAATATATATTAAATATACCTTAAGTGTTAGTCAAATGTATAAAACAAGTTTATTCATAATATCTTTCTGTCAGTAAATCCTTTAAAAATGCCTCAGTTTTAAATAACGCAACATATTTTAAGAAAAAAGAAAAGAAGAAGATAACAGGAGAGGAAGAAAAGGGGAGTATGTCAGAGGGGGAGACGAACCATGAGAGATGATGGACTCTGAAAAACAAACTGAGGGTTCTAGAGGGTAGGGGGGTGGGGGGATGGGTTAGCCTGGTGATGGGTATTGAGGAGGGCACGTTCTGCATGGAGCACTGGGTGTTATGAACCAACAATGAATCATGGAACACTGCATCAAAAACTAATGATGTAATATATGGTGATTAACATAACAATAAAAAATTTTTTTAAAAAGCCTCAGTTTTATGATGTAACTTTATTACGACTAAATTTTAATAGCTTGTTAATTATTAATTACATACAGCTTCAAAAACAATGAATAATTGACCCAGGCTTACTAACATGACCCATGGTGACCATCAGTTGCTCATAATGAAAACAGGAAAGCAGCCAGGGGCACACCAACTTTCTAGATTACTTTGTCTATTAGATAGCCAGCAAAAACAAAACAAAATAAAAAGTGCTAATTTCAGATGAACCATATCCCACAATCAGAACCACTCAAACAGTTGACAGCCTATGAGCTGGATGCCTTGAGATCAAATCAGATCAAACCTTCTAATTCGTCTGATAAAGAAACCAAATCCTAGAAGAGGCCAAAAGACTGGACCAAGTGGTACAGCTGGTCAGTGGAAAGCTAAGAATATCATCAAATTTGCCAACTCTTTGGTCTACAGTTCTTTCCACTACCTTGAGCCCTCTCCATAGGTGCAGAATGGAAATGTTTGTTCAATTTCCAAATCTCCAATACTTCTCTTTTCAGCAAGAGTAATAAAGACAACAATCACTTCAACAATACATTCTTGTAATTGCTTCCACTTAATGAGCAACTGCTACATCGGCACTGTGCTAAGCACTTGGCAGGCAATAATATCTCATTACCCCCTTTATATACAAGTGAACACAGAGGCTTGGAGAAGTTGGGTAACTTGCCCAAGGTCACACACCTGGTATGAGACAGATCGAGTCTGCTATGAGAGCAGCATTAACCAGAGTGAGTATAATGCTTTTAGATGGCACTCAGAGAAACATTCTTATGTCATTAGTTAGGAGTAGGTTTTTAAAGTTACCCTCTATTTATTTCAATAATATAAACTTTTTTTAAGTATATTTATTTAAGCAAGAATTGAGTCAACATAAAAACATTAAATATTTAATAGTGCCAGCAGTATAGAACATAGCAAAATCATGAAGGTGACACACAAATTATTAAACTTTAGAAACCTCTGATTTGGGAGATCACATTTAGTATTCTAATCTTTCAATATGTGATCTCATTCTGATTCTTATGGCTTTTGCCTATCACCAAAAAAGAAGGATATGCTTTAATCTGGAGCTATCGCAATCCCATGGCATATTTTCTACAGAGTGGATAAACTTTACTATTAGTAACAAATGTGGGAAACACCTTAGCAATGTAAAAGGTGGTTTCTTAATTTGCTATGTAGGTCACAAAAATATCTTGGGCATTGTAATTAAGAGGTCTGAAGAATAAATTTATGCCTTAAAAACTAATTTTTCTGAGCTCCCTAGAGCAAAGGTGCAGTTGAACAGTGCTTCTTCTTATATGAAGTGGAATTATATTGACACAATAAACCTCCAGCCACATAGCGTTATGACCTAATGGAAAATTTCCATTTGCTCCATTTTCCACATTAACGTTGAGATTGATGAAAATAACCCAAAGGCACTCTAAGATCTAGAGTGTATTCTAAAACATCAAAGAAAAAGCAATTGTTTGTTATATAATATAAATGTTAACAATATAGTCTAAGAATTGAAAAGTGATTAATTCCCATACAGTATATACACTGAGGGAGGGCCACACTCCAAAAACTGAAATATCTCTCTCGATTATGTTGTGTTTTTTTTTTTAAGATTTTTATTTATTTGATAGAGACACAGCGAGAGAGGGAACACAAGCGGGGGGAGTGGAAGAGGGAGAAGCAGGCTTCCCTCAGAGCAGGGAGCCCGATGCAGGGCTCGATCCCAGGACCCTTGGATCATGACCTGAGCTGAAGGCGAACGCTTAACAACTGAGCCACCCAAGCGCCCCGCTCGATTATGCTGAGGCCTAAGGAAAAATATACAGCTGGCAGTGTGTCTTGGGGTCCAGCCCTCCCTCTCCTTCCAGCAGCCTCTTCCACATTCCCTTTTAGTTCTATTCTATCAACCCTGAGCTTCTCCACTCAGACCCTGGTGATCTCACCATGATCTCTCAGTCCCTTTCAGGTCACCACTAACAGCATCACACCAGCTTCATCTGCTTTGTAACACTTACCATTGTCAGAAATTATTTTATGTATCTGCTCCCATGTTTACTGTCTCTCTCCCTGCAGAAGAATATATGCTCTGGGCCTGTGAGGTCATATCTGTTTTACCCCCATTATAGCCCCAGGTACTAGAAGAATATCTAGATGCAAAATAAATGAATCAATTGAAATGTATTCTCCTGGGTATTTGTATTTTAAAAGAGATACAATTTTGGATGTCCTTTGACCCAGAAATACAAATTCTATTTCTAGAATGTGTCTATATGGGACACTTGTGTCCTACTGCAAATCTTCTGAGCCCTACCTCTTGCTCAAGCCACCACTGCAGCAACCAGGCCCAAGTAGACTTTGATCACCTCCATGAAAATGTAACTTAACAGAGCCTCACCCCCCCCACCTCCACCTCCTACCATACCTCTCTCTGGTGTCCCAGCCAGGACATGCACTGGGGACTCACAGCTGCACCATCTGGAAGGTCAGGGAAACACTTGTGGGGCCAGCCCTGACCTATGAAGAATGGTCCAAAGAAAGATGATAGCTAAATGCTTCCCCTCTTTATTCCCAAGCAGATAGTTCTGAGACACATTTCATAAGCCTCCTCAGATGGTCCTGGTGGAAAGCAAGTACAAGAATGCACATCTGGATCTCTAGAATTCTAACCAAGGTAGCAATGGTAAAGGCAGCTATTTATTTGGTGATTATCACCCACCACTCACCAGACATGGCTTCAGTTTGGCCTGTCCTCTGAGTACCATGAGTCTCAAAGGCCTATGATCATCCAACTAGTGTTCTGTAGAATGTTACATAGGTTCTACACATTATTCTTCTTGTTCATGTGAAAAGCATTATCTTTAAGTGCCGGGAAAAACACGAAGTAAAAGAACATGACCAGCTAATTAAATAAACAACTTCAAATCAATTATTTTGGTAAATAGGAAAAATTTATTTTCACCTAGATGCGATTTCCAAAATACGGAGACAATAAAAGCCTAAACATTTTACACTATGGAGACGTTCTCTGCAATGAACAAAGAAGCAGGGGAAAAGCTACCACTGATTAGAGAAGACAAGTGGAACACCAGACATGGAAAACACCAGAGACAAACAATTAGCACTCGTGTGACACTCTTACACCAGCTGCACATTTTAAAGTAAGATGCTTTCATCCTACTTCACTTTGTTTGACAAGCCAAATTACACATAAGATGTTTCGCTTAGACAAGTACACTCCTTCTGCTTGGCTATTAGGATCTGCAATTTATTTTCAGCTTGGGCATTTACTCCATAGGGGGAAATAATTTATCTAGTCTTTTAAATCCTGAGCCATTAGCAGTGTGTTTATTAGAAAAGACTACCAAGGGGTCTGACTGTTCCATACACAAGATTTCCAGATGTCTATGAAAACATGCAAACATGAAATAGCTCAGCCACTATTAACTTTACAATGAGTGTACTGTTAAAAAGGTTTTTATTAATTTCCCAGCCATTTATATTCATATCAAAAGCACCTGTCTGTTTAAAAGCAAGGGGGTGGCTCAGTCAGTTAAGCGTCCGACTCTTGACTTCAGCCTAGGTCGCCCCACATCAGGCTCTGCACTCAGCAGTGAGTCTGCCTGAGATTCATTCTCCCTCTCTCGCTGCCCCTCCCCCGACTCTAGCGCAAGCGTGCTCTCTCTCACTCAAATAAATAAATAAATCTTTTAAAAATAAAGAGCAAGGGCCTTGTGTGCCAGGAATGACCTAAAAACAGAGAAACAGCAGTTCAAAAGACATGAAGAGAGAGAAGAAATTATTCCCAAACTTAAAGAAGCTATATGCTGCTGGACCAAAAAAATCTCATTATAAAATATAACCTATAACTTTCAGTACTATACATCTTCTAAAATCTGCATTTAGTCTCCAAATTATAAATAAATCATGTTCCACAAGTTTATTTTTTCAACTGGCTTCTTGATGCTCATTTAGTCACAAAACAGTATTAAAAATAGTTATAAATTACAGTATCAATTAATATACCACTTGACTGCTGCGGCCTCATGGGGCATTGGGTTCAGGAAACAAGGAGAAAGAAAGTTTCCTTCCTCTTTCTGGGATGTAGGCCTGGCTGGGTGCAGAGTTTTGAAATAGGAAGTGTTTGACCATGGCATCCTGCCACCTCATTCACACTTCCACGTCTCAAAACCCTAAATCTCAACCACCACGAGCTGGCCTCTGCTCTGTGCACCCAGCTATGATTCCCCACACAGATCCGCCTTTCCTGACTGCTAAGTGTTTCATCCTCTAAATAGATTTACCTCACCCCCCTCCTCCCAACCCCCCCACCCCCACCCCCCGTCCCAAGCTCCATCCCTCGGGGTAGCTACTGCCAGCAAAGTCAAAAGGAAAGCCATCTTATTATTAATTAATACTAATGGTTAATAATGCATCACCTTGGGGCGTCTGGGTGGCTCAGTCATTAAGCGTCTGCCTTCGGCTCAGGTCGTGATCCCGGGGTCCTGGTATCCAACCCCGTATCGGGCTCCCTGCTCCGCGGGGAGCCTGCTTCTCCCTCTCCCACTCCCCCTGTTTGTGTTCCCTATCTAGCTGTGTCTCTCTCTGTCAAATACATGGATAAAATCTTTAAAAAATAACAATAATAACGTATCACCTTCCAGGATATTTAAAGTTTTAAGAGAGGCTGACTCTTAAGCAGAATACATCTGTAATTGAGGTCATTTCCAATGGTATAATAAATGAGGCAGAAAGGCAAAAGTAGTACAGAAAGAGGAAATATGTGGGCAATGTGGCTTTCCCACAGGCTGAAAACTACCCCTCCTCTATTATCCTTTCTACAGCTGCTTTTTCCATTCTTTTTAACCTAAGTTTTCTCTAAAACTCTCACTTCTTCAACAGTGGCTCAAATGTATAACAAACATAGCACCTACCGTATAGAGTTGTTGAAAAAAAATAAGTTGGTCTACCATTCAACACAGTGCCTGGCACATGGCAAAGGAGCACATTAGCTCTAATTCAAAGTTTCTTCTTGGACTGAATCGAACATTCAATCCCATAACAACAGAATGCCAGGATTTCCTTTCTCCCTCACAAGATGATGTTCTATGCCAGATCATTTACAATAAGCATAAGGTTGCTTTCTTTTTTGATCAAATATTCCCAAAGTAAAAGATATAATCAGGGACAATTTGAAAAAGAACAAACACCGCATACAAAAACAGGAAATATATTTGATATCCCACTGCTTATTAAATAAATATGAATTAAAATAATGAGAGCATTTTATGACTATTGATATTCTTTTTTAAGATTATTTATTAGAGAGAGAGAGTGAGATAGAGAGAGAGCATGAGCAGGGGGAAGGGGAGAGAGAGAAGCAAGCTCCCCGCTAAGCAGGGAGCCGGATGTGGGGCTCCATCCCAAGACCCTGGGGTCATGACCTGAGCAGAAGGCAGACGCTTAACTGACTGAGCCACCCAGGCACCTGACTATTGATACTTTCAACCACATATATTCAGGCCAAGGGATAGTAAGCCTTGGCTCCTATCACATTTTTGCCCTCACTGTAAACTAGTTAACTCTCTTAGAAAAGAAACAGGCAATATTCATCAAGAGTTACCAAAAATTATAAAAGTTTAAAGGTTTTGATGATGGAAGTATGTTCCCAAAAATTTACCCTGAGAAAACAGTTCAAAAACTAGAACAGGCTACCTCCATGAATTTTACTTTAGCATTATTTATAAGAATAGGGAAAAAACCAGAAATAACTACAGATTTAGCAATATGGCAACAATTAGGTGAATTATGTTAAACCCACATGATAAAATATTATATTCAATGACAATGGAGACTAATAATGGTTTTAAAAAACTAATATTTCTAAAATATTTGCAATAACATATAAAATGAGATGGACACAGCTAGCTCTAACCTATTATTATATTAGAAAAACTTAACATTCAAGTTCCTTTGATCTCATGGAACTTTGTTAGTACAACAATGTTGAGACAGAAAAAACACGTAACTGAACATTTCCACATGATTTAGTTTTTCTAACACATAATGGACATAAGTAAAGAAAGCGGTTGCACGGGTCTTTTTTAAGAACAGCTTGGCTCCCTGCCCTCACATCTGTCAGCTCTATAGCTGGCAGCACTGGATCTGGATCCAATCCTGTCTCTAATCAGAGAGAACATCTCTCAGCTCTAACTAGAAGCAGCTCAACCTGGTCAACTTCATGTCAGTGCTAATGCGACCTTGGACACTTTGATGCTTTGTTTCCTAGACCAAGCTCCAGCCCACGGGCCTCTAACTAGGATCCTTCCCTAGTGGGCATCAGTAACTTGGTCCGACTTTACTGTGCATGGACCAGTTCTCCCAGGGGCTAAAATCCTGCCTCCGGGGTCCCAGCCCAGAAAACGCAGAGTGCCTGTTCCCAGACTCCCTTCCTCCTCTTCTCCCAGGACCTCCTGCCTGGCTCCGCTTCTATCCATCAAACAGGGCCTATTCATCAAACAGGCCTATCCTATGGGCATTCCCCCATTATTCACCTAACAAATATTTATTGAGTATTTAGTCTATGGTCCAATCACTAGTCTAAGGTTCTAGGGATACAGCAGTGAACAAAATGGATAAATATACCAGCCATCCTAGAGCTTGAATTCTAACAGGCAGTGCTTCCATTTAGTAGGGGCATATGTAATTTCCATCATCCCAGCACTCCTGCCCTTCAAAGTGGTCTTCATATCTCAAAGTCTAAAGTCCGGAAGCACTGGAGGACTTGAGAGCTATAGATTTTAATCCCCAACCTGTCGCTGAGTTCCAAAAAAGCCTCAGGGGCAGAATAGAGTTAGTATGAAAAGAATGGAGAACGGAAACCATACCACAGGCTCAAGAGAACACTGGTCTTGAATGCTGGACATGCTCCACGGTAACTGTGTGATCCAAGAAAATCGCTTAACCTCCCTAGCTGCAATTCTCTAAGTTGTAAAAAGACAACTCTCTGTCCAGGATGTTGGAAAAACTAAATGAGATCAGTACTTAGCAAAGTGACTGGAACATGGAAGGTAGGCAGCCCCTTCTTCCTAAATGAATATTTTTTATTCTATTTCTGCTGTCTTTTATGGGCATTCATCCACTTAAATTTCTTCTCATTTAGTCCTTCCTCTATAAAATCACCTCAAATCAAAAAAAAAAATGACTACTAGTCGCTTGACTGACTGATCATGCATTTTACTCCGATTACATAGATCAAAATTTTCCCTGTATCTCCTCTGTATTCTCCAGGATTCTTCCTTTCCACAACCTCAGAATTTCATGAATAAAGAACAGACTAACAGACTATCACTGACTCCACATCCACCTTCAGCACAGAATTTAAACTCGTTAGTTTAGGGTGGTGAGACTGAGGCATCAATCCACTGTCTAACGAAGAAAACGGGGACCAACAAAAACTGTCAGCAGGCCCCAAAAATATTTTTTTAAAAATTGAAATCAAAGCAAGCAAGTTTACCCCCACCGATTACGAAGTTTATTTCAGTGGAGTTTTTTCAAGACCAAAGAGACCGCTAATATTTTTTAAAGATTTTTCTTTGTTTTCACAAATAACATAACGCTAAATCAAAACACATGGACACCCATTTATGTGCACACACACCAACACTCACATACATCATATACTTCTTGGACAAACAACTCTTTTTCTGTCGCATGATTATATATTCTCTCCTTCCAACCCTGTCTGTAATCAATATTCATGTATCATCTCCCAACCCTGTTTGTCAAAGCCTAGGCTTGACATGAAATGGAGATTATAAGATCAAATTATTGCTGGAGAATGAAAAGTGAGAAAATACATAAGAAAGCACATGTCAAGCAAAAAACAACAACAAATCCCTTTTAATAGGCAATTAAATAACTTTATCCATCTTACTTATTAGCCTCTCCCTGACCCCAACCAGAGCTTAATTACAGAATATGTGTTTCTCAATGTCCTTTATCAAAGTGCCTTAAGTCTTATTCATAACAGCCCAAAACTTTAAATACATGTCCATCATCATGCTAAACTGCAATACACCCATACAACAGAATACTCAGCATTTATAAAAAGCAACTAATTACTGGAACATGCAGCAACACAGATAAATCTCACAAATGCTCTGTTATGCCAAAGAAGTCAGCCTCAAAAGAATACATTCTGTATGATTCTATTTATACAAAGTTCAATACCAGGCAAAACTAATCTGTTATAACAAATCATATCAGTGGTTGCCTGGAGTCAGAGGTGAGAGATTTATTAGGAAGAGGCCTGAGGTTATAAATGCTCAATATCCTGATTTGGGTGTGGATTAATGGGTGTATTCATTTGTTAAAACTTAGCAAACTGAACATGTATACAATAGCCCACTAGAGGAAAAAAAAGAATGCTTTAGGCCCACACTAAGATGCACCAGAAGTCAGTGGAAGGCATTTATAAATTATGAAATAAATTTTTAAAATGAAAAATAAAAATCCTACCTGACAGAACCCCAAATAAGAAAATAAAGGAAAATATATCAAATGTATTTACATAACCAAATTTCTATACTAGTATTCATAAAGTTAATTTAAAACAACAGCTTTTGAAGAAATGTTAGTAATATAGCTATATTCTATTTTCACAAAAAATGAATCATATAACCTGGGGAAAGACACATGTATACTTAAACTAGATGATGAGAAGCACATTAATTTTACTAACCTGACAATGGAATTATGACATTGAAGTCCAAAAGGTAATAATATTATTTAAAGTTGTGGGTCAATAATGCTAGGATTTATAAAATCTTTGGCTTATTTCAAACTAAATATGCCAGAACCACAGACAATTCAACAACTCTAGGCTCTCACCACCTAAACTGGTTTGGAGAGCAGGATCCTGAACACTGGCAGCAAGCCTGACACAGATGTGCTTTGCCCCACATAGGTCTAAACATAAACAATATGAGGCATAGGTCAAACATGAAGAAAAAAATCCACCTAATAAGGACTCTGAGGTATATCTAACTTTTCCCTGCTCAAATTATGACACTGCTATAAGATGCTAGATCACAAAAAAAAAAAAAAGATGCTAGATCACAATCAGGAAGGAGCGATTTTTTGCTCAAGATAAAATTCTTCTTATATACCACATGAAGCTAATTAAAATATCAATCACAAAATGACTCAACGGTGGACACCTTCAAAGATTATATATTTTAGGAGCATCTAGGTGGCTCAGTCACTTAAGTATCTGACTCTTGGTTTCAGTTCAAGTCATGATCTTAAGGTCCTGACATGGAGCTCTGCATCGGGCTCCGTGCTTAGCGCAGAGTCTGCTTGTCCCTCTCCCTCTGCTCCTCCCCCTGCACGCTCTTTCTTTCTCTGGCTCTCTCGCTCTCTGGAATAAATAAATAAAATATTTTTTTAAAAATTATATATTTTAATAATGTAAAGCCATAAGTACCTTAGTTATTAATATTTCTTGAATACCTAGCTTTTTAATACCTAGCTTAAAAAACCACTTCAAGTTTGATGCCCGTCTAAATTTTATAACATGTTCTTATGATAAACTCTCTAGATTTTTCTCAAACTAGCTGACCTCCAATGGCTTCTTCCATACTAAATTTTAAGTAAGTTTTCATTTATCCTATACTTTTAACTTATACAGAGTAAAACATAATTTAACTGGAATGACTGGAGAACAGATATTCTAGCTGGTCAAGTATTTTGATTAAAATTATGAGGATTAGGGGCGCCTGGGTGGCTCAGTCGTTAAGCATCTGCCTTTGGCTCAGGTCATGATCTCAGGATCCTGGGATCGAGCCCCGCATCGGGCTCCCTGCTCGGCGGGAAGCCTGCTTCTCCATCTCCCACTCCCCCTGCTTGTGTTCACTCTCTCATGTCTTTCTCTGTCAAATAAATAAAATCTTTAAAAAAATAAATAAAATAAAATTATGAGGATTACCAAGTTCAGACTTAAAATATAATAAAATGCAATTAACACCAAAACTCAATTGTAAATAATTTTTAAATTTATAATAATTATTAATATAAAATTATTGTGCCTCTGGATAATAATAAACTAAAATTATCACAATTCTGGTAAAGCAATAAAATACTAGTTTACCAGTTTTCTGAGTATTAGAATGTCAGATAAATTCACTTCAATGATAGGATTTCCCACTACTATCCCATAAATAACCACTAATCCTGAAAGTTTGATTCAACACATTTTTATGGGTTTTTTAAGTTTTAACCTGTGTTTTAAGCACATCATCTGCCAAACTCTTTTAGTCACAAAGAACTACTTTCTATCTCATAAGAGAAACAGAACATAAAAATGGAAAACCGGTAATGCTTCCAAAACCTGTGCTAGGAAAAACAGCACTTTTCTTGAACCACTGCCTGTCAAACCAATGGAAGAGGGTGTTACAAATTGGTACTGCAATCACCCCAGAGTGCTGTCTCCACACTAACCGAAATACACAAATCCTGTTGGGTGGAGAGAAATCTACAGCAAATTAAGATTTATTTTATAAAAAATGAGGGAAAGGTTACATGAGCCATTGTTTTTTTACCCAGTGATCCCAAACAATCTCAGTGTGTTCTTCTTCTTCCTCGTGGTCACGAGACTTTTAATTGCTGCCCGTTTCTTATTTCTGCTCAACATTTACAGAGCACTTTAATATTTTTATAAGCTTTAACTGGCATATTTCATATATCACAGCATTTCTGTGAGGTGTCAAAGCATTATCAGCTTTTATTTATAATAGATAAAAACCAGAAAAGTTAATGTCTTACTCAAGGCCATTCTTGAAATCAATGGTTAAAATCACGATTTGAGCTCTGAATTCTGATACAATAATTAACCAGAGTCCACTAGCCCATGAAGGTTTTCTAGCAGAGAGCCAATCTGAGGGGGCTCCTCATTATTTTCTGAGTTGTTCAACAGTAACTTAAATATACTTGATTTAAATTTAAACGAAAAACATTTACAAAACTGCTAAGATAGATGTTTTTGCTCACCCTGAAGATGAGCCTGCTACTGAACTCCTTTGGTACATGAGCAACTTCTAATTGTGTGGCTGAGAATGGAAAATGGTCATTCAATCAAGATAACTAAAGGGCAGATCTGGAATGTGACTGTAATTAAGGATAATGCATAACCAGGTGTAGAGTTATAGTCTCTGTCAGAAGAAATCATTCTTAACAGAAGTGCAAAACAGTTCTTATTATTCAATCTCTATATGGAGACAGATGAGAATTCAAAATTCTGGGGCCCTACCCTCTAATTAAGAATCCAGACCTCAATGAGCCACTATGGCTGGTAGAGTTCCTTACAGCCTCAAGGGCCTGGAGGTAAAAAAAACAACTACCAGATAATAAAATGTTCAGAAATGGGTCATCTAAAGAGAAATGACTTGTCAGTTTTTCTGGGTACCATGCAGAGGAGAGAGGCATTGGATCTGATGGCGCTCGATCAATTTCCTGATCACTAGAGATGTGTTTTGTAGTAGAATGATAGTCCATTAGGGCCCTCCTTAATCCATTTGAAGTAACCTCCCTTCTCTATGATTTCATGCTCACCAAACAAACCTCTGATTAGAAGTCTATCACTTAGAGACCTAGGTTCTGGGAATGATGCGCACTGGATTACGTACACAACTATCCAGTCACTAGAAACACCTATTACCCTGTAAAATAACAGGCTATAAAGGCTCTTAGGACAAGGGCCTTGTCTGTCTTACTTGATACTGCCTGGCATAAAACAGATGCTCCATAAAATTTTAATGAATTACCACTGAAAACTGGAATTCATAAGGATCAACACCAGCATTGGAAAAATGGGAAAGCTCAATACCTTTAGAAATAAGAAAGGGAAAGAGCAAGCCATGTATAAAGAAGCAGTGAAATGGTTATTAATCCTTACCTGATCTATCCTCATCTAGCTGAAGATGTTAAAAGCCTTAGATCTTCAAGTTCAGTCCAATTCAGTCCTAAACTAAT
Source organism: Callorhinus ursinus (assembly GCF_003265705.2). Taxonomy (NCBI): domain Eukaryota; kingdom Metazoa; phylum Chordata; class Mammalia; order Carnivora; family Otariidae; genus Callorhinus; species Callorhinus ursinus. The sequence continues at coordinate 139,819,946 of NW_027397066.1, read as the reverse complement.
CCTGACCAAGACTGTGAAGTTTATTAGGAGCCCAACCAGTGTTTCTAGTCTGTCATTAATCTTGCTGCCTTAAATGTGGTGTGCTCCCCAAAGCATCCTCATGCTTACCAAGCCACATTGTGAGCCCTAAAGCCCTGCCCAACTGAGCATGGCCTCAGATCCTGGATTTGCCATCCACAATCCCAACTTTACATAGCTACGGTATTACAACTGCCTAGCGTTTACCAGGTCTCTTTCCCAACAAGCGAGCTTGGGGCTGTAGACTTGACTCACTGTTCACTCAGGGCAGCTCTTCCTGGATCAAAGACACTGCCATCAGCCTAACAGCAGGTACCACCACCACCACCACCACTACCAAAAGACTTCCTGCTGCCATGCCTCCTGTAGCACCTCATTCAGACCTGAATCTGTCACTCGTCCTGGAACATTTTCATTCGGATTAGGCTGCCCTCAATTTAAAAAAAACACTTATTGGGGCGACTGGGTAGCTCAGTTGGTTAAGCCTCTGCCTTCAACTCAGGTCATGATCCCAGGGTCCTGGGATCGAGCCCCACATCAGGCTCCCTGCTCAGCGAGGAGCCTGCTTCTCCCTCTACCTCTCCCACTCCCCCTGCCTGTGCTCTCTCTCTCTGTCAAATAAATAAAATCTTTAAAAAAATAAATAAAAATTAAAAATAAATTAAAAAATACTTACCAAGTGCTTGCTCTCCCAGATTGGTGCCCCTATTCTTGGCCCCATTCATTTCTGGCCCTAGCCTCAATCCCAACTATGCCTTTAGTGAGGTCCCAGAATGTCTCACCTGTACATAAACCAGTTATCTAATGAGTAATGTTTCACAAGCTCCTCTATATGAAAGAACAGAATTTATCCCCCTATTTCAGACAAGAAAATAAAGCTCAGAGAAGTTAAGAACTTTGGACAAAGTCACGTGGTATTTCAATAGCACAGCCAACAGCTATACTCTATTTACTATGCTTTGTTCCTTGTTCATTTTTGGTAGCATCAGGACCAAGCACAAGACTGAAGACTTAGCAGATACTCCATCAGTCTGCTTAACTGATAGGGTGTTTTCAATATCCATTTTAAAATAAATATCCATCTAATGGGAATCTCATTTCAGTGTTTATGTACACAATGCAGAAATACACACCGCAAAAGCACTGGTTTACCAGCCACTGCTTCACCTGCTCACCTGACTAACCAACTCTCCCAAGTTCTCTGTACTCTCTAATATGCTTGCACAGTTCTGCCCCTCCAGCTGAGTTGCATTTTACCAACTCATACATCTTGATTTCACTCCCAAATCTGTTTATGACACTTGCACTTGTTATTGAAATTACATAATTTAAATAAACATATATAATCCAACGAGATATAAGTGTAAAAAGAGAGCTATTTCTATGAAAACTAAGTTGATTACTTTAGAATGACTTGATCAATGTGTTACTGCCAAAAAAAAAAGCTCTCAAATTACATATAGGAGGAAGGAAAGAGAAATTGTGTAACTCAAAGATGACTTTGCACTGAGATTTCTTTTCAAGTGTCTCAGTTCTTGCTGCACTTTTTTAAAAACTAGAAAATTAGTTGCTCCATCATTATGATGTCCTATGTGCAAAAAAGCATATGGCTCTCTGAGCAGCTAACCACACTAGTTTTACAACAAAAAATTGTCATACAATTTTACAGTTCCATCTTGTAGGTTAAAATAAAATATTTGGGGTATACATGTTTCTTTTTTGATGGTTTCTCCACTTTAATAGCCTTTTGTTGATTAAGTGGTCAACCATGTCAACAGGTCTCCTACTGTGGATGCTCTTTCCCTCTGATGCCTTCTTTTTACAAATGCCTCACTGGTAAAACATTATACAATATACTGTTAGCACTTCTGGTCTGAAACAAACAAAAATAACTTGCCCTACACCACCAACAAAATGGACACACTATGTTGAATTTTCTACTGTACTGAGATTGTGTAAAACACTCTGGTGTGTTTATTGCCAAAATTAATTTTAACTGTCTCTTGAAAAATTCTCACTTAAATTCTGTTCCTTTTCCAAAAAGATGAGATTTTCTATCCCAAATCATTTCAATTTATGCAACATATAAGTTTTCTGAAATGTTTAAAATCTATCCACTCACAATTATCAGATGCTTCTTAAATTCTTCTGAAATGAGAAAAGTTCTAATGTAGACAGAACCTGTAGATGAACACTCATATAATATTAATTTGGAAATAAGAGTATTTACTTACACTGGCACTGTCTATTAAGATCCTTACCTTTGTTTCTCACACTTACATCAAGTGAAAACTCTTAGCTACTTTTAGCAAGCCAAAACAAATACACAAAAGCTGAGAAGTCAAAATGTATGTAACAAAACCACAAATTTAGCAATGAAGTAAATGTTTTGAAAAATGCAAGTTGCTTTAGGATTCTCCAAAAATGTTGATCAACACATCAAATGAAGAAGAGTTAAACCTCCAATAATTTTTAGATAATGAAAAAAATATTTTTGGTTATAAAGGTATTTTTATTTTCAAATTTATAAACTCTCTTTTTAAGCAACACTAGTTAATGGCAACTTAACAGCTGCTTTGTGATACTGAACAAATTACTTAGCCTTCTTGAGCTTCCTTAATTGCAAAATGGAGTAATACCTATCTAATAAGGTGATGAATATCAAATGAGACATATGTAAAATGCCTAGTACATAACTGAAAATAAACCTTCATACACACACACACACACACACACACACATATAAAGCTAAGTATTCTTTTTTTTTTTTTTAAAGATTTTATTTATTTGACAGAGAGAGACACAGCGAGAGAGGGAACGCAAGCAGGGAGAGTGGGAGAGGGAGAAGCAGGCTCCCCGCCGAGCAGGGAGCCTGATGTGGGGCTCGATCCCAGGACCCTGGGATTGTGACCTGAGCCAAAGGCAGACGCTTAACGACTGAGCCACCCAGGTGCCCCTAAAGCTAAGTATTCTTAACAGTGCGAGAGTGAGGGGGGGAGAGACAAAGTACATGAATTACCTAAAGTGTATGCAAAACTCTCTGCATAAATGGCTATGTGCACTTTACTTGGGAAAGGGTCCATAGTTTTTCGTCATTCTCAAAGGAATCCATGATGCCCCCAAATTTAAACAGTTTTTGTATTTGTTGTATGTGTTTTTAAGAGAGCTCGAGCAAGTGGCAGAGGGGAGAAAGAGGGAGAGAGACTCTTAGGAGCCCGATATGGGGCTCAATCTCACAACCCTAGGATCGTGACCTGAGCTGAAACCAAGAGTCAGATGCTTAAGCGAAAGAGCCACCCAGGAGTCCCATGATGTCCTCAAACCTAAAAAACTACTTTATAATAGCCTTTGACTTTATTTTTTCTGCTCCCAGATATATAATGTTTATAAAATTTGACTGGAAACTCTAGAAACAAGTTAAATTTAAATTACTCAATAGCAACAACGAAGTTCAATTAAAAGCATGATCGTGGTAAGATATATATTCTTTTATTTCTCCTTTAAAAAAATACACAAACAAATTCATTTGGCTCAAATTATTCCCCAATCTTGCCATAAATAAAAGCAAATACCTAAATTCAAAACCAAAATTTAAAAACCTAAACAAAAAAACAGTGACATCAGAAAAAAAAAAAAAAATCAGGGAAACCCTAAAGAGCCAAGAAATTAAAGTGCTATTACTTATATGACACAATAATAATTATTCCTTTTTTGGAGTTAATGCTTCAAATTGATTCATTCCCTCATTCTGACTCAAAGTTCAACCTTCACTTCAAACAGTTGTGATATATATATTTTTTAATTTGTGTAATAGGAGACTATATAGTATCACAGAACAGGCCCTAAAGTAGGAATCAGGGAAACCAGGGTTATGGTCCTGTTCAGGCACCAACTGACTAAGACAGCTGGCCCTCAACATTCTATGGCACCATGATTCTACATCAAAACATGTAATCCCAAAGTAAAACACTAAGATATCTGCTATGCTAAAATCGTATTTTATTATTACTAAAACAGAAACTTATTAAAAGAGAGGTTACCTGACCAGAGATTTGATTCTAGGTCTAATAAGAAAATATACCTATAACAACAAACTTTTGAACTACAGAAAGGTCTACTCCCACTGTCAATTCTCTCAAAACATATATACTCAGAGCAGGCTCCCAGTTGGGGCCATTTAAAATTCTAGCTTAACTTTAACAAGAACACCACATACCTCCACCATACCACTCCCTTCCCTAAGGTGAACAGTGCTTGTAAGAAAGATGTAACAAAGTGTACACAGACAAAAATAAACAAGACAGAGGAGAGAGCAGTTTTGCATATCCTGATAGGTAAACCCTAATTTTGCATTTCACTGAAAAAAACTTGTTACAGAAAAGGCAACTTATTGTAATCAATTTTATTTCCAAACTGCCTTTTCTAAAATATTTTTCAATGGAATATAAATGAGGCTAAGCTCTCTCCCCCATGCCCCCCAAAATAAAAACTACACAAATATTAAGCATTTAGTAAATCTGCCAAATACAACTCTTTGAATGTACTCCTGTAGGAGCTGAACATATACACAAAAGGCAAATCAACATGGCAAGAGGTTTTCTGAAAGGCTGTGATGACTAATATTCAGGACTGGAATGTGATAGTGATAGAAACAAGAGAGGGGCACCTGGGTGGCTCAGTCGTTACACGTCTGCCTTCGGCTTAGGTCATGATCCCAGGGTCTGGGATCGAGCCCCACATCGGGCTCTCTGCTCGACGGGAAACCTGCCTCTCCCTTTCCCACTCCCCCGCTTGTGTTCCCTCTCTCGCTGTGTCTCTCTCTCTGCCAAATAAATAAATAAAATCTTTAAAAAAATAAAAAGAAACAAGAGAGGCATTATCCCAGTTCCTCATAGGCCAACATCTCCACCACAAGAACTACTACAAACAGCATTGAGGGCTGAATTCACACAGCCTATTAGGCCTAAATCATCTTAGGCCTAAATCATCTTCTGCAAATTTCCCCCGTGTCACATTTTATGACAGCAATTCATTGGCTGAAGGTCAGATACAGGGCACAATGAGGCCCATGAACTCAAATGAATTTTTAAAAAGGAGCAAAAAGAAAACTAAGATAAAATCTTGTTGAAAATGATGTCCCAAAATCCAGCAACTAGCATAACCATACAGAAAAAAACAGATTGTTGGTACTGTTACTTCATGACATGAACCAAACACTTTCCTCCAAGCTAAAAAAAAAAAAGTTCCCATAGCAGTTGATTCACACCTTTATACACGATTTTAATATCAACCAAGGTTGTTTCAAATGCCTTACCTCATGAACTGGATTCCCAAGCAAAAGCAAATGAGACCACCTGGGAAAGATCACCAGAAGGCTTCACCACTGCCATTATTTCAGATCAGATTTAATAACAGCATGTCTTAACAAGTTAATGTCCAAAGATTTCAGTCTCCAAACTCAGAAAGTTTGTATTATATTTCAACTAATTATAAGGGACAAAAGATTGAGCCCACACTTTCCTATCTGAGCAAGTAGAATTTAGAGATTATTTCTTAAGTTAGTCCTAATTCTTTTTGTTGTCCTCAAAACACAGTTTACCTGTTGGAATAAGGAGTATAAATAAACTTTCAGTTGGCAAATTTGGCATAACTATCAAAAATTAAGGGTGCCTGGGTGGCTCAGCTGGTTAAGCGACTGCCTTCAGCTCAGGTCATGATCCTGGAGCTCCGAGATTGAGTCCCGCATTGGTCTCCCTGCTCAGCAGGGAGTCTGCTTCTCCCTCTGACCCTCCCCCCCTCTCATGTGCTCTCTCTCTCTCAAATAAATAAATAAAATCTTTAAAAAAAAAATTAAAACATGCATGTACCCACTGATCCACCAATTACATTTGAGAAATCTATTCTATGAAGTTTTGGATATAAATATAAAAATGTCCATTCACTGCAGTACTTTTATAAAGGTGGAAAAATCATATATGCTGATTAACATATGGGATGCCATTCAAAAGAAGGAGCTGGGCCCACATATACTGACGTATAAAGAACTTCAAGATACTTTGTACAGTGAAAAAGCAAGTTTCAGAATAACAGGCATAGTGAAAATATACGTGTATCAGGAAAACTGTGCAGGGGTATGAGTGCATGGGTATATATAATTGCACAGAAAATGGTCTGAAACGATTCACACCAAGCAGAAAGCAGAAGCTACCCTCCAGGGCAGGAGAACAAATCAATGTGTGTGGGTTGGGGTGGGTGAGAAAGGAAGGGCAGTTTAAAAGAGGCACTTTTACCTTCTACACTACATACACCTGTATTATTCGTTTACATCATATATATATAAAACATTTGTTCTTTAAAGAAAGAAAATGCAATGTCAAATTTTAGCTAAATTCTAGAATCACAGAAGATGCTGTTATAGTAAAAGTAAAGACTGTTGATAGTCAAAAACATCCTTTGTAGATTTTAACCTCAAGGGAACAGAGAAATGTGGGCAGCATCAATCAGTAGTTATAAATGAATATGACAGCGTTTTCACAAACAGTGTCATTCAGAGAACTGAAAGTTGGAACTTCAAGACTATAAAAGATACTGAAATCAGAAACATCATTAGAGAGATGTAATCATTCCAAATGTCCCTTAGAAATTCAGTTTTAACAATGAATTCCATTACTTTGCTACAAAAAGTATCCTGTGGTATGGGTATGCTCTTTTGATTTAAAAAACTGGCATGTACGAAGAGCCAAATGGTATGAGGGGTTTACTCCCACCTGTACATTTTCTTCCGTAACCTGAATTTCTGCAGTGTAAACATAATCAATCAGCATCCTCAGAGTCCAGCCGTCTACCTCTTTTATTCGAACTCTCTTTGCTCGGCTCTCGCTCATCTCACCTAAAACACAAAGGAGGAAAAGTGACGCTACAGCAAGCCACTGCTGTGAAAATACCAATACCATTTTCTTGCCATTCACTGTATTTTGTAGGCAACACAACCAGCCACTTTTTGCAGGCCTAAAACATTCCATCACCTCCCCTAGCAGCTTACCTGAGCAAATCATAAAATGTACTTCTATTACCCACTTGTACCTGAAAATGACATCAAAACAGTGAACATGCCACGTGCCCAGCTATAATACCTGTGGCATTATTAGGTTCAGTATCTGATGCTGTCCATGCTTTTTTTGGTCCATGCTTGTGGGCAGCTTGTTTTCTTTTTGGATTTCTATTCATGACTAGAAGAGTCACAATGTTACCCCTTTTGACTAATAGCAATGAGCACTTGCTAAAAAGGACCCACTTGGTTAGCAGCATTCATTCAATAAGCACGGCAGTGGCTGCCATGGGCATGAGTGGCCTGCACTGGACACAGAGGCTTTGTCCTCGGGGACAGCACGACCCTCATGCAGGAAACAATTAGGACACAAACAGAAGCTGCTGAGGGAATGCAAGACAAAAGAAAGATCACAAAAGGGCTAGTCAATGACAACGGTTTGTTACAGAGATCTTCTAGTCCAAGTTCTACTCCTCTTTGTCATCTGTGGTAACCATCCACAAACCTAAGTCACTTCCATACCAGCCTTTCTTACTAAAGCCAGATATTCTTCTATCTCACTGCCTGCTAAAAAGTGCTATAAGACCTCTCTCCTTTACTCACTGAACTAGTGAAACATTTAAGGGTCATAAATAAGGTCCTCTCTTATGGAAAGAAACAGGGAAGCAGAAGAGAGAAGGGAACTTAGGGAGAGAAAGCAGCAGGTTTGAGCTCATATGTGTGGACAACATAAAATGACCCAAGACATAGGGAAACATAAACTATCGAATGGTTGGGAAAGAAAACTTCAATTTAAAATGATGAAGGCAGTCTAAAAATTATGTTGAGTACTATGAGACACCTAGCACAAGGGTTTGGATCCATTAGGTTTCAAAGACAAAAGAAGCAGCATCAAAACCATTAATCCTTCACCTTAATCGAATATCTGTTAGAAAAACAACATAACAGTCTCAGGATTTCTTGAAAGTTCATTTCTTTTTTTAGCCATGGTACACTGTCAGCAACCATAAACTATCAGAAAAGCCTATGGGAATCCATAATTACACAAAATTCCTTTGTAAACACAAACTCTGGGAGGACAGAAATAATAATAGTGATGTACATTTAACTGCATGCTTCCCTGGAGATTATTTCTGACAAGATCTCAGAAAGAAGCTGTTCTCCTAAGAGCTAAAATATCTCAAAAGTATCCTGCCACCTCCCAGGGAGGGGTGCGGGGGGTGGGGGGGGCATCCACCGGTATTACAAGAGAAGGGAGACAGTTAATGAGAAAGAGGTATATATGCCTATACAGCAGGAAGACAAGGGACTGGGTTATGTGTCTGTTGCCTCAGCATGTTTCTTCCCCTCTAAAAAAAGGGAGGAAAAAGGAAAGATTGAGGAATACAGAAATTTAATTCTTCATTTGCATGTAAGGCACATTCCTCTATCTTACTCTCTTGGATCTTGTAGACAGATGGGATTTGTATCATCTCAAAGTTCTTTTGTGTCTAAAGTGAAGACACTTTGGACTATAGACTTGGACTTTGGACAAAGGTCACATCTAATTCACCTACAGGGCTGTGGCGATGTATGGCGATGTGCAGGGCCTGAGACCACACAAGTATAAAGTCATGTACTTAGTTCTCAAGGAGTGAATTCAGCTCTCAGGACTTAGGCATGACCTAGCTTAGACAAAAACAACTCTGACTTTAATTTACATATTTGAGTGAAAAATTAGTCCTTTGCCAAACAGTTTTTAATATTCTAGTTTTTAAGGTATTGCTATAAGACATACTTTGCTAATTCATATATTCCATATGCGTCATTTTTAATAATGAATTTTCTTTCCCCAGAAAACTGTATCTGCTTTCAACAAATTCAATCTCTATCATATGTTGCTTTAAAAATGTTTTAATCTTTATGTTTCACATTAATCTACAAAAACAATAACAAATAGCTTGCCACAGACTGCATTAATAGTTTACAAATTCCAGTAAATACTAAGAATTAAAACACATACCAAAGAGAGTTGTAGGGATGCCTGGCTGGCTCGGTCAGTTAAGTACCTGCCTTTAGCTCAGATCACGATCCCAGGGTCCCCCACATTGGGCTCCTTGCTCAGCAGGGAGCCTGCCTCTCCCTCTGCCTGCAGTTCCCCCTGCTTGTGCTCTCTCTCTCACACACAAATAAACAAATAAAATCTTTTAAAAAAATAAAAAAATAAAAATAGAGTTGTAAAAGCTATTGAGATCTAATTCTAGTTGTTACATATTGCTTGAGTTACTGCCCTTTGCTGTTTATAGAGAAAATCTTTAGGCACTATGGTTTTGTGAGATTTATTTTTGATAATGCATTTTTAAAAAATATTCAATGATACTGTACAGAGTTTATTCACATCACTTTTAACTTCAAAGTTTCTCTCCAGATTAGGGTGTTTTGCTTCTGTATCTTGATCATGTAGACCTGTGAAGCTCTATGAGGATATCTGCACAGATATCATCACTAAAATCCTGAGAAGCGCTTTTGACTCTCCCCTCTTCCTTACCCACCCATCCCATCATTCACTAAAACCTTCAGAATGAACCTCAGAGAGATCTCAAATAGATGCCCCCTCTCCTCTCCATCCCTTCTGCCACTATGTCACCAGGGTCCTACCACATCTTGCCAACACCAGCACAGCAGCCTCCTAATTCTTTCCTTGCCCCCGGGATGACTCCACAGATCTGACCATGGTAGTCAAAAGCCTCCAGCTGCTCCTAGTTCAGGCATGTTGAGCTCCTTCCATATTCCATCCCTGCTTCACTATCCAGCCTCCTCTCTCTCCTACTTCTAGCCTTAAAATATATCCAGAAGAATATTATGCAGCCATCAAAAAAAAAAATGAAATCTTGCCATTTGCAACAATGTGGATGGAACAAGAGGGTATTATGCTAAGCAAAATAAGTATCATATGATATCACTGATATGAGAAATCTGAGAAACAAGACAGAGGATCATAGGGGAAGGGAGGGAAAAAGAAACAAGATGAAACCAGAGAGGGAGACAAACCATAAGAGACTCTTAATCTCAGGAAACAAACTGAGGGTTGCTGGAGTGGAGGGGGGTGGGAGGGATGCGGTGGCTGGGTGATGGACATTGGGGAGGGTATGTGCTATGGTGAGCGCTGTGAATTGTGTAAGAGTGTTGAATCACAGACCTGTACCCCTGAAACAAATAATACATTATATGTTAATAAAAAATATATATATCCAGAAGAAAGCTCCTGTAGTTTTCCACATGCAGCGAATAATTTTCTGTTTTGATGCCTTTTTGTTGAGCTTTGTCCTCTTGTCTCCCCATGCTCTCATTCCCCAGGCTAATCCCCATTCCTCAAGAGTCAGCCAGGTAGGCTCACCTACTGGTGGCCCAAAGCCAGGTTAGGCTCTCACCCTGGGTACACTTGGGTACCTCCTGCAAATCCACTCTGTCCTAATAATACTTAGTTCTCCCTACCTGGATCCTTGAGCTCCCTGAGGGTAAGAGGTCTTTCTCATCTTATCTCTGTATCCCACAACACCTGACCTATTATAGATACCCAATAAATTCTGGTTGGATAAATGAATGACTAGAAGAATAAAAAGTGATACACATGCCAATCTAAAATGTAGCATCTTTACTCAACATAATTAACACTTGAACTAGTCTTGAACATGGCTTTCTAGCTATGAAGGATTTCAGTCAACATTCATTGAACATCCACTATACATTCCAGGCCAAGCTAAGTACTTCACTAGTGAACACTGCACCATCTCTGCTTTTTTTGAGAAAAAAATGTCCTCCAAATTGTAAAGTTTACAGACATATTTGTGGATAGAAACATTTCCATCTCAAAGACCTTTCCTCAAGGCTCCTGAAACCTAGCACAAACTGATGACTTTATTTATGCACTCTAAAGTTCTAAAAAGTGAACAGGTTAAGACAGCAAACCCTAAGGTCCATTTCAATGCAAAAATCTTATGATTCTAATTTCAATTATTGTTTAGCATATAAAAATATCTGAGAAAAACATAAAAGTATAATACAGAATCTTTTACTATGCTGAAATGCTAAAAAGTGAATGGCAAATTTACAGCGACATGTAATAAATAAATTTTATTCCATTACTCTTCAGGTTCATTTGTAATCTAATCATTATTACGCCCTTTGTTTGTCATTAGTCCTGGGTTACAAAGAAGCTACTGACACACAGGTATTTTCATTCTGGCAAGCTGACCCGGATGCCCCTGCCAGCCATTCTCTATGATGGTCATGGCACATAATTCCCCAATCCTACCACTAATCTGAGGCAAACATTGTAGCCACATTCCCCTGCCAGTTTTGGTCTAGTCTGAGTAACTTCTGGAAAAGGTCTACTAGACCCTAAAGGGAGAAAAAAAGAAAAAGCACACCCTCCCTCTCCTTCCTGAGATGTTGGGTCCACTCTGATTGGCATCTTCCATTCACAAGGGGAAGCAACCCTGGGGTAACATTTTTACTGCAAACAGCAGGGCAGAGAGAGAAGGAAGCGGATCCCTGATGAAATTCTCAGGCTGCCGATCTGACCATGCCTGGTGTCCAGCCTACTTCCCAGTTATGAGAGAATACATTTCCTTACTATTTAATAAGCCAGTTTAAGTGGAGTTTCTGTCATGTGCAAACTAAGGCATCCTAACTTGGGCTCTTTATGCACAACACTCTATTTAATTTTCTTCACAGCATTCAATGATATCAGAAATTATCTTTTCTATGCATTTACTCTCTAACTTTTCCTCCTCTTCCAAGGAGAATCATGAAAGCAGGGACTTATCTGTCTTGTTCATCTCTAAAGTTCTCAAACCTAGGATAATGCTTAGCACACAGAAGATGCTCAATAAATATTCCTTGATGAAAGAAAGCATGAATCTTAGACAAATATAACCATGAAAACAACTTTTTAAAAATACCACTTCTTAATCATGCACATGATAATCTACCTTTTCATATTCTAACTTACTGAATCATGTTCAATATGACAAAAGAAATCATCAAAAAGCACAATACAAAGGAGTAAAAGTAAAAATTCATTATTTCCCACTAGATGTCATATACTTTAGACTGTGGCACTAAATAAGCCTCAAATGTATCTGTAAGAGAAATAGCATTTTAAATGCCATATTTGTAACAAGTAATTTAAAAACACAAGAACCCAATCTGATATATGCTTTCTCAAGTAACAGTTAAACCACCTGGCCTTGCTCTAAATAGGCCCATACTTCACAGAGTAAAAACCTGTGAATACATCACAAAATTACTTTTCACCTCCCTTCTCTACCCAAATACTTGGAATTACAATGAGTAACAGAATTCTTTTTTAGGTGATATAATTTGAATGAAAAATTTCCCTACAATTTATGGGAGATTAAAAACAAGGGCCAAAAAAGGACATCTGCATATTTCCTAATAGGGGAGTCAGAGGAAAACAAAAGAAAAGTAGGTAATGCCCTGTGCCATTGCAAACACTTCTGATTACCACGAAGCAGGAGAAAATAAATATACATAATGTATGATGCAATGGAAGCATGCAACAGTCTACTGGTTGGCCTCACCATATTTTTTATAATAAAATTTAACAGGGCTTCAGACCAAAAAAAAAAAAAAAACAGGAAAAGAAATAATAGAGTCATATTCTAGCAAAATGTAAATAAATGTATGTACACTAACCACCTAGACCAAATCTCCTTATGTTCCTTACCTAATCTCTGACAAACGATGAACTACTCAGTGGATTCAAAAGTAGAAAATGTACAAAGATCGCCAGAAAGGTGACCAGCATCTATTGCTGTCACTATCACTTCACCATAAAAGTCAAGCCTAGTAAGCATGTCCATTTTTTAATTGAATTATTTGGTTTTTTGGTGTTGAGTTCTATAAATTCTTTATATATTTTGGATTTACCAAAAACAAACCCAAAAAAATTAATTTGAAAAAATACATACAACTCCTATGTTTATTGCAGCATTATTTACAATAGCCAAGACATGAAAGCAACCCAAACGGCCATCAATAGATGAATGGAAAAAAGAAGATTTGGTACATATATATGTGACAGAATACTACTCAGCTGCAAAAAAAAAGAATGAGATCTTGGCATTTGTGCCACCATGGATGGACCTAGAAGGTATCATGCTAATGAAGTAAGTCAGAGAAAAATATATACCACATGATTTTACTTATATATGGAATCAAAAACACAAAACAAACAAACAAGCAGAAACAGACCCATAAATATAGGGAACAAACTTGTGGTTACCAGAGGGGAAAGGGTAGCAGGACGGGCAAAACGGGCGAATGGGGGTTGGGGATACAGGCTTCTAGTTAGTGAATGAGTCAGTTACAGGGATGGAAGGTACAGTAGAGGGAAAATAATCAACGGTACTGTAATACTGTTGTATGGTGGTGGCTGGCAGCTAGTGCTGTGGTGAGCACAGCGTAACATACAGAGATGCCGTACACTCTGCTGTACACCTGACACTAACACTGTATGTCTGCTATTCTCCAATTAAAATAGTAATAACCACAATTACGGCCAAAATTAATGACATATTTTCTATGTGCCAAGTAAGAAAACTGCTAAGAAATTCACATATATGATCTCATTTAATTTTTACAAAAATCCTAGAAAGTGGGTAATATGAACGTCCCCCTTCTCCAGAGGGGGAAAAGGAAGCATAAATTGATGACGTGAGTTTCCCATAGTTTCCAACAAGGAAGTAGCAACAGCAATGTCATGGGAGAGAACGCCACTTACAGGGGACAGCACTATACAGGGAATTCCTAAACTAGGCCAACACATTCCAGCTAGAACCCTCCTCTCACAAGCCTAAAGACTCTGTTGAGAAAACCATCCAGAAGAAATAAGTAAGATGTGAACCACGAGACTGAAATGAACCCTAGGACATAAAAATTTGACTAGTCTCACTTCATCAGAATTGACTTTTCAAATCAGCCTCAGCTAAAAAGAAAGGCACCCTCCCAACTTGGCTCACTGCCCCTCTGCTATCCTTCCTACATCCTTGATTATTTAACTCTGTTCAGGAACAGCAAGGCTACAACAGGCTAAATAGTGAGGGGCTCTAGACTCCTCTCTCCTCCTAAAACACTAAGCCCATCCTCTTCACGTGGCCTTCTGCACTCATCTTCATCTGTGTGAGTCCTTTAAACCTATCAGGTTTCAGGAAATGTCAGATCCCCTTCTCTCAGTGCTGCCCATCACAGCCCTTCCAACAGCATCACTGCTCTGGGCACTCAGATCTTCCACACACTACTGCATTATTTAAAGTGTGCACATCATTACCGGGGTGGGAAGCACACTTACACTGGTCTGTATTCCTTGAAGTATCTAAGCAAAATGTTAAGCACAAGAAATACTTCATGACTTCTAAAGTATGAATAGCTTTGGATTTGTGCTTTTTGGTATAACCACACTTGTTTTTATAAGTATTTTGTTTGCCCTACCAATACTCTTAAGATTATAAGCTCACTGTTGGAACAGATAGTAACTTCATTTCTTTGTACAGTAATATGTTTAAATTTATTTTATTTTTTTAAGAATGAGATTAAGAGGGCACCTGGGTGGCTCAGTCGGTTACGTTTCTGACTTCAGCACAAGTCATGATCTCAGGGTCCTGTTATTGAGCCCTGCATCAGGCTCCCACTCAGCAGGGAGTCTACTTCTCCCTCCCTCTCTCTCTGCCCCTCCCCCTGCTCATGCGCACACGCGCTCTCTCTCTCTCTCTCAAATAAACAAAAACAACTAAAAAAAAAAGAATGAGGTTAAGGACTTCAAGTGTTGCAGGCATAAATTACTTTTTTCCAGAAGTACTGAAATCATTCTATGTATTTTTTTACAGTTACCTAAGTGTCCACCCTATTTTTTTTATGTAACCAAGTCAAAGGACACTAAATAAATATCTCTTTATTCATGGTAAAGAATAAGTGAAGCATATGTGAAAATCATTTGAAAAAATGGAAACAGTAAAAGTGCTTTTCTTTTGCCAAAATAATGAAGTGCCAAGTTGTCAATAAATAGCAGGAAAGTAAACTGAGCCAATATATGTAAACACAAATATAAAGGGGGAAAACTGAACATAAAATTGTGAGTATCTGAATGTACACATACACACGATTACAAAAATGAAAAATAATGAGGAAGAGGAATTTGAAACAAAGCAAGAGCATTTACTTCCATTACGATACTGAATTTCGTAACAGTAAAATGTTAGTAAGAAAAGAAAATATGGAGAGAAAAGCCCAGATCTGTATACATTTAAAAAACACCCATAACTAAGACATTTCATACCTGTAAACATGGCATGAAAGTAAGGACTACAGGCAGCCAGCACCACTCTATGAGCAGAGATTTCCATGTCTTCAGCCACAATTGTGACATCACACAGCAAATTTTGACTGTTTACAAAGCAGAGAGAGAAAAAAATTTTAATGATACCAATAATAAATGTATTGAACATTCTGTGCAAATATATTATAGTAAAAACCCACTCTTCTGAAGTTAAGGCTAACTTTTAAAAACTGCGATCCTGGGGCGCCTGGGTGGCTCAGTCATTAAGCGTCTGCCTTCGGCTCAGGTCACGATCCCAGAGTCCTGGGATCGAGCCCTGCATCCAGCTTCCTGCTTGGCAGGAAGACTGCTTCTCCCTCTCCCACTCCCCCTGCTTGTGTTCCCTCTCTTGCTATATCTTTCTCTGCCAAATAAATAAATAAAATCTTTAAAAAAATAAAATAAAACAAAACCGATCCTTTGGGGCAACTGGGTAGCACAGTCAGTTAAGCAGCTGACTCTTGGTTTCGACTCAGGTCCTGATCTCAAGGTCCTGAGATCGATCCCCACCTTTGGGCTCGGGGCTCGCACAGAGTCTGCTTCAGATTCTCTCTCCCTCTCCCTCTCCTGCTCATGCGTGCGCGCTCTAAAATAAATAAATAAATCTTTTTAAAAAATAAATAAATAAAACTGCCATCTATTTAAAATAGAATTCCTAAACATGAAGCGCACAGAAAACAGTCATGACAAAAGCCTGACATGCATTGGGCCCTCACTCAGAATCTTGCCTTTGTTTAACAGACAAATCTTTCCCAATTTGATTACTGATTTCTCAACCTAAAGTAAATTACTAGCAGCAAACCATCAGTGGATTGTAAAAGGGGAGGTTGTTTGAATTAAGAACATCAGCAGAAGTGGCAGATGGCAGTCTGACATTAAGATGAAGACAAAATAAAACATATGTAGAAAACCAAATTGGGTCAAAGTACCAAAAAAAAAAAAAAGATACTTAAAATGATGCTGGTCATCAAGCAAAGATAAAATTATATTCAATTACACCTGCTATTTAAAAGGCATATAAGAGGGGCACCTGGGTGGCTCAGTTGGTTAAGCGACTGCCTTCAGCTCAGGTCATGATCCCGGAGTCCCAGGATCGAGTCCCACATCGGGCTCCCTGCTCAGCAGGGAGTCTGCTTCTCCCTCTGACCCTCTTCCCTCTCGTGCTCTCTATCTCTCATTCTCTCTCTCTCAAATAAATAAAATCTTAAAAAAAAATAAAAAGCATATAAAACACTTGAAGCTTAACTTAATCAGAACATTTTACCAGTGAAAACTATCTCATTCCTCAAGGCTAAAAAACATTACCGTATACAAAATTAAAAAGCATTTTGTTACCTTAAAACAAACCATTATTCAGCAAACATAATTATACCTCCAATTCTGAAATATCCATTTTAAGTCATTCAAAACCATGTGAACACTTCTTACATTCTACACAAGCTGCTAGATGAGACACTCCAGCTAAGTAAGAATGTCACAGAATATCTTTTTGGCAAAAAGTGGTGCTGACGCTTCTTCCAGAACAAGCAAGAGGGCTCCAACTCTAAAACCCACCTTACTGGCCATCATGTTATTAATGACTGAAACAGGTGTGGTGAACCCAAAAGTCCTTTCCACACCTCCAATACCCAAGCACTGAATTTATATGTATAGCACACATAGGTCACACTTGGCCCCCTCCTCCACTACTGTATTTCCTACAAGGCTGGCCTGTCTGCTTCTGTAATTTTCTAGGAGCTCACAAGCAACATTTTCACAGGAGCTTCACCAAGTCCTTGATGTTTTCCACTTTTCCACACTGCTTACAAACTTGTTTCTGTGGAGATCGCACCAAAAGTTTTCGGAGATCCTACTGGCATCTATTTTCCCTCCAGTCCAAGAGAAACTAAGAAAAACTAAGAAAAAGGAGCCCCACAACACTGGTGGTAAGTGTGTTCCAGGCCTCACCGCTGATGAGCTTGCTATGCCCTTTAGACCGAAGTATGGCTCATGGGTGTCACTATAATGGCTCACGATGCTGTATGAGACATCAGGCAGGTCGCACATTAGAGTCATCAAAGGTGGCCTCAGGTCACCCATTTGTGAGTCCTCCGCTGTGGAAAACTGACAAAGTCTACTGTCTGCTTGGAGAATACAAAACGACTCTGCAAGTCTATGAATTCCATGGGTTCACAAGTAACCCGGGTGGGAAAAGTCAGTGGCGTTTTCAGGAGAATACTATGCAAGAGCTATACCTGCATGTATTATCTCATTCTGACCTCACCACAATTCTTAGGAGGTAGGTATTATTATGATTTTCACTCCCAAAATGTATAGCTGGGGAAGTCAAGGTTAAAGATGAACAACCAGCCATAAGTCCCCACTAGTGGCAATGCCAGGATTCAAATCCATGGAGTCTGGCTCCAAAGCCTTTTAACCACTACACAAAACCACCTAAAGCCATGTGGTTTCAAACTTGGTAAAGCTTGAATAAAACAGGAAATAAAATGTATAAATCAAATAACACCAATTTATTAGTTGACATACTATAAACTAGAAACAATTTTTAAAGTTCTATATATAATTTATAAAAGGCCTAATTTTAGTGGGTTTTTAGCACTACCTCACCAAGAATATTTAGAAAAATCAAATTCAACAAAGCACTGCAAGATCATCTCTGCCCTTAAGTTGTCTAGCAGAAAGGACTGACGATGCCAAGATTATAGGATAAAGTGGAAAACATCATTGTAAAGGTGCTATGGGAGGAACTAAATCAGACGAGCGGTCAGAAGAGTCTTCCTTCAGCTACTGACCTTAAGCTGAGTTCTAAAAACAAGTAAGCATTAGCAGGATGGAGAAGGCGCAAGAGAACTTCTAACAGAACAGTGTGTGCTGTGGAGACCTGAAGCAGCACAGCACCATGGGGACCCCAGAAGAAGAAAAGCAGAGAGAGAGAAGGGAGAGCCAAAAGCAGGAGACAGAGGGGTCAAGGTCAGCAGAGTTGCACACAGCCTCTCAAGAATGGGGCCATCCAGGTGTTCCTATAATGACCAGGGCATCTGGACACACCTCAAACATGAGTCAAATAATCTTTACACCTATTTTCCTTCTGTCAGTAGTAATCCTTCTTAGTGTTCTAATTTCAAGATGGAACTTAAGTGGAATTACACTTGAACACCCCCAAATCACATAATTAATTACATTTAGCTTCAATTACAATTACTCATTGATCGAAACCATCTAGCATAACACCTGCTGGTTGTCACCTAATTAGCTTGGCCTTCCCAGCTTATTAGCTGATGTTAGTTAACTAATAAGGTAAAAACACTGTCAAATTAGCATGCAGCCACACCCTCCATTGGGTCACACAGAATCTAAGGGTCACATTCTAAAACAATAACATATTTAGTTCTAGTGTTTCATTTTTTTTCTTTTTGTCTCCAGCAAAATCATATTTTAAAACAGCACTCAAAGACAAAGATCTGACCAAACTTCTTCTTTCAGCCAGTGTGTGTCTGAGTCTCACCCTTCTTTCCAAATGTGCACGTTCATAAGAAGCAGAATAACTTTTGGGTGAGGAGGAGTGAGCTACAAATGAAAAGTCTGGCAATTAAAAAAAAAAAAGAGCAACTAGTTTAGCAGCCTAGATGGTAAGTCTCTGAGTTTATATTCCTATTACTTGAAATCTAATGAGCATGAACTGTAGAAGGAAAAGTCTTCCAGAATAACAAGACAAATAAACCCAACAACTAGGTTTTAGCAAAATTTGCATTTATTCATTCATTCATCAAATACCCAGGGTGGCTACTGTGCGCCAAGCACTATGTTCATTTACTGTGTGTGCTGCCGAAGCAAGCATGCACTATGCTCATTTACAACAGCAAGATAACGTCCATGAACAGCAAGGAGTTTACAGTCTAATGGGGAGAAACAGACAAGCTAACAGGTTAATTATAAAAATCAAACCTGTAACTTTTAAGATGGGGCAGGTATGAGGTGTTTGGGAACACACAAGTGAGGCCAAGCCCAACCTTAAGGAGGCTTTGCAAAGGAAGTTGCCTCTAAGCTCAAATGTGAAGAAGAGCAATTATACAGGCCTTATGTAAAACTGAAATTGCCCAGAAAAATGAAAGGCACTCCATCTCCTAAATGAAACATCATGCAAATTGATCCTTCTCAGGAAAGATACTGTTTTGAAAATTAATGAAACATGCCCGAACATACCAAGACATCCTTTAGTTTTCTGATATAAAGTGACCAATTCCCAAGACTGGAAAAACCTATCACTGCTGTGTATCTATCTTCTCAAAGTAAAATAGGCCATCCGGCTCAGAGGTCAAAAATAATTAGCAGTCACCTAAAACAAGAATTTACTTTCTACTGGAAGTGGGGGTGGTGAGGCGATCACATGGCATCTGTCCATCTGTCTCCCTCGGGTGCCAGGAAAACCTGGAGGCACTTCTGCCACATGGAGTGGAATCAGAGGAACAGCCGAAGCACCAGGCTGGTGAGATGAGCTGTCAGCCAGAGTCCATGGGCAAACCACAAACTACAGCCCAGGACAGTGCCCAAAGTCATCTCTGGAACAGCATCAGGTATTAGAATAAAAGAAACAATAGCAAGACATGAAAAGAAATCAGGCAAGGGGTCAGAAATCAAGGCAAGAAGTAAAGGAGCCAAGGAAATTAAAAACTGGCCAGGAACCAGAGGGTGAGCCAGACACAGAGATGCTGTTCTGGACATGGCTGCATCATGGAGTACTGGCCTTGGCACGAAGGGAGGTGGGGTGGGGAGATGAGCTGGTTTAAAGGTGAAACGCTTCCCAACTGCTGACTCAAGTCATATTTAACCAAACCTCCTGTAACTGACAATTTCATTCAACAGACAAGGGAGATACAATCTGGCTGTAATGTCAATAATCTCGAAGAGCAACAGAACTCCATGACAAGTGTCACCACTGTCTTCCTTCTTCTTCTTCTTCTTCTTCTTCTTCTTCTTCTTCTTCTTCTTCAAACCATGATGGTTTGATTTTGATATGAATTTGAATTTCTGTTGGCAGGTAAGCACAGGGAAAAACCTAGATGTTGGGTTTAATAAGATTCACCATCATAGTAAAAGTCCTGAAAAATAGCACAGCCCCCTCAACAGATTTGCACCTGCTGAGATTTTCAAACAGGAAGCAGAAAGTGGTGACAGTCAACTTGAAAAGTTAGGGAAAACTACTATAGCCAGTGACTTAGAAACTGCCTGAAACTACTAAAGGGTCCCAGAATAGAGATTATTCTTCTTTTCAAATAGAATCGAGACAGCACAATGACGTGAAAAATGACAAAATGGAGCCACAGGAAGACATGGGGGAAAGCATGTCACCGAATACCTCAGAGAAGGGAAGGTAACATCTTCAGATCTGACAGCTGCAAGAACACTTGGCCACAGCTGAGAGGAGAAGATGGAAAGAATAATTGGAAATAAAGTGAAAGAAGATATTAGGGACAGAGGAAAGCTGGTGGGGAGAGGGAGAACAGAGAAATGAGGAAGGTGAGGGATTTCGGAGGAAAAATAATACAGAGATGAGTTTCTGAACATGCAGATGAAAAGCCTATGTGGTAGAAAATGTAGGATGTATACAAAGGAAACTTCCTCATTAAAAGGTTTTTTTTTAATTGGTGAAATAAATCATGAGTACTCTTAACTACAATAATTTAAAGAAAAAAGCCAGAGTAAGATCTTCTGATTTTCTGATTTAAGAGGGCCTAGTGAAAGCGAGCTTTGAAACAGAACACTATCTCACATGTGGTAGGTATTCAACAACATGGAGAAAGGGAAAAGAAACAAACTGGGTCAGTAAACTATTTCACTACTATCCATTATTCATATTCTTTGAAGTTAAATGATTCTATCTATGCTCAATAAACACCACTTAAAAAGAGATCAATCACATGCTTAAGAAACTCTGTAGAAGATTACTAGTTAAGACTAGAAATTACAAACTATATCTTAAACTTTCTAAATAAACAAGTCTATTTGATTTGGGGGCTATTCCCAACTGCTCTTTCAAGGAATGTTTCATATTCTACTCTAGTACAACATGAAAACAAAAGAACTTCACAATGTCTTACCATAGAAAAAATATAGGTATTAGAGCAATACAAAAAATTCACATCGTATGTAATTTCCTAAAATCTCTTTTAAAACAGTAATATAAAGCTATGAAGAGAAAGACAGACTCACTTAGGTTTGTTCTTTAATTCACTTGCCATTTAAGCAACAGAATACAAGTAACTAAAGATCCACAACTCATTATTTTCAAAGATGCAAAACAGATCATTTAACCCTACTAATGACCTGGATCCACAATGTCTAAAAGTCCTGGAGGAAAAACACAATAATCACTCCTTTAAGAGAGAGCTTCAGGCTTTTTTGTTTAAATTATCTTTTGAAACGTAAAAACTGCTATTATAACTGAACCAATAAATATTTATGACTTATATGTATAGGGGAGCATCTGAATTGCTTCATATGATTTATCCTTACTAAAAACTTTCAACTCCTAAATACAACTTAAGGATCAAAATAATCTTCCTTCTAAACAAGTAACAGGTTGGCCCCAACTAATAGTCACTGAAATTTTTAAAGCTCAAATACAGTCTTATCCCATGACCTACAAAACTGAAATTTTTCTGTTTAAAATTTATTGTGAAGGCAAAATGCTACCTCTTGACATTTCCTTTTTTTGGTCATCTCAAAAAGCCCACAGCGTAATGTTCTCAATAAAACATGTCTGAGATTTAGTCTGCTTGTCTCCTCCACAGACCCAATACAGTGTGTTGCACGTAATAAGCCCTCTGTAAAGATCTCTTGATTTGATTTTGAAAATGTTAGTGTTCTGAAAAACTCCTACCCCCACCAATTCATGCTAGGGAAACTGAAAAGAGCTGCATTTCCTGCCAGAGATGTGTTGCTAAAAAGACCCGTCCTTACACCACACGGCCAGGTTGCTCCTCCAACATCATTAATCTTACAATGCTGTTCCCCTTTCCAAAAACTTTCCCTGATTCCCACTGCCCACAGGACTAAGTCCAAATTCATCCCGCTATTTAAGCCTGCACAATTCTGTCCCTCTCCCGCTTCCTAGCCTTGTCTGCACAGACTCCCCAGCATGAACTCTTGATTCGCTTTATCCAACAGGTTCTGTTCATCCGCTCCCTCGCTCAGGCAGTTATCCAGGCTAGGAACTGCCTTTCCTCCCCTGTCCTTTGTATGAATCCTACCGCTCGCCATCAGGCCCAGCAGAAACCACTTCTGTGGGCCGCTGTAGATTTCTCCTGTGAAAATCCTCTTCGGCCCACGATCTTCCACCGCCTCATCCTCTTCTCTGGACATCTCCTGCAGCAATCCAGACGCTTGCTGGGAACGGGCCAAGTCTGATACTGTTTCTGGCTCCCACACAGCCTCTCGGGCAGGCAAGCTGATTTCAAAGGAGAACCAGCTGCTTACAAATACTTGTTGAATACACTGTTTAGAAGTGACTGCAGGGTTTTTAAACCAAGTAATTTTAAGTTATTCAAGCTCATATTGGGCTGGGACATGGAGCTATACCTGGGCTTCCTGTCTAAAAAACAGAACAAAATCAAAAATCAATCACTTCCATCAGCCGAAGGTTCATAAACACAGTCCCTACCATCCATCTGTTACCGTACCAGGTAGAGGTGAGGGCACAAGAGCAGAGTGGTAAGAACAAGGAAGATCTCCCTTCCCAGAAGTCAGGAAACCCACTCTCAGCTACCCCTTACTGGCAGCAGGAAGCTGATGCAATGGCAGGAAATAAGATTTCCAGCTGTAAGGAGTAGGCTCTTTAGAGATTTTTTTTTTTTAATTACTCAGTGGGCCGTAAGGGGTAAGAGAGAAGTGAATGACATTAAAAACAAACCAAAAAAAGGGTTCTGAGGAACCCCAAAGAGAGTTTATTTTTTAAAACACTACCTGCTAGTGACTTTATTAAAACAATCACATGGTCATAGAGCTGGCAGCCAAAACCCTCCCGCTATTCAAAGGTCATTCTTTGTCCTGAAAATCAGAATCAACTACCAGCCTGCTGACACATTAGCTCCTGAAATGGTGACACGAAGAACGAGGTACTATTTCACAGCCATACACCTCACACCCAAAATGGGACAAATAGGTACATGAAGGCTAGCGCTAAATAATCCCAGGACGAGGTGCAGGCAAGCAGGAAAAACAATCTCACAGGTTCAGAGAATGTCCAAGCAACAACAAACCTTACATTCCATCCTGTCCACTTCCCTCATTTCATAGCTAAGCCTCAAAGACGTAAAACAGCTGGCCCAAGGCCAAAGAGTTTGTCCCCAAACCTGGATCATCCACTTCAGGGGCAGGTGTCACCTGCCCTGACATGTAGTGAGTTATGCCTGAGTCAACAGAGAGCTACTCACACCAGTGGAAGGGCCACAGCTACTGCACCCCACAGGCGGGGGAGGAGATATGAACAGACCTAGAAAAAGTCAGTCTTTCTAGACTTTTCAAAGAAAAAGAAGAGCCATTAAAAATCTCAGTCTTAAGAAGACCAGCCTGTTTTTCTTACTTTTCTTACAGTTCTATTTACTAACCACTGCAGTTTACCTTCTCATAACGACTGTTACAATGGAATTAAAAAACTAAAACAGTACAGACAGACCTGCTAGATTATCCCACCTATATATTTGGCCAAAGCCTAAAATGAAAACACACTTATTAAAAATGCTGTCATTACACTATGTGTTAACTAGAATTTAAATAAAAATTTGGGAAAAAATAATTAGTAAAAATAAAAATAAAAAATAGGGACGCGGGGCACCTGGGTGGCTCAGTCGGTTGAGCAACTGCTTTCGGCTCAGGTCGTGATCCCAGGGTCCTGGGATCGAGCCCCGCATTGGGCTCCTTGCTCTGCGGGGAGCCTGCTTCTCCCTCTCCTCCCCACTTGTGCTGTCTCTCACTATCTCTGTCTCTCTCTCTCTCAAATAAATAAATAAAATCTAAAAAGAAAAAAAAATTAAAAAAAAAAATAGGGACGCCTGGGTGGCATAGTCAGTTAAGCATCAGACTCTTGGTTTTGGGTCAGGTCGTGATCTCAGGGTCCTGGGATGGGACTGCGTCTGTCTCTACACTTAGCTGGGAGTCTGCTTGTCCCTCTTCCTGCCCCTCTACTGCTCCCCACTCCCACTTGCGCGTGTGCGTGCGTGCACACTTTCTCTTTCAAATAAAATCTTTAAAAATAAATAAATAAAAATAAAAATGCTGTCAGAGCAGGACCAGGAAGCAAGTCAAATATGTAATAGTCAATTTAACTTTTTTGTCTCTCTCTAATCCACTTTCCACCTGGCAGCAAATATGTTCTTTTCAAAATGAAAATCTGATCATGTCACAACCCTGCCTGCTTAAAACTCTCCAATGGCTTCCACCCATTGACGACTCCTGATAAAGACCAAAATGTATATATAAAGACCCTAAGTATACTGGGCCTCACCTGCCCACTCAGGCTTCTTCCTTGTCATGAACCCCCTGGCCATCTGCACCCCAGCTGCCCCTCAGTTCCTCCAATGAGACCAGCTCCCTCCCACCACCAGACTTGGGCACTGCCATTTCCTGTGCCTGGAACCCTGTTCTCTAATCTCTCCCACCCTCATCCTGGCTTCATTTCTTTTACCTATATTTTGCTCTAGATCTCAGCACAATTATTTCTATCTTTCCAAGGAAGCCTTTCCTGACCACTGTAATCCACCTTCATAGCACCAGGCAGCCCTCCTTTGTAGCACTTACTGCCATTAAAATTTACAGTAAATTATGTGTGTAATTCTCTGATTAAGGCCTGCTTCCTGCATTCAACCATAAGCTACATGTCTGTTTTTCACCACTGTATCTCTAGCACCCAACAGATAAATATTTACTGAATCTTTAAGTAAAGAAGAAACAAATGATGGACCTAAAGCGTGGGCTTTTAGGAAGACATAGCACAGACAGATGGAAGGAAGTATGAGTTATTCCCTTCTTTGTAGTCCAAGCTTTTAAATATATATACTTTCACAGAGAGAACAATGGAGTAAAAAAAAAAATACATGTCTTTCACAAACAGCTAAGAAAACCAAGACTGTTACTACATACATTAGTCTTTTAATTAAGAAAAAAATTACTTGTGGCTCAATCAATTTGGGGGTAGGGGGCAGAGAAAAAGGGAGAGAATCTTAAGCAGGCTCCATACCCAGCATGGAACGGAGCTCGATCCCACAGCCCTGAGATCATAACCTGAGCTGAAATCAAGAGTCAAGACATTTACCAGACTGGGCCACTCCAGGCGCCTCTTGATCAACTTTTAAAGTCACTCCTTTCACATCAGTGACTCTCAAAATACTCTAGAATTACCTTAGCAATGGACATGTCACCAATCCTCAAAATTCCTACCACTACGACTACCACTACCACCAGAGTCACATTTTTCTCTGACAGTTTTCTTTTTTGTCTTTTTTTTAAGATTTTATTAATTTATTTGTGAGACAGAGCGCACAAAGTGGGAGAGTGAGAGGGAGAAGCAGACTCCCCGCTGAGCAGGGAGCCCGATGTGGGACTCGATCCCAGGACTCCAGGATCATGACCTGAGCTGAAGGTAGACGCTTAACCAACTGAGCCACCCAGGTATTCCTCTCTGACAGTCTTCTTTCCACGTTCTTTGTGGTAAGTTAGAAACCCTAGACCAGTGCAGTTCAGTAGAAATATGGGATATACATATATAAAATATATAAATGCAAGGTCAAAATCTTGTACTAATCACAAAAAAAGTGAAAATAATTTCAATAATATATTCTATTTAACCCAAAATATCCCACATATTATCATTTCAAAGTGTAATCAATATTCCTTAAAAAAATTTTAAGATTTTATTTATTTGAGACAGAGAGATACAGAGAGAGAGAGAGCATGAACAGGGGAGAGGCAGAGGGAGAGGGAGAAGCAGGCTCTCCGCTGAGCCAGGAACCAGACATGGGGCTCGATCCCAGGACCCTGGGATTATGACCTGAGCCACCCAGGTGCCCCAAAAACTTATTAATAAAACATTTTACATTCTTTTTTGTATTAAATCTTAGAGATCCATTATATATTTTCCACTTACAGAACATCTCGATTCAGACTAGCCACATGTGGCTAGTGGCTACCATATCAGACAAAGTAGTGTTATACTATTCATGCTTCTGATAAAAAACCTGCAGAAAAAGCTTTTAATGTTCTCTGTATCACACAAAGCAACAATGAGGCATGAAGATTGTATATTCAGTATAAACAACTGAAAAATAAAGGGAAGAGACCCATGGTTACACATATATTAATGTAACAATACCTTCTTAATTCATTCATGACTTTAAAAGCTTTCTTCATATGCCAAGGATTCACTGTCACTGGGCAGTGTTTTTCAGTATTATCATCTTTTGAATCGAGAGGCTTCTGATGACCCTGCTTTGTGCATCTGTGCATAAAAGAAAAGAACAAAAAAAAACAGAAAAGACTTTATTATAGATAATTTAGTTCAGGTTTATCAGGCTACAAGAGATACAATGAATCTCCCAAACTCATTTAGAGGAAGTCTCACGGTATATCCCAATGTAAGATTAAGACACAGTTTAGAACATTTTCTGATGGTCACTATGATTTTAACAAAAAAAAGTAGGTAATCACCTCCACGGTGTTAAAGCTCTGTCAAAGATGAGCACAGAAAATTCAGTAAAAGTGGTTCGGCAGACAACTCAAAATAAAGATGATGAGAAATGATCCCCTGTGTTGGAAATTAACCTGCTTTTAACAATCTGTTGTAGTCACATATTATTTACAAACATTACGAGACAGGAACAGGATCGTATTTTACACAAACTTCAAAAACCCAGAATCTGATTTGAATTTTGCTTTCCACCTGCCAGGTTATTTACCCCACATATTTCAGACCTACTCTTGTAACGAGATTAATCATGTTCGCTAGAGTTTATTGAGTATTTGCTATACAGCAGCCACAGTGCTAAGTCATTTACCTGCATTATTTGCTTAATCTTCACAACAACTCTGTGAACTCATTACTGTTATTATCCCCATTTAACAGCTGAAAAGATGAAGGCAAAAAAAAAAATCATTTGGGTAACTAAATAGTAGAGCTGGGTGAGACTGAAGCCAGTCTGACTCTTCGAGCTCATTCTTTTCACTCATGTTCAATACCATTTCCTACTTTAAGCAATGATACTTAACTTTATATTTAAACGTAATTTTTAAGAGCATGGCGTATAAATTATTCTTTTGAGACTTGGGGGCAAAAAAAATTAACAAATAAAATCAAGGTACCACGGCAGGGAGGGGGGATTAACTGCTAATGGACACAAGGGAACTTTCTGGGGAGATGGCTGAACAACTCCAGAAACGTACTAAAAATCACTGAATTGTACAATTATAATAGTTGAATTTTATGGCATGTAAATTATGCCTCAATAAAGCTATTAAATAAAAAAATCAGGATACCCAAATTAAGCCTAAAAATCATACTTGTGTATATGTATCACACAAAGAACAGGGAAACATCATCATCTATTGCCGCATTTCTCTTCACATCTCTTCCTTTTCTGACCCATTTTGAAAGGATCGTTCATTTTTAAAACATTCTCTCTCACAAATTCATTAAGCACATATTATCTGAGTGCCAACTAGGTACTAAGCACATAGTTGGCCCTTGGAATACATGTGAACAATAAACAAAAAAAGACTCCTATCCTCACAGAGCTTGGAGTCCAGCAGAGGAGAGAGGAGAGAGGGAAGAGACAATACACAGAACAAGCCAGTGAAGTAGGAAGCGTATTAGAAAATAAGAGCGATGGATGGAAGAAAAAAGGCAGGGTAAAGAGAAGCAAGAGTACGGAGTGATGCAACTTGCACCAGTCAGTACGGTCATCAGGTCATCAATAGCCCAACTGAGAAGTGAGATTTGAACCAGGACCAGGAGGTGAGAGAATGTCCAGAAGGATGAAGAGCTAGAGCAAAGGCCTGTATGAGCCTCGTGTATTCCAGGACTGTGAGACCAGGGCTGGCGCAGGGGAGCAGAGGGGAATGCAGACCGTGAAGGGCTGTAAGATGCTGGAAGACTTTTATCCCGAAGGCAATAGGGAGGCCCTGCAGAAGAGTGACACAATCCAACTTACGTTTTCAAAGGATCACTTTGGCTGCTGGTTGAGAACAGTCAACGTGGGCAAAGATGAAGGAGGGTTAACTATTTAGGAAAGTAATGCAGTAGGGGGTAACAGGGGCTCCAAGCACGGCAGCAGCAGTGGAGGTCGGAGCAGTGATGAGAAGCGACGGGGCTCTGGGTATATTTTAAAGGTAGTGCCAACAAGATTTGTTGACAGAATGCATGTGGCACGTCAAAGAAAATCGGAACGATTCCAGTGCTTTTGGTCTGAGCAACTGGAAGGATAGAGTCTCTATTAATTGAGATGGGGAGGCTGCAGGTGGAACCAGTTTGGGGATAGGAAGATCAAGGGCTTCGTCTTCGTACGTGTTGCTTTTAAGACATCAGACGTCCAAGTGAAGATATCAAATTGGCATATCAGAGTCTAGAGCTGGAGAGAAAATTTTAGCTGGACAGAAATGTGGAGATCACTGATTCCATAGAAGGTACATGAAGCAGTGAAACCCAGGCACTCAAACATTAATGTAACCTCCATAATCAACCATAGATGCTATCCTTGCTCGTTCCTCGGAGCCCCAGGAATCAATATGAGTTGAGGCATCTGATTCTTCCAGGGTTTGCATACTAGATGTGGATATAAGTCCTGTTTCCCCATCCCTTGAGAGTTTTTAAAGGGGCCTTACAAATAAATTAGTACAAGATACTGCCTCCAGTGGGTGAGCCCCCAGCTGGAGTGGGAGAATAAGATGGTGCACTCCACTACCCGTGGCCTGTGTGTGTGTGTGTGTGTGTGGAAAGAGGGACGAGTTACACCTGGCCTGAGAAAAAGAGCTAGTAAGTCTAGGAACCAAAGATGAAAGAACATTCAGATCTGGCAGAGGAGACTGGGAAACATTTTAGAGTATAAGACATATTCTCATAATGCTACTTCCCACCATCCTTTCATAAAGAAAATAGTAGGAAAAATGAAATTATGTAGATATATGTAACCTAGGCAACCTTTCTGACCACATAACACTTACTGTCCACATGTATAGGAAGTTAAGATTTACATCTGCTTCTAGTTTAATAACTTAAGAGTTTACAACAAAGGGGAAATACAATATTGAGGATTGGCAAAACTATCACAGGCTTTTCAATGCTCAGAATGGAAGCAAAAGCAGATCAGGCCTAGAAAGAATATTATATAAGAGTCAAGAGTGTTTATATTTGCTTAAGAAATTATTAATTAAAGCTTCCTGCATTAGAGAATTAACTTTAAGACAGCTACCATACAATAATCAATATCTATATTGGGGCATTCTTAAAGCTATTTTCAGCTCCTGCTTTTCCTGATGTACTCCAAAAACTCTACAAAGAGAAGACTTTATTCAAAGGCTTAAAGGAATAAGTAAGAAATAACACTGAATTTTTTTTAAGTGTTCTCTGTACTGAGAGCTACTTAGAAATACAGCACCCTGCTGCACAGGGCTACATTTTCAACACTAAAGTCCTTTCCATAATTTTCCACTTCCTATGTGGTTTTGTGTTAGTCTCTCATTCAGAAGCAGAACTGAGTAACAAAATGACACATCATGCCTAAAACTACAGATTTAGAAAATGAACATACACTAGGAAGCAGGTAAGTGGGAGGTGAAGGTTTATTCTTTAAGTTATACCAGTGTAGTTATACCTTCTCCCTGCTTCCCTTCTAAAGCAGGGAGTTAGCCTTTTCCAGAGAAGCTTCTTATTCTGAGAACTGTCTTCTTTAAATTATCCGGAGATACTTTTTCAAGGTTCTTTCATTTTTAAATCTTTCCCCAACTCTATACTCTGTAACCAGTCTTAAAATTGTCCAACAGCCTATTGTTATCAAAACATACCCTAAGGTAGAGGTTTCCAAGGGTTTGGATCCCAATACATGGCTACACCTTATAAGAGGTAATTCTGAAGCCTTCCTCAGTGACTGACTCTTCTGTAAATTTCCAGCTGCAGGCAGAGTTGGCTTCTCAGACAAGGTAACTAGGTAACTCTAACTCTGCCCCAAAACACACTACTGGCAGTAAATGAATTCTCAGAGAAGAAGAAAATAAAGACTCTAATAGGGCTGTCTCCCTCAAAGAGTCAAGATCCATAACCAAGTGGAGGTTGGTTCTGAGGCCATCTTAGAAATGAGGTATAGTTTCTTCAGATATAGAGTATTTGCTCTGGAATAGTGATTCCCATTGGTGGGGGACAGGACCAGCATGATCCAAGCAATTTTTTCAAACTGCATACAACAACCCATTTTCACATGAAGATTCAGGCAAGCCCCTTTTATAGGACTAGGTATATCAGAATGACAGCATCTCCAGGAGTAGGGGTGAAAGGCAGCTCTGTATAATTTAAAATTAAAAAAAAAAAAAGGTGATTTAATATGTCCCACCCACTTACCTCCCACCCTGGGACAATCAACTCAGATTGAGAACAAACACTTTAGAAAATATGGGTTGTTCATGTTTTTAGGGTTTTCTGGTAGAAGCAATGCTATAATTCATGTGAATGATGCAGCTGCAAAATTTAACAGGGCACCAGACATTTTCACATTCAGGACACAAATACTTAGCCTCTGTATGGCCACCATCTCTGCTCTCCCCTCTGCCTGTTCACCTCAAAAGCTGCAAGACTCCCTTGCTTGCAATGAGTCACCCACCATTACTCACAAACTTCTGCCAAGTTCACGTCACCAGCTGTTGTTTTCAAAGTCAACATCCATCCTGTACTGCTCTGAAGTTTCTCCATTACCTTATAACATCTCTCCTACTTCCTCTGCTGTCTTCCTAGCTAAACTTGCATTCAGAAGCTGATCATCATACTAACATTGCTCCCATTCACAAAACCAAGATATCAGAAGTAGAGATTCAACCATAACTAATATTTTAACTAGTATTTGTTACATCACTCTACAGTTTCCCAACAAAATACTCTCAGAGCCTTCATCTCACCCAAATAACCACTACAGTATTTAGAGGCTGTAAAAATAGAGGGCTTTCTCCACTGGAAACATGTTTTGGTTTGTGGCAGAGTTGTGGTTTCAGTTTTTGCAATTAGTTAAAGACAAAGAGACCTTCTCTGCAGATTCCCTTCAAGTGTTTGGAATTTAAACATTTATTAGTACAGAGCCAGCAGACTAACTAGAATTTACAAACATACAGTCATATTACCAAGTAAATGTCCCTTAAAAAAAAATGTTAACACCTGCCCTACTGACATGTAAGAATTTGGATTATACCTTCAGTATGAAGACCTTTAGGAACTGAATAGGAAGCATCTGTGAGACAAACCCAAAAAAGAAAAAAAACCCTGCCATCTAGTCAAAGAACATACATCATAATATTGCCATTGAAATCTTGCCATTTGCAACGACATGGATGAACCTAAAGAGTATTATGGTAAGTGAAAAAGGTCAAAGACAAATACCTCTTACAAATTTCACTTACCATGTGGAATCTAAACAAACAACAACAAAAGAGACACAGACTCATACATATAGAGAACAACCTAGTAGTTGCTAGAGAGGAGAAGGTTTGGGGGGGTGGGCAAAACAGGTGAAGGGGATTAGGAGGTACAAACTTCCAGTTATAAAATAAGTCACGATGATGAGAAGTACAGCCTAGGGAATACAGTCAACAATATCGTAGTAACTTTGCATGGTGACAGAATAAAAGGTAATATCCCTGAATACATCAGTATAGTACATATATTGCCAAAAGTTATGTTTCAGATTTCTCTGAGCTGGAAAAGCTGGAAAGGCCCAATTTTACTGAAATGGATTAGCAAAGAAAGCAGAACACTGAACCTACTGGAGGACGAAGGGAGAGATCACATACGTCCCCTCTTCTCCCCCTAGAATTTAGTTGTGTGGTTTTATGTTCAGAGTGTGGGGAAGCAGTGGCAGGAGGAGGTGGTTGGGATGTCTGAAGTGGAGATGTTGATGGAAGCCGGAATATAATTGTTCTCTGATAGTAGAACAATAGAGCTGTAAAAAGCTCTGCTTCAGTTCAACCCAGCTCTCTCTCCCTCTTTCCCTCCCACCTACATGACAAACAGAGCACAATCAGGCACTTTTTGTCCCTGGCAGTGACTATTACCAGGAAAGGGACCAGGGTAAAAGTATGTCTTATGCAAGATCAATCTTATTTTAAAGAATACGTTATAAACGGTTAACAAAACACTATCAGAGTGGGATATTTATGACGTGCTAAAATCGGGAGGAGGAGGTTGATGATCCATTTCAAACACTTCCATGTCTTTTATCAACTCATATTTCTGGACTTTCTTTCACCACTTCTCCTAGGATTACCAGCACTTGGCTAGTAAGAGAGGGCTGCAATTTGATTTGACAATTCAGTTGACTAGGCTACATTTTCCAGCACTTGAATGAAAAGGCACTAGAAGAGGACCAGAATCTGCTGGAAGACCTGAACTGTCGTTCTGCCTATGCCAAATACTGACCAAGTGACCTTGGGTACAGTCACTTGCGCCTCTCTGGGCTTCAGACTGTTTACTTATAATATAAGGTTTTGTTACTCCACAAATATGTCTAATATGAAATGCAACAGGAAAGTCAAAGATAATAACACCTCACCTACTTGCCTCAGGGAGCTGTACAAGCACTAAATACTGTATG
The DNA here is from genome assembly GCF_003265705.2 of Callorhinus ursinus. Lineage (NCBI taxonomy): Eukaryota > Metazoa > Chordata > Mammalia > Carnivora > Otariidae > Callorhinus > Callorhinus ursinus. The sequence continues at coordinate 139,786,669 of NW_027397066.1, read as the reverse complement.
AAAGTAAATACAGAGTTAAGAAGAAAAATGTTGAGGTTAGAAGCTAACCTGAATATAGAGATAGATTTTTATGGACTTTACTGGCCTTCCTCATTTTTAATTGCAACATTTGATCAAAAGTTATTAGCAATAGTCCAGACAACCACCACTGTTAATAAATCAAGTAGGTAAGTACTGCCTACATGCCGATTGCACGCCCTAACATTAAGCAGAGTGAGGGATACACAGGAGGCTGGACGCAGGAAACTTCTCCACTTAGCATCTAACTGGGGAGGCGCATCTGAAACCACTAGGGAATGGCACAAGTCAGGACACAAGTGCAAGATGATGGGTTACTGATACTGTAGGATTGCAAAGAGTAGCTGGAACAAATTGGGGTAAACAGGGAAGACTGTGTGAAGGAAGACAGGGTTCCACATGGGCCTTGGAAGAATTCCAAGTTGTTTTAACTGGGGACGGGATAGGAAAAGGCTGGAGACTCCTGCCTTGTGATAAGGCAGAGATGACTTTTAAGAGGTCAAAAGCAAATAATAATTTTGAACATAATATAAGATTAGGCCAAAATGAGAGAGGGTTCTGATCATCTGGTTGAGATAACTGGTTTGGTAAGTCATTGATGTGACTCTAAGATGTTGAGGTCAAAATAGTAAGTGGACTAAAAGGTGAGGAAAGAACACATGGAGGTTAATAGGAGAAAAGGTAGGAGGAAAAAAATGCAGGTATCAAGGGATAAAATCTGTGCATCAGAATGGTAGTGGTCAGAATGGATGCTTGAAACCAGGACTCTACAGTTCCTGGAAGCTGATAAGATGTGGAAGACGATGAGAGAGAGAGAAATGAGAGACCATTCCAAGGCTTTGGGTATCGGGGACAAGAAGAATGATTATTGCACTGAACAACTGCAGGTGTTATAAAGGGAAGTCAGTTTGAGAACTCAGTTTTAGGCATGTTGAATCTGAGACATAAGAGTAGACGTTCTGTAAGAAGCTGAAAATTCAAGGCCGAAGCACCAATCTCGAGCCCAGGCTTAAGATATAGATGGAGCCACAACTTAGTGATTAATAGTTGATTAAAAAGAACTGGCCAAGACCTGCATTTGGGAGGAACTGCCACTGCCAACAAACAGTAACAGAAGAGAAGCCATGTAAAACCGGAAAAAAGTGATCGAGTCCCAACTTCTCCTCTACTTGATAACCTATGAAAAGTAACTTACCATCTGAAAAAAAGACAATAGAGACCTTAAGGGTGTTGACAAGATTAAATGAAATAAAGTAAATCACATTTAGCAACCTAAAAACTACAGGAGGAAACCAAGAAAAAGTAGTGTCATGGAAAGCAAGAGCTTATTTTTAAAGCAGGATCAGTGAAAAGAACTGGTCAAAAAAATACTTCAGCAAAGGCCAATAGTCTGAAATGTAAAACAGTAAAGTACTTAACACACAAAATATACTGACCCATGCACTACAGTAATTGTATTATATATTTGTTCACTATCAGTTTCAACCTCGAGGAAAAGGACTTTGTTTTCTGAGATATCCCCAAAGCCTCGTCATAGTAAGCACCCAATAAATATGAATGAAAAACCTGAACTCCCTTATTATAAACAGTAAATACATTTGGAATTTGGAAGAATTCTATAGAAGAACATCTGAAAAGCAATTTTCATTCTCTGTATCACCTTGAAAGAATTTTCCATCTGATCTTAAGAAGTTCAATTGTTTTCATAAACATTCCTGATGCAGTTCCATAACGGCCACAGGTGAGTAAATTTACAGTAATGTTCATGAAAGCACACTTACTAATATTTATTGAATGTCTACTGTGCGCATTAGGAAATATAGATCAGAAACAAGGTTTGGGGCTATTTAGTGGGATGGGGATGAGCGATTTCCCAACATCAGAAAATTTAGACCACTGCAGAAATGTTACCTATTTCCAGAATCCACTTCTCAAGTTCCCAAATACACCTCAGAATTTTCCTTATATACCACTTCCTTCAACACACATTGATCCATGTCTTCTCTCAACATTACCTTGTCAGCCATTATTGCTCCTAAATATTTTAAACATCTTTGTCACTGAGGAGATTCACCTATGATCTGACAGATGCCCAATTTACATTCATGTCTAGTTAAACAAAAACAAGAATACCTTTCAATGTGCTATAAAAGACAAACCAATGAATATTGGGGTAACCTCTGTCAAGGTTCCAAATTCACAGTAATTGAATCTAAAAAGTAGAAAACCTTTAAGGTCATCTGGTCCAGTGGATCACAAATGTCAGGCTTCAGGGAACTTTTTACTGGTCTGTGACAAAATAAGGAAAATGTAGTAAGTTTTCATAAAACTAAATTAATTCAATTTAAGGACTATCCTTTAGTCTGAGATAATGTCCTTCTTTGTATTTGGAAAGGGACACTAAAATGTCCTTTCTCTTACCAAAAGATGGTGAGAGTTGATAATTATTTTATCGATTTTTTTTCTGCTAGGCAAAACAAAAAACTTAGCAATTCTGTGTTGGACCTCAGTTTTTTCTTTTAACTTCACAGGTCAGTGAAATCCAAAATTCTGAAAACCTCTGTTCTAATTCAACCCATCTTCTGCTGTCTAAATCCCTTAGAACATGGTCAACAAGAGGTTTGTCTGCCTACACTTGAACAACTCCAATGCCAAGATACGGCAGTGATGTGGAAACACTGGTCCAGGATATGGTTGTATCTGAGGCACGTTTGCTTAGTTTTGTGAAGGAAAAACAAAAACATAAGGCTTGGAAGGAGAAAGCCAACTTGTGAAAGAGGAGCCAGTAAGAAAATGAGGGCTAAGAAACTGTTCAGTGAGGGGTGGTCAAAGGAACGCACTCCATCCTATACCCCGGTCTTCCCTCAACTTAATAATTATGAAAATCCTTTGCAAAAATAACTATAAAAGATAGAATCTGTGAAACGTTCCTAAGGTCAAGGCTGCACATCTCAGTTTACCACCTGAATTTCCTTTACTACCCTACATCTAGTTTTTAGTCACACACCTTCAGGTTCGGTCAGAGGCAAATGTCCCATCATCTTCCTATCACCCAGATTCCAAAATGCAGGAGAATCTAAATGCCACATATAGGATGCAAAAAACAATAAGCAGAGATATGACGCCCAATGACAACATGAAAATCAAAAAGGATGAGGAGAACTTGGAGGCAAAGAGTGGAAAGAGTACAAGAGATCAAAACCTAATTTCAACAAGCCTATCCCAAAGGAATTAGGGAACCTCTACCCCTCCAAGACAATATGCTAACAGGCCAAAGGGCAGCAAGGTGGGATTTGAAAACAACGTGAAACTGGCTGTTAGAAAAGAAGCAGGAGTATAAGCTCCTACACAGTGCCAGGCAGAGACAGGCATTCAAATATTTGCAGAATTAATGAATTAACAAACAGACATTTGCCCAAAGAGGATCTGAATCCCTGCTTCCAACCACATCACATCACCCAAGGCATATTAAGCCCACATCAAACATCTTGCCTTGCCTTAAAGCTCAGGCTAAAAATCTAACCTTATGAAAGGCTGAGCCCTCCCAATAACTTCCACTGCCTCCATCCACCAAGCTCTAGCCAGTGAGGCCCAATAAAGCTCCTTCCCAAAAAGATACTGCCTTGCAATTCTCAAACACAGCACCCCTGATTTAGTGTGTAAGGGAAAAGTAAGCTAATGGAAGTGAAGGCAAACAGGCCAAGGGGTCAGAAGGAAAACTATTTCTGATTCTAACAAACTCTGACCTGAGGGTTAATCCTACATAGACCAGATGAAAATAAACCCTATTTACATTTATTATTAAATGAACGTGAACAATGAATAAGTCTCACCAACTTTAGCCACCCATGATTAAAAGAAGTTTTAACAGTTCTTTCATTCCTGCTGGTATTCCTAGCTTTCCATTACATCTCAGCCTGCCATTGTTCCAGCATTACTGATGGAGTCTCAATACCAAAGAATTGTGCTAGATACCAAAATTATGATTAATTGATCTGTCCTAAATTTTGTTTATCAATATTTGCATGCACACATATTTCACTTTCAATTATGTCTATTTAAATCATTTTCTGTGCCTCTACTCCCTCCCTCCAGAGCCTGCTTATTGTCCACACCCTTTTTTCACCTGCATTTCTGAGAGCCCCTGTTCTTTCCCGTAGTTTCCTCTGCTCCAAAAGTAAAATGGGACTGCAGAAAACAGATATAAAGGGGGCAGATTTACTACAGATAACATGCCTACATGGTATATTCTATATATTATGTGCTGTCTATATACAGATAACATTTCCTGCCTTAATTGACTCTAAGCCTGGACAGAACCCATGTGCTGGTGCTGTATTCACGCTACTGATGCTAACAATCCACCACCATGTTTCCTAGGGGTTCAGGAGCTTTCCCAAAGCTGCTGAAGAACATGACCAGAAAACGAAGCCCTCAAAACCACAGTGATCAGGAAGCAACTGAGCCCCTGCTTCTACCAGCTCAGGAGGGTCAATTCATCAATCTTACTCCTTAGATCCCCATGACCTGTTCCACTCAAGCTAAAAATTCTGTAAGGCACTTTTAGAAATTGTAGTTCTAGGACCCTATTAGCTCTCCTAAAAGGACTCAACATCAAAAAATTATTCAGCCCAAGCCAAATATCCATATTTTGGCTGGAATATATCCAGCCACATATCCACAAGAGGCTGGTGCGGTACAACTGCCATGGAGTGAAACTGGCCAAATCTAAGTGAAAAACGATAAGACTCTATGAATAAGATCTCATGAAAAGGTACACCGTTCTCAGAATGAGGTTTGCTTCGGTTTGAAGTCAGATTCAAAGGGCTCTTGTTCCTTCACAAAGGTTAACCTAAGGAAGGCAAACCAAAATTGAAATTTTCAAAACTCCTGGGGATTTATAGTCCACTTTTACTAAATACTTTCAAAAAATAATATTGTACAGAATAATGCAAATCTTCGATATCTTCCACAATAATTGTTCGACTGTTATTATTTCTGGGAAGTAGTTTCGTTGCAGGTATCTTGAATGTATCTAGCTACCAAGGAAAAAGACACCTGTGCCTACTAATTTGCCCAGGGTACCAAGGAAACAGAAGATGCTCTGGTTTCTGGATACAATTTTCTGCAGTGCCAGGTAAAAGAGGTCACATGCCCTGAAGAGCCGTGGCTCATTTAGAGTGATGTCAAAGCTCCTCACATATTAATTTTGCTAGAAATCTAGAGAAGCAAGCAACCTAAGATCAATTCATTTAGACACCGGTGTCTGGTACTTTCCAGTTTCCTTTTTTTCAACGGACTCCCGTGCAGCACATCTCCATCCCTCAGAAAGGGGTTGGCAAGCTGGGCACTAGCAGCCCATGCATTCCAGTGAGGCGTACACAGGACGGGCAGAGTCCCCAAGCCCAGCCCCATCCCGAATCTTCTATTCGCCTGGACCGGGGAGACCCTTCCCTGGAAATCCTGGACAGGGTTTTAAGTCCCTGCCTGGCCAGGCTGAGTTTCCGACGGCGTCCGCCTCAGGACTGCGGGAACCGCGCCTCGTCACGCCCCGCACCTCCCACCTCCCGCCGCCCCCCGGCGTCCGCTCCCCGGCGGCTCCCGGCGGTTTCCGCCGGCGGGCAGCCGGCGGCCGTCCCCGAGCAGCACCCGCGGCCGGCGACACGCGCCGCAGCGGCGCGCTTATCTGCAGCAGCACAGCCCGCCCGCTCGCCGGCTCACTCACGCGGGAGGTAGCGGCGGCGTCTCCATTGTGGCTCCTCTGGGGCTTCAGAACGCAGGCACCGACCGCCGCCGCCAGCACCATTCCAGCCGCGGACGCCGGCACTGCCCGCCCGCCGAGCCGCGTTCCATCCGCCCCAGAGGGGGCGCCGCGCTCGCCTCACCGCGCGCCACCACCTGCGGCGGCGGCCCCCGCGGCCATGGCCCGCTCGGCCGGGCGCGCTCCGTCTGCCTGCGCGGCTCCCGCGCTCGCCGGAGTGCGGGGTGGTGGCGGCGGCGGCGGCGGCGGCGGCGGGACCGGCGGGCGCGCGGGCTCGGCCACTTCCGGGTTCGGCCCCGGCCGCGCCGACGCCGTGACGGGACGGCGATGCGGCCTCCCGCGGCGGCCGAGGACCCCTCCCTCGGCGCCTCCCCTTTCTCCTGCTCCCGCTGTTGCTGCTGCTGAGGGTGCTGCCGCTGTGGAGGGTGCTGCTACTGCTGCTGCCGTTGCTGCTGCTAGTGGTGGAGGCGGGCGGGCGCCAGCCGGGAGCGGGGCGGGCGTGCCCAGACGCGAGCCCGCGGGGCGGGACGGGGGCGGCGGCCGCCCGCAGCTGGGGCTGTGGGTCACCCGGGCGGGGGGAGCTAGGAAATGGGAGGGGGTGTTGTCTCTGCGGGGAAAGGGAACCCAAAACACAGCATATCGGCGCTCGCTATTCACTTACTGCTCTGCTTCGCGGGCGGGTTCACATCGTTCTCTTTTGATTTGAGCCTGTGCCCAGGCAGATGGGAAGGGTAGGCATTAACCAACCACTTCCTTCACAAATGGTGAAACTGAGGCAAGAAGAAATGAATTTGCCTGTCCAGTGTCCCAAGCAAGGACCTGGGCCCCCCTTCTCAGTGTATGATCCATTCGTTGGACAAGTGAAGTGAGCACGTACTAGACAAGGTTTTGGTACAGGATACGATAAGAGAGCAAAGCCATCATGGAGCTGTCAATCTAGACGGGCTAAGAAACAAACGAAGGATGCGTGCTGTGAAGAAAATCAGAGTGAGGAAATGGGATGCTATTTTAGGAGTAACCAGAGAAGGCCCCTCAAATGATATCATTTAAACAGAGATGGAATAAAATGAATCTTGAGGAAAGCAAAGAGTGCTCAGGGCAAGGGAAGAGTAAGGCAGAGACTCCGATGCAAAATCTTGCCTGGCTTGTTGAGGAACAGGAAGGAGAACAATGTAGCAGGTGATAGTCCAAATATGCCCGCTGGACACCAGTAGCATCTGGCAGTTGGTTAGAAATGCGAATTCAGGAGGCCCACTTCAGATCTACTGAACCACAAACTCTGGGGGTGGAGCCTAGGAGTCTGTCCTGTAACAAGGCTTCCAGCCGATGCTGATGGCGCGCTAAGGTTTGAGAACCTCTGCTGTAGCTGAAGCAGAGTGAGGACAGGAGACAGTCCGAGGAGGTGTTGTGTGGGGAGTACTGACAGGTCACAAAGGCCTTGTAGGCCATCATAAAAGATTTGGCTTTTACCAAGAAGAGACACAACTGTAAAGTTGTGAGCAGATTAATCTGATAATTAAAAGGACGCCTTTGCTGGTATTTGTTTTAAAATACTCCACCAAAAAAAAGAGGGGGGTAGGGAATAGAAGCAAAAAGATGGACAAAATGCTAATTTTTGATGCTGAGTGATGGGTGCATGAGGATGGTCATCATTTATGTGTATGTGTATGTTTTTAAAGGCCCATAATAAAAGTTATTTTTTTCAAAAGATGACTTGTTGCTGTATGAGTGGTATATGCGGAGAAGTAAGAGAGCAAACAAGGAGATTAGCCTAGCTGGAATGAAAAATAAGGATGGCCTAGACTAAAGTCAGAGTGATGGAGAGAAGTGGTCGGATTCTGATTCTATTTAGAAGATAAAGCACACGGGAATTGCTGATAGGTTCGACATGAGGATAGGAAAAAGATAGAGGCAAAGATAATCCCCAGCGTTTTGATCTAGGCTCTTGGGAGAATTGACTTGACATTTACTGAGATTGGGGAGATAGAACAAAACAGATTTGGTCAGGGGAGGGAAACATTTGTAAACTCTGATTTAGACATGGTTAAGTTTGAGGTGTCTATTAAACATCCATGTGAAGATAGGTGTAGACAACTAAATAAATATATCTGAAGTGGACATAACTGTGGAGTTGGTCAGCATACAGATGTTATTTAAAGTCACGGAGCTGGAAACCAGAGAGGGAGACAAACCATAAGAGACTCTTAATCTCAGGAAACAAACTGAGGGTTGCTGCAGTGGTGGGGGGTGGGAGGGATGGAGTGGCTGGGTGATAGACATTGGGGAGGGTATGTGCTATGGTGAGCGCTGTGAATTGTGTAAGACTGTTGAATCACAGATCTGTACTTCTGAAACAAATAATGCAACATATGTTAAGAAAAATAAATAATTTTAAAAAAATAAAATAAAGTCACGGAACTGGCTGAGATCAACTACATAATGTAGCTATGGAAGAGGACAGAGAAACGAGCCCTGGGGCACTCCAACATTAAGATATTAAGATGAAGAGAATTCAGGAAAGGAGACAAAGAAGGAGCAGTGGGTGGGGGAGGAGGAGGACCAGAAATGTCTTGGTGGCCTACTGAAGTGTTCCAGAAAAGGGCAATATTTTAATATGCCTTAGAATGGGCTAACCTTGATCTACCATGAATAGGACATACATCATAAGTTACTGATGGGTTGTTTTTTTTTTTTTTCAGATTCCAAAGAAAACTTCCTACTTTACCAGGTCACTGTAAGAATTAAATGAAATAATCTATGTAAAGCGTATAACACTAAGTGTATAATGGAAGCATTTAATAAATGGTCATGGCTATTATTTCTACATATTTCCATGATATCAGTCATACCTGACTGAGCTAAGAATTGAGGTTAAGTGCTGGACCCAAGAGATACACACTAACTTAGGTTTGATCAAAACTTTGGTCTGACTTCTTTCTTCTGCATGCAAGGTGAGTGAGCAGAGCTGTTTGATCAGCCATTTCAGGAACTCTTTCAAGAAAAAACAAAAAAAGTCTTCTATTGCTTGTGTATATTCCCACCCAAATGAAGATGTGTCAGTCTGACAAGTAAGTACACAACTCCAAACCATAGCTCCCCTAGGTTAATTTTTTCTGTTATAATTCTCTCTTCCTTCAGGAATCCAGATCATCTAGAATGCTAAGTATCTATTCAAACCTTTTCTTTTTCATATCTATTTCTAAATTTGTAGACTTTACAAATGGTCTGGGAAAGAGTACTTTTTTACCCTTGTACAGCTCAACCTCACTGAGAGTCAAATGTCAGGTAGATTTGAAGGCAGTCCATGTTTCTAATCCAAGTCTCTGCCCTGGAGCACATTCCTTGCAAAGAAGGGGAACAACTAAACCCACAACTCAACATCTCATCTAAGAATCTTGAAGCAATTTGGGAAAATGTTAATTAATCTCCACTGAGCTTTTGTTGTTTTCTGAAAAGACAGTAATGGAATCTTTGGCTTTCAGATGTAAGTAGACCTGCCCAAGATCAGTAGCAATTTATGAGGCCAGTTTCCATTTTCATCTTTGCATGGGCCAAGTAACTTCACAAAGCTGGCCCTTGGCCAGATGCAACCTCAAGACCTAACCCTGCCTTACATTCACAAGAAAAGTGAACAAAAATGCTTGACAGGATGAAGACAAGTCCATTTTGGGGGAAAAAAATCTTTTAATACGTCTTTCTTTGTATGTCAGCTTCACCATTTTCTCAAGTAAAGGGCACAAAGGATTAAGAGTAGTTGCCCAAGGCCACCAACGACTTCTCATTTCCATTTCCCTTGGTATGGAGCTGACTGGACATGCAAAGGTCTTTGAGATCTCCCTCCTTGGGTTATTAGCTCCACTCATCTCCTGATTATTCTTTAGATGCATTGTTTACTCCCCACAGAGGGATGACACAAAAGTCCATTTGTTATACTGTTGAAATAGAACAAGTCCTTAGCCATATTAGTAACCACAACCTAAAGCTAATGTGAGTAACCAGAATATATCACTTGTAAAGAAGATGGAACCACACAGAGGAACACATCCATGACAGTAGCTGGTGACAAAAATTACTTAGATTGAGTTGAAATCAGATGTTGCAGTAGACTAATGACATGACATGGCAGGCACAGATACATCATATGGCAAGAATCTGGGAACTGAGGATTGTTCATGTAAAGAAAAGATTTAATTTCACCAAAGAGTGTAAAGCTGTAAGATCCTGTTTTTGTAATTCTTTTCAGTGTAAATATAGCAAGTATGAAAAGCATCACTTATTCAAAAATACACCTTTAAAGAAAGATGAAGACCTACAAAGTCTTATTTTCTATCCTAAAGAGGTAGTTTAAAATGTATTACTTGGGTGCCTGGGTGGCTCAGTCGGTTGAGTGACTGCTTCAGCTCAGGTCATGATCCTGGAGTCCTGGGATCGAGCCCCACATTGGGCTCCCAGCTCAGCGGGGAGCCTGCTTCTCCCTCTGACCCTCTCCCCTCTCATGCTGTTTCTCACTCTCTCTCGCTCGCTCAAATAAATAAATACAAAAAATCTTTAAAATGCATTACTGGAGTTGTTTTTCTACTTTTAAATTAGGGTTTTTGTTTTTATTCTTCTGATTTGGAAACAGCTTAGTATACATAATATGAAGCATTTCAAAATATCTTTGCAAGATTTTGCTATTTAGTAAATGGATTTGTCGATACATTAAAGGTATTTATTACATGCTTTGTGGTGTTAAATGGGGTGATGTGAGTCTTCTGCTCCAGACCAATAGAAAATCCTTAATTGAAGGAATCCTTCATTTTTATGACTCCATTCTACCCTGCAAATGCTTTCTTGTTTTCATAGTCTTTAAGATACCAACCCTACTTCCAGCACAGCACACCTGCCCATTATCCTGTATGGAAGGCTCCTGGAGAAATGAAAGCAAATTGTTTGCTGCAAAGTTTAATCGGAAATCTGTTGGAATTGGTACAGGAAGTAACCAAAAGTAGACTTCACACTAATGTATATCAGGTAAGCAGTTTCTCTGTGCTTTTTTTAAGAAAAGGAAATCTACTTAATCTATTTTTACTTGTATAGAGTTATATGGTATCTATTTATGTAGTCTAGTGATATAATACCTCATTAGAGAATTATCTAAAACTAAACATCTTTCTTTTTTTAAATTTTTTATTGTTATGTTAATCACCATACATTACATCATTAGTTTTTGATGTAGTGTTCCATGATTCATTGTTTGTTCATAACACCCAGTGCTCCACGCAGAATGTGTCCTCTTTAATACCCATCACCAGGCTAACCCATCCTCCCACCCCCCGCCTAGAACCTTCAGTTTATTTTTCAGAGTCCATCGTCTCTCATGGTTCGTCTCCCCCTCCGATTTACCCCCTTCATTCTTCCCCTCCTGCTATCTTCTTCTTTTTTTTTTCTTAACATATATTGCATTATTTGTTTCAGAAGTACAGATCTGTGATTCATCAGTCTTGCACAATTCACAGCGCTCACCATAGCACATACCCTCCCCAATGTCTGTCACCCAGCCACCCCATCCCTCCCACCCCCCCCACTCCAGCAACCCTCAGTTTGTAAGACTAAACATCTTTCTACACAGTCAGCAATGCTGGGGGGAGAAAAGAGCAAGTAAATATTCTTGACAAACTACAGGAAGCATTATTAACATGTTGTCATTCATCTCAAGTTATGCGTGCGTGCGTGCGTGCACACACAAACTTCTACCCACAACTCCTGTTTGTCCATCACAGCTGACTGTTGGTAGCATGGACCTTAAACCAAACTGTGAAATAGATTTGTTGTTGGCATTCTCATTTTCCCCATTCTGTTCCTTTTTTTCCCTCTTGACATCAACATATCTATCACCTCTGACCCTCCCCATCCACTCATCTCCAAAGTCATTTCTTCATCCCTAATAAAACTTAGAAATTATCTAATATGGGTTAACAGAATGATTGATTAGTGGATTACGCTTTAATATAATAGCTTTAATATAATGGGATAACTTCTTATTGGTATTATTTTAGCCAAATAATATTTTATACCCTACTCTTTCTCCTAGAATGCATTTCAATGCACTCTATATTATTTTAATCACAATATTTTTGACAACAAAGTGTGATCTTGAAATGTGTCTTTTTCATTAATGGACTTGGACTTCATTCAATGGACTATGAAAGGAATGTTTTACTTAAATAAAGGACAATGCTGATAGAAGAGATGGAAAATATTCTTGAACTCTGGACTTTTTTGAGACCAAAATCTCTGGGAGTTTGTATTATTTGTTCAAATTGTTCACATGGCAATATGAAAGATAAGTCTCGAATTTCCACATAAATCCTAAAATTTGAGCTCAGCCCAAATCTTGGAATTATTTTTGCAAGTAAGGATCCTTTGCCAAGAAATCCTTTCTAGTTCTTAATCTGGTTCTAGTCAGCTTCTGGATGCAGAGAAGCATGTTTAATGCACGATATAAGTGGTTAGTCAATTCCTGAGGCATCCATATTTCTTCATTTTCCTTGTTAAGATTCTGGTAATAATCCAACCCAAGAAATAGAATTGAATCCAGGCTGCATATGTATGAGAACTATTCTTCACTGAACTAAAAATGAACCTAAGCTGCCATTTTGAAGTCTTTGTTAAAAGCCAACTATAATTAAATCATAAGAAAAATATTCCTAGTCATACTTTCTGAGGCAAACTAATTCAAGCAAATGTTAATTGTATTATACTTAGGTATTATATCAATTTTTCATGCCAGATAGGGAAAACACTGACCACCCTATTTTAAGTTGCAGTTGTACTCTCAACACTCTCTAAACTCCTTTTCTGATTTATTTTTCCCCAAAGCACTTATTTTTAAATCACAATTTAACAAACTAGATGTTTTACATGTTTATTTCATTTATTGTCTGTCTTCTCCCTTAGAATGTAAGCTTTGTGAAGGCATAGATTTTAGTCTGTTTGGTCCCTGCAGTATGCAGGCTTCGAAAAGTTCTGGCACATAGTGTGCATGCAACACATACTATTGAATGAGCAAATTGGCAATATTTACTATATTCACCAACCAAAACACTTACCTCCAGGAATGTGTATATTCTAACTCAGATGCATGCAATGTGCATTTTAACACTTATAATACAATAATTATACATAATTATATATTAATTTTTCTTCTTTTTTACTTTTGGAAGCATAAAATCGGTGTTCCCCAGAAATAAGGAATGCACAGAGAAACTTACTTTGATTCCAGTCAGTCAACCAGCCAACATTTATTGAATGATTTATTTAATGAATATACTGGGATAGGTTGGGAGTTGGGGGGAGTGGTAGAAATAATATAAAGCTTAATGTGGGATGCCTGGGTGGCTCAGTCGTTAAGCATCTGCGTTTGGCTCAGGTCATGATCTCAGGGTCCTGGGATCAAGGCCTGCATTGGACTCCCTGCTTAGCGGGGAGTCTGCTTCTTCCTCTCCCTCTACTGCTCCCCCTGCTTGTTCTCTCTCTCTCTCTTTCTCTGACAAATAAATAAAGTCTTTAAAAAAAAAAAAAAAGCTTAAGGCAAGAATTCTGCCTTTAAGAAACTTGTAATTAACTTCAGACTCAAGACATAAATCTAGTATATTAAATCAAATTAATTGAACAAAAGTACCAGCCAACAAAGTCTTCACAAATAAGGTGAGTACCGACTTGCGCACTTAAGAAAGAGAAAGGCACACAGTAGGAAAAGAGAATATATTCCTGGACAGAAAAGGGGGATTTTAGACAACAAATGATTTCGAAGCCTGGGGTAATAAGAAATAAAGCCAAGATGTTAATGTGAAAGTCAGATTCTAAAGATCCTTGAATAGACTTTATTTTAGGTTTTATATGAAATAAGTAGATAAGTATTAGAGGAGCATGTCTGTCCATCTGTGCGTGTGTGTGTGTGTGTGGGTGTGTGTGTGTGTGTGTGTGTGTGTTTGGCCAGGTAGTAGAGTACAAACTCTACTGTAAGAATTTTAATCTGGCATTGATGTGCAAAATTAATAACAGATGGAAGAGACTAGAAGCAGGAAGATCAGTTGGGAAACTATCTAACCGTAAGAGTTCATGTGGGGGCACCTGGGTGGCTCAGTTGTTAAGGGTCTGCCTTTGGCTCAAGTCATGATCCCAGCAGTCCTGGGATCACGTCCCACATCAGGCTTCCCCTGCTCTGTGGGGAGTCTGCTTCTTCCTCTCCCTCTGCTTGCCACTCCCCCTGCCTGTGCTCTCTCTCTCTCTCTCTCTCTCTCTCTCGGACAAATAAATAAATAAAATATTTTTAAAAAAATAAGAGTTCATGTGTGAGATGATAAAACTTGAAGTAGAGTAGTGTGCTATCAATGAAAAGGAAAGGCCAAATGGAAAAGATGGAATAAGCATGACTTGTTGACTAATTTGACATGGAGGCAAAGGAATATGAAGTTGTCAAATATCCTGGGGTTTTGACAGATATTGATAAAAAAGAATATGATGATACAATTTTTTTAAGATTTTATTTATTTATTTGACAGAGAGAGAACGAGCACACAAGCAGGGGGAGAAGCAGGCAGAGGGAGAGGGAGAAACACCCTCTCCACAGAGCAAGGAGCCCGATGCGGGACTTGATCCCAGCACTCTGGGATCATGACCCAAGCTGAAGGCAGACGCTTAACCAACTGAGCCACCTAGGTGCCCCATGTGGTGATAGAATTGATAAAAAAAGAAGAAAATCACATGGGATAAATGATAATGGGTGTGGCTTTAGGACTAAGAGTTTGCGGTAATAGCAAGACAGCCAAGAGAAATGTCCAGCAGGAAGTTGTAGATAAGCCTCACAAGGCCACTGGGTACAAAGATTCAATCACTCAGAGGGTTATTGTACCCTGAAGAAACAGATAATGCAACTTTCTGTGGTGAGCTTTGTTACAAGATATAAACTCTCCCCCATGTTCTCCACATTATTCTATGCATAGGTTGACATCCCTGTGTTTTTACTGGTTAACTTCTTAATTGCTAATTTTTTAGGCAAATAACACATGATTATATTCTTACAGTAAAAATTCAGACCATAAAGTGGAACTTCCCACTGACCTCTCCCCCAATCCCCTTCCCAGAGGTAACACACATTAACCATTTTATGAATGTCCTTTCAAACATTTTTCTAGGCAGTTACATACATATGTGGTACATATAGAAACACATGTGTTTGTATTTGTTTGTTTTACATAAGTGGAATCATGCTGTATGGTACTATCAGCCCAATAGCAGCTGCTAAGGAAGTCTTACTGCCAATTTGCTATAGCTGTGGGGAACCCAGGCAGGGAAAGCTCAGCTGCCAGTTGCCAATACAGCCAAGATTTTAACTGATACTAATTTCAGGGAAAATTCTGAACATCAGAAGTTTGGCTAATGCATTAGATTAAATAGTACCTTGCCAGATAGAACTCCACTGGGTCTCAGTACCACAGAAACTTTTTCCCTCCCCTATCAACAAAAGGCACACACTCATTTGGAAATCTTATTTTTACTCTAATCCTTAAGGAACAAAATTCAAATCACTACTTCTCCAGGAAAAAAAAAAAATTCTTTAAATGGATTTACATTACCAGAAATCCTTAGTTTTTCTAGATTCTTGGTTTGTTTTTTTCATATCTCTTGTTCTAACCTGCACTTTTTCTCTCCATAATTTTTCATTTCAGTTACTATTTTTAAAAAGAAGGCTTTCTCTTTAAAACTCAGGGTATGAGGAAGATCTAGAAGAGCTGAGTTATGGTGGATAGCTGTTCATTTTATGTTGGTCAAAAGCTGCTGAAATTTCAAATTTCATTCTCTTGTGTTTTTGTTCCTGGTTAAATCTTCCTAAAACCATAGTAATTACATGCCTACTTATAATGATTTACTTTAAAGTATATTTAAATATTGCAGCAACATGCATTTTATTTAGCACAATCCATTTTTAAAGTTCTAACTCTGGGAAGCTATATATGTTCATAATTACAGTTTATTTGAATGTGTAATATTTTTGGAAAGTGAAGTACCATACTTTGGGGGGGTGGAATGAAAATAATTTATGTATTTTTAAATGAACTAAAGTTGTTTTTTTTTTAATGTTCAGGATCTAGGGTAATTTTTAAATTCGTTGGTTCTATTTTATATTATAAGCCTTGAATAAAAATATCTTTATACAATGAAATCTCACTAATGTTGTTTTCAAAATCCATATCATTGGCCACCTCCAACTACTTTGGTAATTGTGGTGATTAAATTATCATTGCAAGGGGCACCTGGGTGGCTGAGTCATTGAGCGTCTGCCTTCGGCTCAGGTCGTGATCCTGGGGTCCTGGGATCGAGACCCGCATCTGGCTCCCTGCTCAGCAGGAAGCCTGTTTCTCCCTCTCCCGCCCCCCTGCTTGTGTTCCCTCTCTCACTATCTGTCTGTCTGTCTCTCTCTCTCTCTCTCTCCCCGTCAAATAAATAAAATCTTTAAAAAAAAATTATCATTGCAAGATTCTTTTTCTTATACTGAATTCCATACAAAATAATTCTTGCAAGTGGAGTTATCTTTCAAAAAAACTAGCTGAAAATTATTTATATTTTATCAGTAACGAATTATAATCATAGTACTAGAAAAGTATGGCTGAAGCCACTTTGATAACTTATCTAGTCTATTCACCCCATTTTATATGGGAATATAACCAATTCTTTTTTTTTAATTTATTTATTTGTCAGAGAGAGAGAAAAAGCATAGTAGGGGAAGTAGCAGGCAGAGGGAGAAGCAGGCTCCCCACTGAGCAAGGAGCCCGATGTGGGACTCAATCCCAGGACCCTGGGATCATGACCTGAGCTGAAGGCAGACGCTTAACTGACTGAGTCACCCAAGCATCCCATAACCAATTCTTATAGGCATTCAGGGCATATTTCAGATCTTTCTCCAATAACTCATTCTACACTTTTACAGTCCTTTTCAAGACTTAGTACCTAGCATTATGTTTACCTTGGGGACAGATTCAAAAAATAACCTGCCTGGGAACAACTTGTGTACCTGAGGAAATGAAATATAAATATCTAAAATTATAGGGGAATCTGATTCATGAGTATAAAGATAATAAGGGTTGGATTATCCCAGAAACACTTTTTGGAAAGGTATAGTTTGATTTGGGGACATGTACGATTTACATCAATAGAGAAGAAAAGGGAACAGTTTCCTCACATAGGGAAGGAAAAAACAAAAAATAAAAAACAAATGCTGGACCTGGCAAAAATATAGGTCTACCCTGACTGGAGTTGAAGAGTAGGTGAGATTGGACAAGTAAGACAGGGTGCTTTCCCAGGGGAACCCCCAAGGCCCTGGGTGTGCGGTGCTTTCTAAATTGGTCTAATAAGCTAGAAGACTGAGGCTTTTTAACAAGTGAGTAAACTATGCCAGCATTACTTTATTGAGATTTATCTGGCTGAAGTAGAAATGACCAAGTTGGGATTTGGGAGGTTTTAGAAGGAAGGACATTGATTAAGGAGGTCTTACACTTGCACCAAAGGTTTCAAAAATACCTATGTCCTATGACACAACACTTTCACTTCTAGGAATTTATCCTAAAGAAGTAATCATATGTGCACATGGGCCAGCTACCAGAATATTTAATGCAGTTTATTTCTATAACAATAAATTAGAAACTTAAATTGATCAATAGGTGAGTGGCCAAATATTATTATAATACCACCATGTAGTGGCCTGTTATGGGACCATTAAAAGTGATACATTACAAGACTACTTAATGTCATAAAAAGATGACATACCTTTGACAGGAAAAGAAAGTTACAAAATCTATGTATAGTATGATCCTATGTATCTAAAAGGAAAAATGGGTGTGCATGTGTGACAGAGAGAGAGAGAGTGAGAGAGCATCTCTGCTTGTAACTAGGAAGTTGAGCAAACAGGACACCTTTTGATTGGGTAGAAAATGCAACTTCTATCTTCCATTGTCCTTTTAAGTACGTGTTAATTGGTGTTCCTGCCTTAAGGTGAAGGGTGAAAGGGGCCCATCACTTTAAGATGACAAAAAGTTCTTCAGCCACTTATAGTCCTAGAAAACCACGACTCCATCTTAATTGTCAAAATTCCAACCCTCACTCTGTGCTAACTTTTCTTCCCTCCCCAATCTCTGACTACTTCAGTCTGAAATCTTGCAGAGGGAAAAGTTGGAGAGGGAGTGAGATCCCTCAGCAATACTCTTTAGACTGTGGATGGCCAATCAGGAAATTTGCATTCTAGAACCACCTCTACATCTCAAACTAGTAAATTAACCACTCCAGTTTTTCATTACTTGCATGTGAAAAATGGAACTAATAACACTTGGCCTACCTACATCTTAGATTTATTAGGCACATCAAATTATATCACAGAAGCAGAATTACTTTGCAGAGTTGAAAATTGTTTTGGTAGTGTATTATGAAACACAACCCACTAGACTAGGGATCCAAAAACCAAATGGCTATAGGAGGCCAGGAAGATAACCTAAATGACTACATTTAAAATGTAAGGTGATAAATAGGAACCAGCATCTGACCTTAACGTTGGGGAAGCAATATATAGCAGCAGAGAAGATGGTGACTAGAGATGGAGAGCTCATGCCCAGCGAGAGGGAGCAGCTACCCCTCAGATCTGAGCCACTTGTGCCGTGAAAAAATACAGGCCATGTTACCGGATCCTCTGATATTTCAAGGAAAGCCAGAATTCCTGATTTTTATGTGAAATCTTCTAATTTTCCAATATTGACAACTGATTTAAATATCAAACACAACATAGACCAACAATGTGTGATCTGAACTAATGATGAGGCTAGATTCAGGCCCCACGACATCATTTCATAATCCTGCACTAGACTATAAACAACTTGAAGGCAGAGATCTTGACTTTTGTCTCTGTGGTCTCAATATTTGACACAATGTCTGACATATTTGGTGCTGAAAACATGCTGGTAGAATGATAGATGCTCCCTGCTAAATTAAAAGACTGTTTCTACACACGAAGACCACTCAAACAACTCAAGACTGCCTCTGCATAAACTTTTTTTATGTATGTAAACTTAACTGTAACAGTCCTTCCTTTTATTTTTCCCAACCAGTCAAAATAGAGTAGGGGAAAGAAGTAGAAGAAAGCTAAAGAAAGAGAGGCAAAATAAAAGATGAATGTGAGCAAGCAGTTGTTTGGTTATTTCTGGGGCTTTGTCGAATCTCCTGTAAGGAGATTAGGTTGCTCTGATTGAAGTGGGTGGATTTAGCTCACTAAAGAGGTAGGTGAGAAGAGCAGCACCTGACTTAGGGGATGTTGGTGTCTGTTGTGGGGATAGCGGGTAGTCAGAGAAGACTTCCTGAGGATGTGTTGCTATTTAATTCAACAAGTGATTTAATTCAACAAGTAGGTATTGAATATTTACTATGGAATATATAAATAAGCAAAACAGAGACCTCTAGCCCTCGTAAAACTTATATTTTGCTGGGAGGAGACAGACAATGGACATAATAAATTAGAAAATTATATAGTATGTTAGATGGTGTGATGGTCAGTTTTATGTGTCACTTAGTTAGTCTATAGCCCTTAGTTATTCAATCAAACACTGATCTAGGTGTTGCTGTGAAGCTTATCTTGGATAATCTGGGCAGGCCTGATTCGATCAGTTGAATGACCTTAAGCATAAAACTGAGGTTTTGAGAAATTCTGCCCATGGACTGCAACTTTAACTCATGTCGGCAAGTTCTAACCTGCCCTTCCTGACAGCCTGCCCTGTGGATTTGGGACTTGCATAGCTAGTCCCCTCAGTTGCATAAGCCAGTTCCTTATACCACATAAGAAATCATTCATCTTAGTTTTGCTACAGAACAAACCACCCCCAGATTTAATGATCCCATCACCATTTGCCCAAGATTCTGGGCATTAGCAATTTGGATTTAGCTGGGGGAGTTCATCTCTGCTCCATGCCATGTCAGCTGGAACCACTCATGTGTTTGCAATCATTTGGCAAGTCAGCCAGGCTAGCTAGTGCCAAATGGCTTCTTTCACAGGTCTAACAGTTGACTGAGGGGGTGGGGCTGCTGGGATACCTCTCTCACCACCAGCAAACTAGCTCAAGCTTCTTCAGGTGATGGCTGGGTTCAAAACAGCAGCAAGCGAGACAGTACAAAATCTGAATGTGCAATCACTCATCAAGCCTCTGCTTCTGCCATTGGCCAAAGCAGGCCATGTGGCCAAGCCCAACATCAATGTGAGAGGAGACTTCACAAGAGCACAAGAGCCTGGGTTTAGAGATCCATGACATATTGGGTTTGCCATTACTTCAACAATCCACCACAGTCTTTATAAAAACCCTGTGAGATAGGTACTGTTAATGTCCCCATTTTTTAGATGAGGAAACTGAAGCCCAACAAGGTGTTAAGTAACCGAGGGGCATCTGTGTGGCTCAGTGGGTTGAACGTATGACTCTTGGTTTTGGCTCAGGTCATGATCTCAGGGTCATGCGATCCAGCCCTGCATTGGGTTCCATGCTCAGCAGAGAGTCTGCTTGAGATTCTCTACTTCTGCCCTTCCCCCCACTGGCATGCTCTCTCTCTTTCAAAATAAATAAAAAAATATTTTTTTAAATGGATTAAGTAACCCATACCTAGTATCAGGTAAGGCTAAGATTTGAGCCAAGTGTGACTTCAGGGACTGTGCCCTTAACCACTAAGCTCTACATGAGGAAAAGCCGTGGGAGAGAGACCAGAGGGGTGAAATGGTGCAGATGTGATGGGTCTTGAACACCGTCAAGGTCCCATCCTCTAGGTCCGTGCAGACTGCAATGGCAGGTATGGGCAGCAACAGGTAAAGAACCTGTGGGTTGAGACTCCTGAAAAAAAGAAGAGAGAAAAGCTTTACCAAGAAATAGAGTCACAGTCACAAGCTGGGAGAAAATGAACCCTGGACCAAACCGCAGAAGGCTGGTGGCGACATAAATAGATGTCACATCTAGAAGTCAACCCCAAAGGTCAAGAGAATGGAGTGAAAACAGAGTGTTCCACACATTGCCGCAGACAAACCAGAAGTTAATTTTTCATCTCTAGGGTCTGGTACCCCTAAAAAATGAGATCTACTTTTGTAACAATTTGTCTGGAGTCATGCTCACCATAGCAGAAATAAATTCAGTTTTACTCCTTTTTCCTGAGGGTGCGGGTGTATGTAAAAACCGGGAACAGTGGATGTGCTGAAATTACAGTGAGCAGCTTTGAGCAGCCTCTGAGTGTATTTATAGATATCAAGCACACGAAACACACCCACATCATACACCCTCTCCCCAGGAATCCAGGATGTATGAAGAATAATACAAGGTGTACATTTGGCAGTCTGTACCACACAAGGGTGTGCTGGGCCTCATAATTTTACAAATCCTTTATCATACCTGACTAGTGTTTTATCAAAACTATAAAGTGAGTGATTGGAAAGCTTGTAGACAGAATCATTTTGAATGCACAATTTTTCTTTTTTTCCAACCCGGGCACCAACATAATCTGTCTGAATCTCTTAAGGTCAAGACATATTGGTTATGACCTCAGGTGAATGGAGTAATGATAAGACGGCAAAGGGTTGGAACTTTTCCTTTTTACTCCATTCAGTTCTCTACCAACACTTTTAACAAAAAAAAATATTGCTTTTATGGTCAAGAAAACCTTATTGAAAAAAAAACTAATGGGATCTCTAGACAGAGCTGTCTGGCTCTCTCTAGTGTGAAACAGAATTATCGGGGCATAGGAGGTACAGGTACTACAGTCAGAGGGGTACTCTGCCAATCCTCCATGCCCCAAAGATCTGGGAATGAAATCATTAAACTCTAGGACCAAATTCCAACCAATAATATTCTCTTGGCATGAAAAATAGGGACCTTTTGATTTGTTATCTTTAGAGGCGATGGAGACACACATTGTTTATCAGAGAAGACATCACTTTTGCACTCACCAGAAAGAAAGGAAGAAAGAAAGAAAGAAAGAAAGAAAGAAAGAAAGAAAGAAAGAAAGAAATTACTGTGAGACCCAGGCTTAGAACAGACGGTACAAAAGATTGAGGGCATCTGCTCTCTTGTCACCAATTTAATGAGGTGCAAAGAACAGAAAAGATTGGCAGAGACTTAGAAATACTTAATATGAGAGAGAACACAGACACATACTTGCTTGTTCCATACCAAGTACGCCTCCACATTTTTAATGAAACGAACATTAATTGAGCACCTACTCTCTGTGGCCGAGTGCTACGGGGGTTCACTACTGTATCAAACACAGTGTCTGCCCTCAAGGAGGTGATAATTTAACCATCCAAGTTGCTCTCAAGGACTTTATAGCAACTACAACACACTCTCCCTATTTCTTGGAATTGGATCTGCTCCTTTGCTTTATTTCATTTTGGTCTCTTTCTTACTGTTTCCTACCACTAGTTTCTCCAGATATTTGATGACTAGTGGACTTTATTTTTTAATTCGAGTCTCTCACATCTGATTTCCTGGGAGAAGACAAGACGGATTAACAATATGTCATCTGTTGGGATGTTTTCAAGTGACTCACTCACTCCTTGAGGTTCCTAACTCACAAGAGCTCAGTGACAGGAGAAAATATCTCTTTCTCCAAGCTGTTAATTCCTGCTTTAGGTATAAGCCATCTTCTCTTTTAACAGAATTTCATAATGAATTCTCTCTTGGCATAGTAATAATAGCAAAAGTTATAAATCCACTCTTTCTGACTTTACAATATCAGTGAGTTACCATACCTCAGACTTCTCCATCTGGCTCTGTGACCCCTAGCAACATCACACTCCCGGGTTTCAGTTGTACCTGTTATTACCTGACTAACCGTCCTGAGGAGAAAGCCGAGGAAAGCTGAAACCATCTGGCTTCTGGCTACCACAGGTCCCTAGAACTAAGCTTGCTCACTCGCTTGCTTTCTTCTCTTTTTGAATCATAGCATGGAGCTCATAGAATGCTCTGAGGAGAAACCTTAAATAGGGTAGCACCTAGATTTATAGGAACAGGGAGAAATAGAACAAGTAGAATTTATGAAGGTCCTTTATTAAAAAGAAGGAAAAAGTGATGAGGCCAGGGCACATTGCATTCTTTTTTTTTTTTCCCTGTTCCTTTCCCTTCAGTGAGAGAACACTCTATACAGAACATCCTTCCCAAACTGCATGTATATCGGTGGTGTCCTTCTGGGTAAACCTCTCTCTCCTCAGGCTCAAGCAGGCCTTTGCTGAGAAGTAGCCCAGACAGGAAAGGATAGTGAGCCAGGACAAACAAAAGAAAACCACGCAAAACTCTTGTTCTTTAAAACTCAACTAGAGCTCAGGAATCTGTAGAAATTCAGAAGTGAAAGAGCCCATTTTTATTTTTATTTATTTTTCTAGTGGGAGAAAGAGAGCGTGGGGGCAGGGGGGGAGACACAGAGGGAGAGGGAAAGAGAGATCCTTTTTTTTTTTTAACATGTAATGTATTATTTGTTTCCAGGGTACAGGTCTGTGATTCGTCAGTCTTACCCAATTCACAGCACTCACCATAGCACAGACCCTCCCCAGTGTCCATCACCCAGCCACCCCATCCCTCCCACCCCCCACCACTCCAGCAACCCTCAGTTTGTTTCCTGAGATTAAGAGTCTCTTATGGTTTGTCTCCCTCTCTGGTTTCATCTTGTGTCCTTTTTCCCGCCCTTCCCCTATGATCCTCTGGTTTCTCAGATTCCTCGTATCAGTGACATCATATGATACTTGTCGGAAAGAGAGATTCTTTAGCTGGCTCCACATCCAGCGCAGAGCCCCCACACAGGGCTTGATCTCAGGACCCTGAGATTATGACCTCAGCCAAAATCAAGAGTTGGGCGCTTAATCGACTGAGCCACACAGGCGCCCGGAAAGAGCTGATTTTTAGTTACGGAAACAAGGAAGGGATAACAGAGGGGGTGGCCTGACAGATGAGTAGGACTTCACGGCAGAGATGACGGATGGGGAAAGACAACCACCTGCTTCCACCATAGTGTGACCCTGTTAACGCCACCCCTGAGATCCCACAGCTTCCTCTCTAGAATGTGGATTTGGAGACCTAGAAGGTTTCCTCCCAATTCATTTCTTGTTCTAGCATGTGATTTATAATAATAATATTGCTTGCATCTTGACGGAGATCTTTCCTACTCATCTTCTCTTTTATGCTAACTTTTGTCTTTCTCCATTTCCTCCCATTTATCCTCTTTAAGTTAATAATGAAATAATAATATCAATGAGTGTATTTGTTAGCCATTGCCAGGATTACACTGCGTATAAACTACCCCACAATTTAGTGGCCTATGACATTAATTTGCACACTCATCAGGTCTCTGGGGTAGCTGCTCTAGCCTGGATTTTTCTGGACAGTTCTGCTTCACCTCCCAACCTTAGTAGGCTCCAGGTTATTCTCATTATCACTTCCAAATAATGTTTTGTATTCTTACTTTTGTCTACTCCATCTCCCAACACATTGCTTATGTGGAAAAAGATGCATGTAAGTATTCATTAGCAAAGTCAACAAAAAAAATCCACAAAATTTTCCAGAATCTTGTTTAATGTTGAAATGAATGTCCTGGAAGTAGCTAAGATCAAACCAGAAGGAACTGCCGTCTGGACTGTTTTCCAAAAGCTTTATACGTTATGACACAATTACCATTCTTGTGTGTTAAAAGTAATGGTGAGGATTCTAGTAATATCTCACTCAGTAAACCTACTACTTAAGAAGATGAGATAGTTCAGGGCACCTAGATGGCTCAGTTGGTTAGGGTCTGACTCCTGGTTTCAGCTTGGGTCATGATCTCATGGTCGTGGGATCGAGCCCCACATCTGGCTCTGTACTCGGCATGGAGTCTGCTTCAGATTCTCTCTCCCACTCTCAAATGAAAAAAGAAAATCTTAAAAAATAGAAAAAAAAAGATGAGATCGTTCTAGTGAGGCAAGGTCACAACTTTTGTACTTTTTCTGAAGACAGTGGTTGCTAAGTAAATTAGTAATGAAAAGCAATCCAGAGGGAACCATTAGCAGTCCTCAGAAAGTCCTCTCAAGCATTCTTGAAATTCCGTGGCAGCATATATTTGCATATGAATGATAAACAAATTAAAAATGATTTTTATCGGGGCACCTGGGAGGCTCAGTCGGTTAGGCATCTGCCTTCAGCTCGGGTCATGATCCCAGGGTCCTGGGATTGAGCCCCGTGTTGGGCTCCCTGCTCAGCGGGAAGCCTGCTTCTCCCTCTCCCACTCCCCCTGCTTGTGTTCCCTCTCTCGCTGTGTCTCCCTCTGTCAAATAAATAAATAAAATCTTTAAAAAAAATGATTTTTACCTGTTTGTTAAAACAGGTTCAAAAGAAGCTCTCCTTGGAAGTTTTGTGGGAATTAGCCCACACTCCAGGAGAGCTTTAAAATACAAACTTATAGATCTCAAAAAGAACTTTATAAATCAGACTTTAATTCACTTGAGTCTTTCAGATAATTTTTCTGAATTAGAATTTTTCCTGTGTTAAGCAATTTTACCCACCTACTGATGACTGTTAACAAAGCATTTTAGGAGGGATAGCAAGTGGAGAATTACTTTGGATATTTTAACCCAAATCAGTCAGCCCAGACAAACCTCACTGCATCGTGACCCACCTGTACCACCCTGGGACCTAACTGTACCACAACAGCCTGAAGAGAAAGGTCATGGGAAACACAAAAAAATGTGAGTATTACTCTCCAGAATTGACTCTGCTTATATCTTAAAATAACTATTTTTCCATGCAATACAGGTGGAATATCCCTGTTTGTTCTCCAGGGAATGCATTTCTCTAACAGTTCAGTGTAATTATTGTGCAGTAAATGGTAAAAGTATGAAAATGTGAGTGTCTACTGTGCTATTTGCCTCCAAATGGCAATATGCTTTTGATTATTATTTGTAATTCCTGTTTCTAGCTGTAATAGGCTTGTTACCTTAAAATGCTTAATCTCTGTGCATTGTAGTAAACAGCATTTTTAAATACTATACATTCAATTTTATGATGATTTATTATTAGTGATCCTGTGCTGCTCTATAAACTTCAAAGTCAAATAAATTTATCTTAATTTTCTCTCTCTGCCTTTCTTCCCAAATGTGCTCATGCATGCTCTTGTTCTCTCTGTCTCTCTCTCTCTCCCCCTTTCTTACTATTAAATCTTCCCCTGTTTACTTTCTCAGTCATCTTTGGACCAAATCAAATACTTTAACCTTTTGGAATTGACATTTGGCAAGGGTTAATTTTATCTGTTTCATTTCAGAAATGCAGTACCAAAAGATTTTGACCGAACTCAGCCTTTTTTCAAAGTAATCAAGACACAGATTAAGCCTTCCAAATTCACAGC
The DNA here is from genome assembly GCF_003265705.2 of Callorhinus ursinus. NCBI lineage: Eukaryota > Metazoa > Chordata > Mammalia > Carnivora > Otariidae > Callorhinus > Callorhinus ursinus. Next base: position 139,760,478 of record NW_027397066.1, on the reverse strand, counting down.
TTGCTCATGAACTAGACAAGCATGGGATGGGGGAGGAAACTGGAACATTCGGTACTGCATGATCCTCCCCATCCCTCTGTCACCTCTTTTGCCAAGAAAATTTTCTTAAGCTCCAAGCTAAATGACCAGCTCTTTTTAACCTTCTTTCCTTCACAAGAGTTTTCAGTATTTATCAGTGCTTCTCAAGCTTTTTTGACCTACACACCTTATTTTTTCTAGAGTTTTACCTGCTGTAGTTTTATTACAAAATCAATGTTTCTGCCACAATGATAATATTGAATTCTTTTCCACTCACATACACTGGAGATTCTCATGCATTCCTGAGTGAGGAGTGGAGGAGCTGGTATTGACTCTGTACTCTCCCTCTTTAAGAATCACTACTCCAACTGGACTGCTCCTAAGAGCTTGGTTGGTAAATCTGCCAAAGCTGAAAAAGAAATTCTAAAGAGTAAGTCATTATTGTTGTAGATATTCCAAATTGCATTCAACTAAGAGTTAGGACTATAAACAATGAATGAATTGGTCCCTGGAGGAAATATTCAGGTTTCTATGAGATGCTACAGTTGGTACTAAAACCTTGCACTGACTTTAGAGATTTTGCAACTAATCAAGACTAGCAGCCCATGATAATCTTTGTTTTGCTAAATAGAATTTAGAGAGCTGTTTAATTAATCTAAATGAGTTTTCTATTTTCAATCCTTTTTCCAAAATATGTGGTTCTGCATTTCAGTTTTTATACTGAATTGGCTTATGCACATTCCTAAAAAAAAATGAGATCCAGAAGTTAGCAATTAAGGAATAGATAAGACTGAACAACATTGGAACAATGTGGTAAACTTGTCTTCTGTTAGCATTTCTTTGACCTTGGGAACTTTGGTTTCTAAAGCTAAAGGTTTTTGGGATTTTGTTTGTTTACTTTCCTTAGCAAGGCACTGCTATGTTTTTTGTCTATGAATGTGAAACACTGAATTTATCTATGAATGTGAAACACTGAAAATATTAAATTTACATATGCTTTCATTTATTCTTTTTAGTTATCAACATGCAATAAGCACATCAATAGCATTTTTTCCCTTTTCCTAAAAATGGTTTATCAATATTATCTCATTAACCCTTACTGCCCCCCTGTGGTATAAGGCAATGTTCTCTTTCTCTGTCTCTTTAAATTGGGCTGACCAAATCTTTTAGAAATAAAGACGTTTGTCCAAACTAAACAGTGTACCACTGCTAGAACTGGAAATAGAATTCAAGGCAGCAGGGTCTAAAACTTCTCAATCAAGTTGCAGTAGAATATAAAATTTGACTCAATATATACAGTGTCAAGGAAGCTTATTCAAGACAATAAACTTATTTTGGGGGTGCCTATTGGCATCATTACATGAAAAAACAAAACTGTAGATAAGTATATGTGAAAATTTATAACAAATATAAAGCCCATTTTGTTCTATTGATCTCTGTGGCTATTTTTGTGCCAGTACCATACTGTTTTGATCAGTACAGCTTTGTAATATAACTTGAAGTCCAGAATTGTGATGCCTTCAGCTTTGCTCTTCCTTTTCAGGGTTGCTTTGGCTCTTTGTGGTCTTTTAGGGTTCCATACAAATTTTTAGGATTGTTTGTTTTAGTTCTGGTAAAAAATGCTGTTGGTATTTTGATAGGGCACAGAAATAAATACATAGATCAATAAATAGAACAGAATAGAAAACCCAGAAATAAGCCCACAACTATATGGTCAATTAATCTTCAACAGAGCAGGAAAGAGGGTGACTGGGTGGCTCAGTTGGTTAAGTGACTGCCTTCGGCTCAGGTCATGATCCTGGAGTCCCGGGATCGAGTCCCGCATCGGGCTCCCTGCTCAGCGAGGAGCCTGCTTCTCCCTCTGATCCTCCCCCCTCTCATGCTCTCTCTCTCCCTCATTCTCTCTCTTTCCGATAAATAAATAAAATCTTTAAAAAAAATCTTCAACAGAGCAGGAAAGAATATCCAATGCGAAAAAGACAGTCTCTTCAACAGTGTGCTGGGGAAACTGGACAGCAACATGCAGAAGAATGAAATTGGACCACTTTATTAAACCATACACAAAAGTAAACTCAAATTGGATTAGAGACCTAAATGTGAGACCTGAAACCATAAAAATCCTAGAAGAGAACACAGGCAGTAACTTCTTTGATATCAGCATAGCAACTTCTTTCTAGATATGTCTCCCAAGGCAAGGGAAACAAAAGCAAAAATAAACTATTGGGATTTCATCAAAATAAAGAGCTTCTGCACAGTGAAGGAAACAATCAACAAAACTAAAAGGCAACCCATGGAATGAGAGAAGATATTTGTAAATGATGTATCCAATAAAGGGTTAGTATCCAAAATATATGAAGAACTTATAAAACTCAACACCCAAAAAACAAATAATTCCATTAAAAAGTGGGCAGAAGACATGAACAGACATTTCTCCAAAGAAGACATCCAGATAGCCAACAGACACATGAAAAGATGCTCAAATTCACTGATCATCAGGGAAATGCAAATCAAAACTACAATGAGATATCACCTCACACCTATCAGAATAGCTAAAATCAACAACACAAGAAACAACAGGTGTTGTTGAGGATGTGGAGAAAGGGGAGCCCTCTTGTACTGTTGGTGGGAATGTAAACTGATGCAGCCACTCTAGGAAACAGTATGGAGGTTAAAAGTTAAAAGTAGAACTATCCAGGATGCCTGGGTGGCTCAGTCATTAAGCGTTTGCCTTCTGCTCAGGTCATGATCCCAGGGTCCTGGGATCAAGCCCCATATCGGGCTCCCTGCTTGGTTAGCCTTCTTCTCCCTCTCCCACTGCTGCTCCTGCTGCTTGTGCTCTCTCTCTCTGTCTGTCAAATAAGTAAATAAAATCTTAAAAAAAAAGAGTAGAACTATCCTATGATCTAGCAACTGCACTACTAGGTATTTACCCAAAGGATACAAAAACAGGAAATCAGAGGGATATACGCACCCCTATGTTTATAGCAGCATTGTCTACAATAGCCTTATGGAAGCAGCCCAAGTGTCCATCAACCGATGAATGGATAAAGAAGATGTGGTATATATACAATGGAGTAGCCATTAAAAAATTGAAATCTTGCCATTTGCAGTGACATGGATGGAACTAGAGAGTATTAGGCTAAACAAAATAAGTCAATCAGAGCAAGACAATTACCATGTGATTTCACTCATATATGGAACTTAAGAAACAAAGCAAATGAGCAAAAGGGGAGAAAACAGAGAAAAAGAGGCAAACCAAGAAACAGACTCTTGACTATAGAGAACAAACTGGTGGTTACCATAGGGGAGGTGGGTGGGAGGATGGGTTAAATGGGGATGGGGATGAAGGAGGGCACCTGCCGTGATGAGCTCCAGGTATCATATGGAATTGGTGAATCACTATATTGTACACCTAAAACTAATATTACACTCTGTGTTAACTACACTGGAATTAAAATAAAAACTTAAAAAGAAGAACTATAAAGCCCTTGTTGCTTTCAGTATTATGGAGATCTTGCCTACTAGTTGCTGGTGTTCAGAAATGCTTCAGGTCAGGGAAGGGAAGACTAAATCTATTCCTAAATCCATTCCATTCCCCTGAAACATAATACTCTCTTGAATATATTTGATAGCTCAATTACCAATCCTGTTTCTTTGCCAGAAATAGGTTTCTGGCAATGGTGTGCAATATGATTGGCCTTGCCCTGATATACTATTTTTTGGCCTCTGACTGCAAATGTTTCCTTCCTGGGAGTCAATAGTGCATTACAGTGATGCTTTTCATAACCTTGTGATACATCATTTTTACATATTTCACCACAGGAATATGTACAAATTCAAGAGATTTAAGTTTCTGAATAATGAAGGCCACTTTTGAGTATAAGTGTAATATTTTGGTGGTAGATAATTTTAAAAGGATACATGGATATAATGTGAACTCTGAAGCCACATTATTGAGTATGGAGTTATCCCTCTCTATAGGAACCACCTTGTTTCTAGTGTACTAAATACCTCTTGATATCTCCTCTAGTCACTGAGCTTTTCTTGCATTTTTCTTTAGGACTGAGGGTGTTTTAGGGGAGAAATGTCCTTGACATGATCACATCTCCCACATCCGTTGCAGCCTGCTAACACATGCATTTCTATGTTGAAAGGAGCTACATTCAGGATCAATTAAAAAAAATTTTTTTGATAGAGTCAGTTTTTATTTTATTTTATTTATTTACTTTTAAAGATTTTATTTATTCTTTTAGAGAGAGAGACAGAACACGAGCAGGAGGGCAGAGGGAGAGGGAAAGAGGGAATCTTAAACAGACTCCGTGCTGAGTGTGGAGCCTGCTGCAGGGGCTTGATCTCACATCACATGAGATCATGACCTAAGCTGAAACCAAGAGTTAGATGTTCAAGTGACTGAGCCACCCAGGGGGATAGGGTCAATTTTTAAAACTAGCTTGCTGTTTTTAGAGTATGATATATTCTCACTATGAACAAAATTCTGACATGACAGAAAAGTACAAAGAAGAAAGTAAAAATATACCTAAAATTGTATCACCAGAGAAAACATCCGACAGTATGGTAAACATCCTCCAGACATTTCTCTATGCATTTCTACACATTTGTAGATTAATGCAATTTTACATAAATGAAATCACACACTATATGCACTCTTTTGAAACATGCTTCTTTTCAGCCAATCATTTGTCCCTGAGATCTTGCCATATCCATCAATAAAGAACTACTTTCTTGTTTTACAGGCTGACATGTATTTTTTTTTAACCAAAAAAAGATACTTATTGAACAGTTACCCACCACTGGATTAGACTTAGGCAGGCCTTATAGACAGTCTCCACCTTCCTGATTTATTTTCAGCCCTTGAGAGCATCATTGTAGATCAAAGTCAAGGCCCCCAGGAAGGTGACATATTCCTGGAAGCTCACCACTTTGCCCTTGTTCCGGTCCAAGTTGTCCATCAGCTTTGCAATCTCAGCATCCTGCAGCTTCAGGCCAATGGTGAGCTCTTTCTGGATCAGCTCCATCAGGTCCTTCTTGCCCCGGGTATTCTTGTCACCATCGCTGCCCAAGTACTTGCAGAAGATGACCACAAGGAGGCTAACGGCCTGATCCAGCGGGCGATCCTTAGTTGGGCAGTAGGCTCAGAGCACATGGCAGGGGGAGTGTGGAGGAACCACCGGGGTGGTGGCCAGCGCACATTTTAGCCTACAGGCTGCAGTGTATTCTACTGAATCCATGTGTTACCTTGACACAACTTACCTAGGCTGGTTCTGAATTTCTACCATTATAAAAAAGAGCCACATGAGGTATCCCATGGTTACATCTATTCTCACTCATTTATTTCTTTTGGATAAATTACCATATGTAGGGTTTTAGGTCATTTTTATGCATATTGCCAAACTATCCTCTAGAAATATTGTACCAATTTATATTCCCATCAATAGGACATGAGAGTATGCATTTCCTGAAACCATATCCAATTCTGAATGTTATTAACTTTTTCAATATTTGTTGAGATCCAAAAAATGGTATTTAATTGATATTTTACTTAGCTAGTATTTGATTCCTAATAAGAATAAACATCTCCTGGGGCGCCTGGGTGGCTCAGATAGTTAAGCATCTGCCTTCCGCTCAGGTCATGATCCCAGTGTCCTCGGGGACCGAGCCCCATGTCTGGCTCCTGGCTCGGCGGGGAGCCTGCTTCTCCCTCTCCCTCTGCCTCTCTCCCTGCTCATGCTCTCTCTCTGTATCTCTCTGTCTCAAATGAACAAACAAACAAACAAAAAATCTTAAAAAAAGAAAGAAAAATTTTAAAAAAAGATTAAACATCTCCTATGCTTATTGGTTATTTGGATTCCTTCTTTTTTTTTATTCCTTCTTTTTATAAATTTCCTGTTCATATTCTTTTGTCATCTTTCTTTTTGTTTCTCCCATATATGTACACATTTTTTTTATTTTTAACACTTTGTTATGTGTCATGTTATGAAACATTTTCCTGATTTGTCATCTCTCTCTCTCCCTTCCTTACAGTGTGAATTGTTAAGTTCATTTTTTGTTTGGTTGTCTGCAACACAAAAGTTTAAAAAGTCAAAGTTATAAATCTTATCTTTTTTGGCTTCTGAATTTTTGTGACATAGTTTTAAAAAGTCTGCCATATCTCAAAGGGAAATATATTTATCCATTTTTTTCCTCTAGTACTTCTGAGTCATCTATCACACTTACATATGTGATCCATCTAGAAGGTATTTACCATGTAAGGAGTTAAAATCTTGATCTGTTTGGTTTTTTCTTTTTTTTTTTTCCCTGGATGGATGACTAATCTATTGTCCCAAACCCTTACCGAATGACTTTTCTTTACCACTTATTTGAAATGCTACCTTTATCTATAAATTAATATATTTTCATCTGGCATAGTGATCAACATTGTATTTGGAGTCAAACAGATCTCTTTGATCATTTTCTTCATATAGCACTTCTTGTTAAGGTTTTGTTATTTAATTTACATTTTTGTTCCTATTGAAATTGATGTGTTGTGTGCCACTCTATTTTATGACTAGGGATTTTTTGTATATAAGCCAACTATTAATTTTGTACATATAGTTTAAAATAACCTCCAAAAATGACAATTTTGCTGCTTCCATTCCAGTTTTTATTGGGTTCCCTGTTTTAATATACTGGTGGCACCTCTATTTTACTACAGACATTAATGAGTTAAGGAAAAATTCATCTAATTCTACTTTACTGAGTGATTTCATTGGAAATGGATATTAAATTTTGTTAAATGCATTTTTGGCCTCAATCAAGATGATCATACAGTTTCTCCTCTTTGACTTACTAATATGGTGATTATATTAATAGTTTTTTAAAACTATAAACCTCATTTGCATTTCTAGAATAAATCCCACTTGGTCATAGAGTATCAATCTTTTAATATACTTCTTCATTCTGTTCAAGATATGCAAGATTATTTTCACATTTATAATTTGACTATAAATAGTGTATCCTAACAGTCCCAACATTTTTTCTTTTGGTTCTACTTCAGGTACTAACTTCAAAGTCAATTAATGTAAAATACATTGCTTGGGGCGCCTGGCTAGCTCAGTTGGAAGAGCAATAACTCTTGATTTCTGGGTCATGAGTTTGAACCCCATGTTGGGTGTAGGATTAAGAGATAAAATAAATAAACTTAAAATAAATAAAATACTATGCTTTATAAAATGGAACTACTAAACAAAGTCAGAAATGAAAGAGAAGAAATAACCAACACCACACAAATACAAAGGATTATAAGAGAATATTATGAAAAATTATATAGAAGAAACGGATAAGTTCCTAGAAACATATATCCTCCCAGAGCGGAATCAGGAAGAAACAGAAAATTTGGACAGTAATCAAATTGGTAATCAAAAAACTCCCAGCGAACAAAAGCCCAGGACTGGATGGCTCCACAAGTGAATTCTACCAAACATTTAAAGAAGAGTTAATACCTACTCAAACTATTCCAAAAACAAAGAAGAGAAAGGAAAGCTTCCAAATTTGTTCTATGGAGCCAGCATTACCCTGATACAAAAACCAGATGAAGACACCACAAAAAAAGAGAACTACAGACCAATATCTCTGATGAACATGATGCAAAAATCCTCAACAAAATATTAGCAAGCAGAATCCAACAATACATTCAAAAAAATCATTCACCACAATCAAGTGGGATTTATTCCTGAGATGCAAGAGTAGCTCAATATATGTAGATCAATCAATGTGATATATCACATTAACAAGAGAAAGGATAAAAACTGTATAGTCATTTCAATAGATGCAGAAAAAGCATTTAACAAAGTATGACATCCATTCATGATAAAAATCCTGAACAAAGTAGGTTTAGAAGGAATATACCTCAGCATAATAAAGGCCATATATGAAAAACCCACAGCTAACATCATACTCTGTGTTGAAAAACTGAGAGCTTTTCCCCTACGGTCAGGAACAAGACAAGGGTGTCCACTCTCACCACTTTTATTCAACATAGTACTGGAAGTTCTAGCCACAGCAACCAAATAAGAAAAAGAAATAAAAGACACCCAAATTGGTAAAGAAGAAGTAATACTTTCACTATTTGCAGACAACATGATACTATATATAGAAAACCTTAAAGACTCCACCAAAAAAAACCTAATAGAACTAATAAATGAATTCAGTAAAGTCACAGGATACAAAATCAATATACAGAAATCCACAGCATTTCTATATACCATTAATGAAGTAGCGGAACGAGAAACTGAGAAAACAACCCCATTTACAATTGCACTAAAAAGAATAATATACCTCCAGGGGTGCCTGGGTGGCTCAGTTGGTTAAACGTCTGCCTTCAGCTCAGGTCATGATCATGGGTTCCTGGGATCAAGCCCCATGTCCCCTCCCTGCTCAGTGGGGAGCCTGCTTCTCCCTCTCCCTCTGCCTTTCCCTCCACTTGTTTTCTCTCCCTCCCTCCCTCCCACTCTCTCTCTCTCTCTCCCCTCTCAAATAAATAAATAAAATCTTGAAAAAAAATTTTTAAATATTTTTTTTAAAAGAATAAAATACCTTGGAACAAATTTAACCAAGAAGATGAAAGATCTATACTCTGAAAACTGAAACACTGATGAAAGATGAAGATGAAACAAACAAATGGAAAGATATTCTATGTTCATGGATTGGGAGAACAAATATTGTTAAAATGTCCATACTACCCAAAGCAGCCTACAGATTTAATACAATCCCTGTCAGAATACCAACAGCATTTTTCACAGAACAAAAACAAATAATCCTAAAATTTATATGGAACCACAAGAAACCCAGAATAGCCAAAGCAATCTTGAAAAAGAAGAACAAGACTAGAGATATCATAATTCCAGATTTCAAGATACACCACAAAGCTGTGGTAATCAAAATGGTATGGTACTGGCACATAAAAAGACACATAGATCAATAGAACGGAATAGAGAGAAATAAACCCATGATTGTATGGTCAATTAATCTTTGACAAAGGAAGCAAGAATATGCACTGGGAAAAAGACAGTCTCTTCAATAAACAGTATTGGGAAAACTGTATAGCAACATATAAAAGAATGAACTTGGACCACTTCTTTACACCATAGACAAAAATAAACTCAAAATGGAAAAAAGATCTAAATGTGAGACCTGAAACCATAAAAATCCTAGAAAAGAGCACAAGCACTAATTTCTTTGACATTGTCAATAGCAACATTTTTCTAGATACGTCTCTAAGGCAAGGGAAACAAAAGCAAAAATAAATTATTGGGACTAACCAAAATAAAAAGTTTCTCCACAGCAAAGGAAATAATCAACAAAACAAAAGACAACCTACTGAATAGGAGAAGATATTTGCAAATGATATATTCGATAAGGGGTTAGTATCCAAAATATATAAAGGACTTACACAACTTGACACCAGAACACCCCCAAAAAATCCAATGAACAGACATTTCTCCAAAGACATTCAGCCGCCCACAGACACGTGAAAAGATGTTCCACATCACTCATTATCAGGGACATGCATATCAAAACCACACTGAGGTATCACCTCACACCTGTCAGAGTGGCTAAAATCAACAACACAAGAAACAACAGGTGTTGGTGAGGATGTGGGAAAAAAGGAAACCCCTTGCACTGTTGGTGGGAATGCAAACTGGTACAGCTACTGTGAAAACAGTATGGAGTTTCCTTAACAAATTAAAAATAGAATTACCATATGATGCAGTAATTCTGCTACTGAGTATTTACTCAAAGAAAAGAAAAACAGTCATTTGAAAAGATATATGTGCCCCTATGTTTATAGCAGCATTATTTACAATAGCCAAGATATGGAGGCAACCCAAATGTCCATTGATAGATGAATGGATAGGGAAGAGATGATATATATATATTGTACCCTCTAGATCCACCCATGTTGTTGCAGATGGCAAGATCTCATTCTTTTGAAAGAATGAAAGTACTCGGGCGCCTGGGTGGCTCAGCTGGTTGGGCGACTGCCTTCGGCTCAGGTCATGATCCCAGAGTCCCGGGATCGAGTCCCACGTCGGGCTCCCTGCTCAGCGGGGAGTCTGCTTTTCCCTCTGACCCCTCTTCCCTCCCGTGCTCTCTGTCTCTCATTCTCTCTCTCTCTCAAATACATAAATAAATAAAATCTTTAAAAAAAAAAAAAAGAATGAAAGTACTCAGCCATAAAAAAAAAAAAGAATGAAGGGCACCTGGGTGGCTCAGTCATTAAGCATCTGCCTTCAGCTCAGGTCATGATCCAAGGGTCCTGGGATCAAGCCCCACGTCAGGCTCTCTGCTCAGGGGGAAGCCTCCTTCTCCCTCTCCACTCCTCCAGCTTGTGTTCCCTCTCTCGCTGTGTCTCTCTCTGTCAAAATAAATAAATAAAATCTTAAAAAAAAAAGAAATCTTGCCATTTGCAACAACATAGATGGATCTAAAGAGTATAATCCTAAGTGAAATAAGTCAGTCAGAGAAAGACAAATACCATATGATTTTATTCCTGTGAGAAATTTAAGAACCAAAACAAAATGAACAAAGAAAAAAGAGACAAAAAAACAAACTCTTAAATGTAGAGAACATATGGCCCACAAAAATGTACATAACATTATTCATAATAGCCAAAAACTGGAAACAACCCAAATGTCCACCAATTGACAACTGGATAAACAAAATATGGTATAGCCATACAGTGGAATATTATTCAGCAATGAAAAGGAATGAAATACTGATACATGCTACAACATAGATGAAAGTCTTAAAAACATTTTGCTAAATGAAATAAACCAGTCACAAAAGGCCACATAATGTATATTTCCATTTATATGAAATGTCCATAATAGGCAAATCCAAAGGTACACAAAGTGGGTTAGCTGTCGCCAAGGGCTGGGAGTGGTTGGAAATGTGGAGTGACTACTAATGGGTTCAAGGTTTCTTTGTAGGGTGATGAAAATGTTCTAAAATTAGGTGGTGGAGATAATTAAACAATTCTGTGAATATATATCACTCAATTACATACTTTGAAGGGCTGAATTTCATTATACGTGAATTTTATCTCAATAAAGCTGTTTTTTGGGGTTTTTTTAATCATATGAGGGATGCCTTTGTGGCTCAGTCAGTTAAGTGTCCAATTCTTGATTTTGGCTCAGGTCATAATTTCAAGGTCATAATTTCAAGGTCATGAGATTGAGCCCAACGTCGGGCTCCACGCTAGGCACCTGCTTAAGATTCTCTCTCTTCCTCTCCCTCCACCCCTCCCCCGACTTGCACATGCTCCCTTATCGAATATATCATTTGCAAATATCTTCTCCTATTCAGTAGGTTGTCTTTTGTTTTGTTGATTATTTCCTTTGCTGTGGAGAAACTTTTTATTTTGGTTAGTCCCAATAATTTATTTTTGCTTTTGTTTCCCTTGCCTTAGAGACGTATCTAGAAAAATGTTGCTATTGACAATGTCAAAGAAATTAGTGCTTGTGCTCTTTTCTAGAGCGAGGTCCCTCTCGCTCAGTCTAAAAAATAAAAATAAGTAAAAAATTTTTTTTTAATTTTATGAGGAAAAAATATTGAAGCCACATGTGGGAAGCAATTATTTACTTTTTTATTTTTTTCTCTTTCCAAAGGCTAGCTTAAGAATTGAAAACCTCTGTTAAAAACTGAAGCTTGGGTGGGAGGGATGGGGTGGCTGGGTGATTGACATTGGGGAGGGTATGTGCTATGATGAGTGTTGTGAATTGTGCAAGACTGTTGAATCACAGACCTGTACCTCTGAAACAAATAATACATTATATGTTAAAAAAAAAAAAAGAAGAAGATAGCAGGAGGGGAATAATGAAGGGGGGGAAATCAGAGGAGGAGATGAACCATGAGAGACGATGGACTCTGAAAAACAAACTGACGGTTCTAGAGGGGAGGGGGGTGGGGGGATGGGTTAGCCTGGTGATGGGTAATAAAGAGGGCATGTATTAAACGGTGTTATACACAAACAATGAATCATGGAACACTACATCAAAAACTAATGATGTAATGTATGGTGATTAACATAACATAATAAATAAATAAATAAATAAATAAATAAATAAATAAATAAATAACATTCTATGAAAAAAAAAACTGAAGCTCTGCCGCAGAGGAACAAAGAACACCCTAAATCTCTTGACTATCACAGACTGAGAAATGTATGAGGTTCCCAGCAACCAATCATAGACCTGTACTAGTGAACAATAGTGTAATTTCCCTGATCTATAAAATTTTGCTGACAAAAGGCTTTACATTTAAAAGATATAAATGTAAAATACATTTGCACAAATTCAGCTGACTTTCCATGTCTTCTGCTCTTACAAGGTAGTGATGAATCTGCTGGGAGTAGGTTGGCAGGTAGCTGAGCATATAGGAAGGATCTACAAAGGGTAACAGGAGGGAGGAGTATCAGAGATCCATGATGTGCTTGTCAGAGAGGGGCACTCTCATCCATCGGCATGTTCTCCAGGCTTTGTACCCTTCTTGGGAAGGCTACAGTTCCCAGTATCTCACCTCAGAACAATTGTGAGGCACCTGGTCCTAACTGTAAACCCTGAAAGACCAACCACATCAACTCATGCGAGTCATCAAACAAGACCCAAGTTATCCTTTTGTTGCTGCTGTTGTCTAAAGGGTCGTGTTTCTTCATGAAATCAGTCAGAGTCTGGTCTAGGGATCTTTTAGGAAAATGTAATCAAGTCTGTGTTTAACACTTAATTCCCAATTCAGTACAGTATGTTAATGAACACTGACTAATGTGGAAATTATAGTACTGTAGGGTGCAGTAGTACTGATTTCAATTCTCGCACAGGAAAAATTCTACCTCTGTGTTTGCTCTCACCTGCAATCACTGTGGTGCAGCCATATATCTTTGAACAACTTAGACTTAATTTTTGAAAAGCCTTTTTAAAGCGTCTTATTATCTAATAGTTGTTAGGACTGGGTATCTGTGTTACAGATATGCTTCAAGAAACAATAACCATGGAAAAATTTCTGTTTTTTTAAAAGTACCGTACTGGGGCGCCTGGGTGACTCAGTTGGTTAAGCAACTGCCTTCAGCTCCGGTCATGATCCTGGAGTCCTAGGATCAAGTCCCACATCAGGCTCCCTGCTCAGCGGGGAGCCTGCTTCTCCCTCTGACCCTCCCCCTTCTCGTGATATCTCTCATTCTCTCTCTCTCTCTCAAATAAATAAATAAATAAATAAACAGTACCGTACATACTGCTAACCTTTCCACTAGTAGTAGTAGAATAATAATTATTATTATGGAGGGTCCTTATCCAATATACTTGGAATCTAGTATTTAAACAACAAAGGGGGATAGGGTTTCTAGTAATCAAACTAATAAAGGGTACCTGGAGCATTTATTATGATAACAAATATCCCAGAGGAGGAAAATGTTACAAAATACATCTTCAAGGATGAAGATTGTCACTACTTATCCACTATTAGTGAGCAAAAATTTTAAAAACTTTTTCTATAGTGCTGATGAATTTGTACTGACCTATTATCACTTACTTGCCAAGATTTTCTCATAAGATAAATATCTGTGTGACAGATATTACAGCTGAAATCGATCTCACTAGCCAGAAGTGGGTCACATGGACACCCATACATGGAGACTGGCTGGGGAGATCAGGACTATGGTTCAGGTTGGGTCAGCCAACCAACAATGTCAGTCCCACCATCCCTTCCCTCACACACTCCTGACCTCACTGAACTCTGTGAAGTCCAGCCATAGGGACAAGCACAGGCGCATGTAAAAAAGAAGACTGCTGGGGCACCTGGGTGGTTCAGTCGTTAAGCATCTGCCTTCAGCTCAGGTCATGATCTCAGGGTCCTGGGATCAAGCCCCGCATTGGGCTTCCTGCTCAGCGGGGGAGTCTGCTTCTCCCTCTCCCTCTGTGCTCTCTCTCTCTCTCAAATAAATAAATAAAATCTTTTAAAATAAAATAAAAGACTGCCTATTTCACAAATTACCCAATTACCAGTTTCACTTATGTATCAGTAATGAAGAGAATGCGGTATCAAAATAAGGAGAGACATAGGGCACCTGGGTGGCTCAGTTGGTTAGGCGACTGCCTTCGGCTCAGGTCATGATCCTGGAGTCCCGGGATCGAGTCCCGCATCAGGCTCCCTGCTCAGCAGGGTGTCCGCTTCTCCCTCTGACCCTCTTCCCTCTCGTGCTCTCTATCTCTCATTCTCTCTCTCTCAAATAAATAAAATCTTTAAAAAAAATAAGGAGAGACATATAGATACAGATTAATGGAACAGAATAGAAAGTCTAGAAATAGATCCACACATATATATGGTCAAGTGATTATCAAAAGATGTCAAGGCCAATTAATTGAGAAAGAGTAAGCGTTTCAACAAACATTGGAAGTGGGCTTTCATATGGGGAAAAAAATGAACCATAAACACTATAAACAAATACTAACTTGAATTAATATAAAAGCCCACATTTCTGGAAGAAAACATAGGAGAAAATCTTTGTGATCTTGGCTTAGGTGAGGTCAAAGCACAAACCATAAAAGAAAAAAAATGATAAATTGGACCTCATCATATTAAAAACTTTTGATCTTTAAAAGACACAGTTATGAAAATAAAGCAAGACACAGAAATTCTGAGCTTCCTTTCTTGCTAGTGATCTGAAGAGGCTATAGGACTAAGGAAGTCCTCATGCACTAATGGATGGAGATAGATTCATGCACAGTCTGAAGAGCACTCTGGCAGTACTTAATCAAATTAAGTACATGTATAATCTGTGGCTCAGCGGTCTCCCTCCTGGGTCTGTACTCCAAAGACATCCTCACACAAGCCCAGGAAGGGGCATGTATAACTACTTTCATTGCAGTACTAATTGTGGTGGAAGCCAAAATGGTATAAAGCAGAGAAGCAATTACTATTAATTTATTTAGAAAACTTTTTAGCATTCCCAGACCCCCAAAATAACCTCTTTTAAGCTTCTGTGATATTTTAGAACACATCTTGCTAACAGATGCACAAAATAAATCCAGATAAAGCACAGATGTGCATGAACAATTCTAAGCTATGGCAGCTTGATGCCGAGATGCTGAGGGTAGTTCCCAAGAAAGAAGCCTGGCGAGGCCACTCTCACCGCTGAGGGCAGAAGTGAGGGGCATGATCCACAAAACAAACCCTGACCACTATTTTCATTCTTCACCTCTTTCATAAAAGCAAAAATCCTGTTTGGATTTCTTTCAGTTAACTAAAACAGCTACTAACGTAGGTCTTTCATGAAAGTGAACTTTCGAGAAGCAGGGTCGGTGGCGGGCGAAGGGGGGGGACGCCTGTACATCACATCAACTGTAATCTTTAAATCGGAAAACAATTCATCCTGGTAGATTCTACTTTTTATTTTACAAAAAGGAAAATGACCACTATGCACCCATTAGGATGGCTATTTTTTAAAAAAGGGAAAATAACGAGTATCTATGAAAATGTAGAGAGAAATTGGAACCCTTGTGCATTGCTGGTGGGAATGTAAAATGTTGCAGCTGCTGTGGAAAACAGTTTGGCAGTCCCTCAAAAAGTTAAATATAGAAATGTTATGGGGTCAGGGAGAGCAACAATCAAGAAAGAATTCTTGAGACATTGTATGGTGCAACTTAGTAGGTTTATTTAAGTAGCACAGGGACGAAGTAGAATGACCTGTACTTTTGCTACATGAAGCCGGTGGTTATATGCTTAGTGCTCAAGGGGGAGGGGACATTCAGGGAGTATGAGATTATAAATGTCTTCTTTGACTTTCTACTTGTAAAACTACTTTCGCAAGATTTCTCTGGTGCTTATCATTCATTTGGATATTAAGTATTGGTGAGGTTTGCAGGAAGGCATGCGACCCCTTAAGAATGTGACAAGGGGGTACGGAGCAAGATGGTGGAGGAGTAGGAGACCTGGATTTCGTCTGGTCTCAGGAATTCAGCCGAATAGGGATCAAACCATTCTGAACACCTACGAACTCAACAGGAGATCAAAGAAGAGAGTAGCAACAACTCTCTGAACAGAGAAGCGACCACTTACTGGAAGGTAGGACGTGCGGAGAAGTGAATCCGAGGCGATATTCGGGAGGATAGACGGCGGGGGAGGGGGCCTCTATCGGCCGCTTCTGGCAAGTGCTAGAGCCCCGGAGCACAAAATCGGAACTTTTAGAAGTCGGTTCCGCTGAGGGACATCACTCCAGTGGCTAAGCGGAAGGTGGAAACCTCGCGGGACAGTGTAGACTCAGGACCCTTGGGGTCACAGAAAGACCGGGGGTGCCTGAGTGCAGCAGAGCTCCCAGGTATCGGAGCGGGGAAGCCGGCTGCAGAGACAGAGCCAAGGCGCAGGCTCTCAGCTCCGGGTTGCCATAAACTGTAATCCGCAGCCCAGTTGGGCCACTGCTCCTCCAGCAGTGACCGAACAAGCGGCAGAGCCAGGGAGACGCCCCTTCCTTCCCCGGGAGGAGCGGCGCAGGAGCGCTCCGCAGGGATCTGCTGGGTTTGGAGACTCCACACGGGGTCAGGTGCCAGAGACAGAAACGCTCGGTCACAGGCCCGGTGAGCGCGGAGTGCGGCTGGAGACCGGGGACACAGGAGTGACTGCTTTTCTCTGGGGGCGCACTGAGGAGCGGGGCCCCGAGTTCTCAGCTCCTCCGGGCAGAGAGTGGGAGGCCACCATTTTCACCCTGGTCCTCCAAAGCTGTACCGAGAACTTGGAGGAAACAAAAGCTCCTGAGAGCAAACCTGAGGAGCTTGCTTAGCCCGGACCGACAAGGGCGGGGCAATTCCGCCTCCGGAAAAGACATTTGGGAACCAC